>NC_083715.1:3530056-3840577 GCF_033118175.1 Dama dama | reverse complement strand
GAACTCTCTGCTCTTTCTCTTCCTGAATTTCTAAGTTTCTTTCTTTCTTTAGGTATTAGAACTGTTTATTTATCTATATAATTTCAACAGCTTTCTATGTCTTCCTCTCTGAGACCCCAAATATTTGGGTGCTGCTACTCTTGATGCTATCCCAGAGAGTCTTTAAATTGGCCTTTATTTTGAAATTTGTTCATCCATTTGATATTCTGATTGGGTAGTTTTCATCACCTCATCTCTGTTATTTCTTTGTAGAGTGGTTTCTATTTCATTATTTTATTCTTCATCTGAGTGGATTTTTTTCTTCTCATTTCTTGTTAAAATATTTAGTGTGTCCATCTATGTTTTTCCCTATCTGATTTTGCATTCTTCTTATTGTTATTCTTCAATTCAATCTGATAAGTGATTTCTCTATTACAATTTTTATTTATGTTCCTTTTTTCCTTTCTCTTTCATTGGAAACAAATACACATGCCTTCTCATTTTTTTTTTAATCTTTCTGTTTGATTGTGAAATAAGGTGAAATGAAACAATGACTGTCATGGTAAAGGGGTGGTCTTATGTGGGAACAGTCCTGTGTAGTCTACATTTGCCCAGTGGTTTTGCTTGGAGAGCTGCACATGACAATAGTGTGCATCTTGTGACACATCAGTGTGTCCTGGCAGTGTTCACACTGGCAGGAGATGGTGTTGGAGACAGAGGGCTTAATGCCACTGACAGGTATCACGGGGCTGTTGCTCTGCTCAGTGTCCAATAACATGGCTTGAGGTTGGGAATTTCTCCCAGTTTTCAGGAACAGAACTCTTGAGGGTTGAGTCTGAACTGATTCTGTTTCTCCTGAGTTCATTTTCTTTCCTCTCTCAGGAATGGCAAATTCACCCCAGATGGAAGCAGCTATGGAGCAAGAAGAGCTAGAGTAGGTGTTGAATGTGGTTTGGGATATGGGGTACACAGTGTGGTGGTCCTGGGAAGCTGGCCAGCATTCTGCACAGATTCCGTCCGATTTTTCTGCATTGTTTCAGAGATAAATACATGTGTACATGCTCTTCACTAGTGGAGTCCAAGCTTTTAGGAGCCTTACTGTTCATTGTACTGGCTTTCAAGCCAGCTAATGGGCTCACCTTCCTGATGTCAGATCCCAGGTCTAGGATCACATCATACACCCTGAACCTGTCATGCTGTGGTAATTCGCCAAGGCTGTAATATATATCTCCTCATGTGTGTCCTTTTCTTGGGGCCCAGCTCCCAACCTGATTACTTATCCTCCCTTGTTTCCTGACTCTATGCACATCTTTATTACAGCATTGGCTGTATGCTGTCTTTTGCCCATAACGCTAGTTATGTACTGTTAGTTTTCAGTGAGTTGCTCTAAATGTAGAGACATTTTTAATGATGCTGACTGGGGCCTTCTCATACTCCACCAGCTTCTACTTTCTCAGAAATGTGGTTGTACTAGCCAGCACTTCTAAGAATTATATTCAGGTAGAGCAGCCATTGTAGAGGTTTGCCCATTATAATGCCTCACTCTTTCTTAGGGTTTTGAAAGAATGATCTCGCATTAAAATGGTAAGCTTTTGGCCAATCATTCTATGTGTTTGCTAGGTCAAAAGAAATGAGGGAATCATATTGGACTGTCATTTCTTGATTAGGTGAGCAGGTGGAAGTAGATAGTGAAATGATTCATAAGAGAAAATAGAAAGAACACTGTCTTACAGTGTATAAACTTGAGGACTGCCAAAGAAATCCAACAAGGATGTTTGGGAGAGAATACTTTTTACATGAAGATGAAGACTCAGTGTGTGAGAGTTTAGCCAGGTGAGGGTATGGCACTATTTTTTTCCATCCATTTTGCAGACTCCTTGGATGAAAGCACTTTAAGCAGTGTCTCTATAAGAATCTTGTCAAAATACTCATGTAATCTAGCTGTGTTGGGTTGAAATCTCCAAAGAACATTTTGTTAAAGAGTCCACTGTTGCATTTTCTGAGAGTTAAAGTGCTTTCTTTGATCAGAGTCATGTATATCTATTGATTGCAGGGAAACCAGAATAAATTTAGTAAAGAATGTGTTTATGTGTCTTGAAGAGGAATTGTAAATGTCAATGATTATGGCATCAGAGCCGAAAGGCCCAGCAAAAGGGAGGAGTGGCAGATGAAGTCATTCTACACGGGGGACCATTAGCAACAGCCTAGGAATCTGTCAATGTGCAGATATTTGCAAGACCCCTTTTTGTGACCTTCTTAAGGACTAAGGACTTCTTAAGGTGAACAACTACAAACCTAACCAATTGGGTTGTACTATCCTTTACTACAGAGATGCCTGAGGACAGGAAGAATACCACAAATCTCCAGCAAGATTGCATTGTTTATCATGATGATGTTGCTACTTGCAAATGACACTGGCACTTACCATTCTGAAACTGTTGGCACCAAATGCCTACACAAAGCACAAGAAAAGGGGAAGTAGGTTGATCTTCCTTCCTAAGTGGGGGAACCTAAAGGCCCTCTTGCAACGATCTGAGCATGCAGGAAAACATGTCAGCTGAATTTTTCCAAGGCCTATACCATCAGGTGGTTGTTGTGCCTCAGTTGCAAAGTCATGTCCGTGTCATCACACTTTGCATCCCTAGGGACTGCAGCATTATACATTTCTCTTTCCTTCCCTATCTCCTGGAGTTTGTCCAAAATATCAGTCTTAGGCCTTTCCTAAAGCTACCATTTCCATTTTATCAGCAAAGTATTCTAGTTGGTCTGGGCATCTATACCACTTGACATTGTAGGAACTGTGTACAGAGAAATAGTACTGGATGTGGACTGGTTAGGGACTTGTAGTCTGGATAAAAATGAGAAACAAACAGAATGCCTCTGCTGCCTTTCTCTTTGCATGGATCCCTCGTATTCCTAATTCAATGCTATTTATCTTGTCTTGTTTAAGTCATGGCACTACACATTGACACTGTCTTTAACAGTAGAGATCTCAGTTTTCCTTACCATGAGAATATATTTTCTTCATATTTACAGCTTATAGCCTTGCAGAAGATATTAAGAAGAGGTTGTAAGAATACACAGGAGAACTGTACAAAAAAGACCATCGTGACCCAGATAATCACGACAGTGTGATCACTGACCTAGAGACTGATGTTCTGCAATGTGAAATCAAATGGGCCTCAGGAAGCCACTGTAGTCACAAAGCTAGTGGACATGACGGAATTCCAGTTGAGCTATTTCAAATTCTAAAGGATGATGCTGAGAAAGTGCTGCACTGAATATGAAAGCAAATTAGGAAAACTCAACAGGGGCCACAGGACTGGAAAAGGCCAGGTTTCATTCCATTCCCAAAGAAAGGCAATGTCAAATAATGCTCAAACTACCACACAATTGCACTCATCTTACATGCTAGTAAAGTAATGCTCAAAATTCTCCAAGTCAGGCTTCAGCAATACATGAGCTGTGAACTTCTAGATGTTCAGGCTGATTTTAGAAAAGGCAGGAGAACCCGAAATAAAATTTCCAACATCCTCTGGATCATTCAGAAAAAACATCTATTTCTGTTGTATTGACTATGCCAAAGGCTTTGATGTGTGGATCACAAGGAACTGTGGAAAATCTTTCAAGAGATGGGAATACCAGACCACCTGACCTGCTTCTTGAGAAACCTGTATGCAGGTCAGGAGAAGCAAGTTAGAACTGGACATGGAACAACAGGCTGGTTCCAAATAGGGAAAGGAGTACATCAAGGCTATATATTGCCACCCTGATTATTTAACTTATATGCAGAATGCATCAAGAAATACCCTAGGCTGGATGAAGAACAAGCTGGAATCAAGATTGCTGAGAGAAATATCAATAACCTCAGAGATGCAGATGACACCCTCCTTATGGCAGAAAGTGAAGAAGATCTAAAGAGTTTCTTGATGAAAATGATAGAGGAGAGTAGAAATCTGGCTTAAAGCTCAACATTCAGAAAACTAAGACCGTAGCATACAATTCCATATCTAAATGGCAAATAGATGTGGAAACAGTGGAAACAGTAGCTGACTTTGGTTTGGGGGGGGGGGGGCTCCAAATTCACTGCAGATTGTGACTGCCATAATGAAATTATTTATTCACTTTTTTTCAATTTATTTATTCTAATTGGAGGCTAATTACTTTATGATACCATAGTGTTTTTTGTTTTTTTCTTGCCATACATTGACATGAATCTACCATGGGTGTACATGTGTTTCATATCCTGAAGCCCCCTCCTACCTCCCTCCTCAGCCCATCCCTCAGGGTCATCCCAGTGCACCAGCCTGGAGCATACTGTCTCATGAATCAAACCTAGACTGGTGATCTGTTCCATATATGATAATATACATGTTTTAGTGCTATTCTCTCAAATCATCCCACCCTCTCCTCCTCCCACAAATTTCAAAGGACTGTTCTATACATCTGTGTCTCTTCTGCTGTCTCACATATAGGGTCATCATTACCATCTTTCTAAATTCCATATATATGCTCTAGTATACTGTATTGGGGTTTTTCTTTCTGACTTACTTCAGTCTGTAAAATAGACACCAATTTTATCCACCTCATTAGACTGGATTCAAATGTATTCTTTTTAATGGCTGAGTAATACCCCATTGTGTATATGTACCACTGCTGTCTTATCCATTCATCTGCTGATTGACATCTAGGTTTCTTCCATGTCCTGGCCATTATAAGAAGTGTGAAGCCATGAGATTAAAAGACGCTCTTTGGGAGGAAGATTATGACCAACATAGACAGCATATTACAAAGCAGAGATATTACTTTGCCAACAAAGTCTGTCTAGTCAACGCTATGGTTTTTCCAGTAGTCATGTATGGATGTGAGAGTTGCAGAATAAAGAAAGCTGAGTGCAGAAGAATTGATGCTTTTGAACTGTGGTGTTCACAAAGACTTCAGAGTCCTTTGGACTGCAACGATATCCAAACACTCCATTAGTCCTGAGTGTACATTGGAAGGACTAATGGTGAAGCTGAAATTTCATTACTTTGGGCACCTGATGCGAAGAACTGACTCTTTTGAAAAGACCCTGATTCTGAAAATGATTTAAGGCAGGAGAAGAAGGGGACGACAGAGGATGAAATGGTTGGATGGCATCACAAAGTCAATGGACATGAATTGGAGTAACCTCCGGGAGTTGGTGAGGGCCAGGGAGTCCTGGTGCACTGAAGTCCATGGGATCACAAAAAGTCAGACATAACTGAGTGACTGAACTGAACTGAATGGAAGTGATAGCCTTTGGCAGTAGTGTTAGCATTGGGACCCAACCCACTCTCCTTACATCTACTTCACCTTGAAGTGTGGAGAGACATCACGCACACACACACTAATAGGCCCTTCAGGCCTTTATAACTATCTGCAAAACTATCTTATTAGAAGATAATGGCCTTCAATCTGCTACTGTGTGGGACACATCGACTTGTTATTGCCCTAGTGTCACCCATAGCAGTGACACCAGACCTCAAGCACCACACTCACTTCCTGGTCGTTTCTACCCACATGGGCAGGCTAAGGACTTAGCCAACTTCACTTAAAGGAAATTCTCCTGGGTTAATTTCAAGGGCAACCATGCAGTCTTATTGATTATCAATTATTTTTGATTAGTCTTAGCCCATCCACAGAGTACTATTGGCTCAAATTCTGAGACATTTACCTTGCCTCTACTCCTTTCCCTCAGATTTCACAGACGTTTTCCCAACCAGAGATGGTGGGCCAGCCCTTGTCATTTTTATTATGATTTCAGGACATTCCTTACTATCAAACATTCAGAACCACTTCAAAATCAAACTTTCTTACTCTCAGGTCCCGAAGAGTACCACAGCACATCTATAAGCATGAAAAAAGTTGACAGAAAAGAAATAATATGGCCATGGAGTCTGCATTTTCTGTGTCCTGACGTGGGGTACCTCAGGTTACGATGGTTCCCATTCTGTTACTGAACTCAAAATAATCATAATAAAATAAAAGCAGGAATTAAAGTGAGGGGGGAAAGGAACATGTTCCTTCAAAATGTTACTTATCTAGATCAGTCAGGAATTTCTAAAATGGGTACATTATGGGTGAGGTGACATGGCTGTTTTACCAAATTGTATAGTTGATTTCAGGATACCTTTGAACAGGATGCCTTAATAAAATTCAGATTTTCTTGTACCTATAGCCATCTTGGGAATATAATTCAGCATATCTGTATAACCAGTTAAAGATTTTGGAAAGCTAAAATTTCTGTGAATGAACTAATGTTTTTAAAATGAATAAATAAAGATTTAAGAGAGCACACAGATTGCCATTCATCCATAACAAATAGGTAAAAGACATTGTGTGGCAAATACAATGGGCGTTTTAAAGAAAAAGTGGAATAGAATAAATACATAAAAAATTGAGACACTAGAATGTATAAAATACACAGGTACATAGCATGGGTAAACTAGACAGAGTTGATTCTTTATGGTTCTGTCCCACTTTTTTAAAAGTGATTTTTCTTTTGGGGAAAAACTTTCAATCTTTCTACATGCACTTATACACCAGTTTATGATACACACTCACTATTATTTTTATTGCTGTTTTCTTAATAAGTGTGTTATGAAATTGGATACACTTTTCCAGGATTTGCATTGCATTTGTAATTAAGGTGTACATATTTCAAGTTCCATTTTTTACTTCCAAGTTAATGTGAGATTCATTAAGAATAACAATGCTTATAAAAAAGTTAATATACTTTTAAAACGTAAATTCTTTTTTTTTTGTAAAGCAATTATACTTTAATTTAAAATAGTAAAAATAATATCAAATACTATACTCAGAGCTTCATATATGTCTGAAATCTTGGGAATATGATACTATTTTCTTTATATGATAGACTTCTCTCAGATACAGTATTATTTCTGTCTTAAAACTTGAATTTCTTTCCATGTGTGTGTGTTAAGTTGCTCCAGTCATGTCCAACTCTATGCGACCCCATGAACTGCAGCCCACCAGGTCCCTTTGTCCATTTGGAGTATACTTGTTTTACATTATTTGGTTAGTTTCTCCCCTAAAGCAAAATTATGGAATGCTGCAGACCTTTGGGTCACAAAAACTAGTATACGAGGTTAGCAGCAACCATACATCTATCCCTTAACTTTTTGACTTCTTTCTGATTCTAGTCACCACAGTGTATTAAGTAGACTTCCCTGTGTTGTACACATTCATCAAAAGTATATATGCATCAGTTGTAATCTCCCAATTTCTATCACAACTCGGCTTTTCATCCTTGATAACCATATATTCTTTCTCCTTGGCTGTGCCCCTACCTGTGTTTATCATAGACAATCATATATACCAGTTTTACCTAGATCTCATATATTTGTGTTAAAAATGTGATATTTCTTTTCTTCTTTTGACTTAGCTTCATTATATATGACACTGTTCCAGTACACCTACATCTATCCAGTTTACCTGATTTCATTCCATCTTAAGATTGTTGCATGAATGTACCAACTCGTTTTATCCATTCCTCTGCAGATGGATATTTCTGTTGCTTCCATGTCCTGCTATTGTGAACATTTGCTGCCATCAATATTGGGGTTGTGCATCTTTTGGAATTATTGTTTTTCTCAGTTAAATGACAAGTATTGGGACTTTTTGAGACTATTGTAGCTTCATTCTTACTTTTAAAGGATTCACCCGTACTATTCTCCATTGTAGTCTATCAATGTACAGTCCCAGCTACAGTACACGATTGTCCCCTTTACTCCAAACCCTCTCTGGCCTTTATTTTGTGTAGATATTTTTGATAATGGGACAAATGTGAGTTGATACCCCACTGAAAGTTTTATTTCCTTTTCTCCCACAGTTAGCGATCCTGAGTATCTTTTCATATATTATTGGAAATCCATATAATTTCTTAGGAGAAATGTCTATTTCCTCATCTGTTCATTTGTTTTAATTGGGTTGCTCATTCTTTTGATATTGAGCCACATAAGCTGCTTCCATATTTTGGAGATTGCTCTGTTGTTGTCATCTTCAGTTGCAAATATTTTTCCCATAATGAGACTACATTTCTGTCTTGCTTATGGGTTTGTTGGGCAAAATTTTTAATTTTATTTTGGTCTCATTATTTATTTTTGGTTTTATTTTCATTTCCCAAGGAGGTAGATAAAAGAAAAAATAAAGTTGCTACTGCATTTCATGTCACATTGTGTTCTACCTATGCTTTCCTCAAATATTATTGATTTACATTTCTGGCCTTATATGTAGGTCTAAATACCATCTTGAATTTGTCTTTTTCTATGGTGGTAAGGAGTGACTAACTGTGATACACTAGAGGAGGGAATGGCAAACCACCCCATTACACTTGCTATGGGACCTCAATGAACTGTACAAAAAGGCAAGAAGGTATGACACCAAAAGATGTGTCTTCCAGAATGGTAGGAGTATAATATACTACTGGGGAGGAGCAGAGGGTAATAACTAATGGTTACAAAAAGCGTTAGCTGGTTGCCCCAAAGTGGAAATAAACCTCATTGTAGATGTGTCTGGTGATGAAAGTAAAATCAAATGATGTAAAGAACAGTATTGCAGGGGAACATGTCCAGATTTTCCAGCATAACTTATCGAACATATTATCTTCTCTCCATTGCATATTGTTGCCTCCTTTATCATAGGTCAGGTGATCATGTGGGCAAGAGATTAGCTTAGGGTTTTCTGTCTGTTCCATTGGCTTTAATCACAATTTTGTGCCAATTGCATGCCATGCTGATTACTATGGGTTTTTTTTTTTTTGTTTTTTTGTTTTTGTTTTTGTTTTTTTTTTTTTTGCATAGACTGAAGTGGGGAAACCTGCCTCCTACAGCTCATTTTTCTTTCTCCAGTTTGTTTCATTATTCAAAGTCTTTGTGTTTCCATCAAGTTGTAAAGATTTTTTGTTCCAATTCTGTGAAAAAATGTCATTCATAAATTAATAGGGGTTGAACTGAATCTGTAAGCTCCTTTTTGTAGTGTAGCCATTTCCACAGCATTGATTCTTCCAGTCCAAAGAATAGTATATCTCTCATTCCATTTGTGTCATCTTTCATTTATTTTATCCATACCTGGTTCTTTTCTGTGCACAAGTTTTTTCTCTGTTTAGGCAGGTTCATTCCCAGAGATTGTATTTTTCTTGTTACAATGGTGAATTAAATTGTTTCCTTAATTTTTGTTTTTGGTTTACTGTTGTTATGTGTAGATTTCTTTGTGTTTATTTTGTATCCAGAAACTTCCCTAAAGTCATTGACTATGTTTACTAATTTTCTGGTCTCATCTTATGATCCACTGGCATAATAATATATGTTTGCAAACAGTAACAGTTTTACCCCTTCTTTTAGAGTTTTCTGGTAATCATTGTCTTCTCCTTCTTCACTGATTTCTGTAGCTAGAAGTCACAAGATTATGTTGATTAACAGAGGTAAGAGTTGGCAACTTTGTTTTTTTCATGAACTTATGCAGCATGTTTAAGATTTTACCTATGAGAAGCATGCAAACAGTGGTTTTATCCATACATGGCCTTTATTAAGTTGAAGAAGATTCTCTCTGTTCCCACTTCTTCTACAGCTTTTATCATAAACGGGTGCTGAATTTTGCCAAAGGCATTTTCTGCACCTATATCTTAGACGGTTTCGAGAGATTTCCTTGGAAACACCTTTGTTATCTTTCAGTGTTCTTTCCCCCTTTGGCCACCTGATGCAGAGTGCTGTCTCACTAGAGAATGCCCTGATACTGGGAAAGATTGAACGTAAAAGGAGAAGTGGGTAGCAGATGCTGAAAGGGTTATAGTATCACCAACTCTATGGACATGAGTCTGAACAAATTCTGGGAGATAGGGAAGCTAAGACTGATGGGACACAGGCCATGGGGTTGCAAAGGGATGAACATGAATAAGTGACTGAACAACATTAGCAACACATTCTCTCCTGTTATTGACAGTAGTAGTCATTCTTGACTACTTCATTTTCTATCCCACCATACCCTATGGTATGTAGATACCCACATACCCTATGTAGATATCAGTTACACTAATTTTACCACTTACATGCATAGATTCAGCCACATTTGCTGTCATAATTGTCCCCCACTGGCCAAAAATGTATGTGATTTCCCAACTACACATGACCCAGTGTTCTAACCTTTCTCCAGCAGCTATCTATGTTCCTCAGGCACCCTCTACTTTGCTCTAGCCAGAGAAAATTGTCATTCGCCAGCTAATCCATGTGACAGGAAGCAAGTTCTTGAGGATAAATAAACTTTTAGGATTCTGTATTCTATGATTTTCTCAATCTTCACATTGTTCCTTTAAGTTTCATTTCTTCAATCATGCTGAAATGTCAGTCTGTGCTCTGCTCATCTCAGTCTCACTGTCTCTGAAGACACTGTTCTTCTGTTTTCCTTGATTTTTCTTTTTTAGAAATGTCTATGAGAGTTTATTTTAAATTCTTCCAGAAGGGTTTTTTTTTTTTTTTTTCAGTCTACAAGTCGTTTTGAGATTTTAATTTTAGATTGACCTGCTTGATGAGCTTTGATAGATTCTCCTTTCCAAATGGAAAAAATTATGACAAGTCACATCTATTTTAGCTTCTGATTCGACTCGCCTGCATTCAGGAGTAAAGGATTGTTTCTGAATAATACAACCTGCATGGGTGTACATCTTAGTCACTGAATCATGCCCGACTCTTTGCAACCTCATGGACTGCAGCCCACCAGGCTCCTCTGTCCATGGGCTTTTCTAGGCAAGGATATTGGGTTGGGTACCCATTTCCTTCTCCAGGACAACCTGAATAGTGGAACCAAGAAGAAACATAATTTTTAAGGTTTTAAATCTTAATAAATTCTGGACTTGCAGAAACAATTCCCTAAAAAAAAAAAAAAAAATGATTGCAAGTTAAAGTCAACAACTTTGGTTGCCTATCCCAAGATCACCTAAAAATAAAATAATCATTGGCTTCTATGAAAAGCATATTTTTCAGTTACTCATATAGCTGAGGAATATAAAAAAGCAAAATGAAATCTCAGAGATCTATATCATAAATAGAGGAAAATAATGAAATTTGAAACTGAAAGAGAAATTGAAGCTAAGGTATGAATCTTTCTCATTTTTTTCTTGGTGAGTGGTAGTTTGCATTCTTGCTGGTAATTTTTTTTCCCATCAGGATTCCTTAAATCAGGGTCCATACTTGCTATTCAACCCAAGCAGGATGGTAGGCAATGAGAGGGCGTCAGAAGGCAGACAGACTGAAACTGCAATCACAGACAACTAGCCAATCAGATCACATGAACCACAGAATTGTCTAACTCAATGAAAGTAAGCCATGCCGTCTGGGGCCACCCAAGATGCTTGGGTCATAGTGGAAAGGTCTGACAGAACGTGGTCCACTGGAGAAGGGAATGGCAAACCATTTCGGATTTTTTTTTTTTTTTTTTTTTTTTTGCCTTGAGAACTCCATGAACAGTTTGAAAAGGCGAAAACATAGGACACTGAGAGGTGAACTCCCCCGGTCGGTAGGTGCCCAACATGCTACTGGAGATCAGTGGAGAAATAACTCCAGAAAGAATGAAGGGATTGTGCCAAAGCAAAACCAACATCCAGTTTTTGATGGGACTGGAGATAGAAGCATGGTCCAACACTGTAAAGAGCAATATTGCATAGGAACCTGGAATGTTAGGTCCATGAATCAAGGCAAATTGGAAATGGTCAAATAACAGATGGCAAGAGGGAACATCGATAATCTAGGAATCAGCGAACTAAGATGGACTGGAATGGGTGAATTTAACTCAGATGACCATTATATCAATGACTGTGGGAAAGAATCCCTTAGAAGAAATGGAGTAGCCATCAGAGTCAAAAGAAGAGTCTGAAATGAAATACTTGAATGCAATCTCAAAAGTGACAGAGTGATCTCTGTTCATTTCCAAGATAAATCAATCAATATCACGGTAATCCAAATCTATGCCCTGGCCAGTAATGCTGAAGAAATGGAAGCTGAGTGATTCTATTAAAGCCTACCAGACCTTCTCGAACTAACACCCCCAAAAGATGTCCTTTTCGTTATAGGGCACTGGAATGCAAAAGTAGGAAGTCAAAAAACACCAGGAGTAATAGGTAACTTTGGCCTTGGAGTAGAGAATGAAGCTGGGAAAAGGCTAATATAGTTCTGCCAAGAGAATGCAGTGGTCATAGCAAACACCCTCTTTCAACAACATGAGAAGACTCTACACATGGACATCTCCAGATGGACAACATCAAAATCAGATTGATTATATTCCTTACGGCCAAAGATGGAGAAGCTCTATACAATCAGCAAAAAAAAAAAAAAAAGGAACACAACCAGCAGCTGACTCTGGCTCAGATCATGAACTTCTTATTGCCAAATTCACACTTTAATAGAAGAAAGAGGGGGAATCCATTCAGGTGTGACCTATGTCAATCCCTTATGACTCTACAGTGGGAGGGAGAAATAGATTTAAGATAGATTTAGATTTAAGAATAGATCTGATAGACAGGGTGCCTGATGAACTATGGTCGGAGGTTGGTGACATTGTACAGGAGACAGGACTCAAGACCACCCCAAGCAAAAGAAATGCAAGAAAGCAAAATGCCTCTCTGAGGTGACCTTTTAAATAGGTGTAAAAAGAAGAGAAGTGAAAAGCAATGTAGATACATAAAGATATACCTGTTTGAATGCAGAGTTCCAAAGAATACAAGGAGAGCAAAGAAAGCCCTCCTCAGAAATAGAAGAAAGCAATAGAATGGTAAAGACTAGAGATCTCCTTGAGAAAATTAGAGATAACAAGGGAACATTTAATGCAAAGATGGGTTCAAGAAAGGATAGAAATCATATGGACCTTGCTTTCTTTTAAGAAGCAGAAGCTATTAGGAAGAGGTGGCAAGAGTACCTAGAAGAACTATACAAAAAATATCTTCAAGACCAAGATAATCCGATGGAGAGATCACTCAAACTCACCTAGTGCCAAACATTCTGGAGAGCGACATCAAGTGGGCCTTAGGAATAATCACTGCAAACAAACCTAGTGGAGGGATAGCATTCCCTCCAGTTGAGCTATTTTATTTATTTATTTTTTCATTTATTTTTATTAGGTGGAGGCTAATTACTTTACAATATTATAGTGGTTTGTGCCATACATTGACATGAATCAGCCATGGATTTACATGTGTTCCCCATCCCGATCTCCCCTCCCACCTCCCTCCCCATCACATCCCTTTAGGTCTTCCCAGTGCACCAGCCCTGAGCACTTGTCTCATGCATCCAACTTGAGCTGGAGATCTGTTTCACCCTTAATAGTATAGTTGTTTCAATGCTATTCTCGCAGAACATCCCACCCTCGCCTTTTCCCACAGAGTCCCAAAGTCTGTTCTGTACATCTGTGTCTCTTTTTCTGTTTTGCATATAGGGTTATCAGTACCATCTTTCTAAATACCATATATATGCATTAGTATACTGTATTGGTCTTTATCTTTCTGGCTTTTCACTCTGTATAATGGGCTCCAGTTTCCCCCATCTCATTAGAACTGATTCAAATAAATTCTTTTTAATGGCAGAGTAATATTCCATGGTGTATATGTACCACTTGTTTCCTTATCCATTCGTCTGCTGATGGGCATCTAGGTTGCTTCCATGTCCTGGCAATTGCAAACAGTGCTGCGATGAACATTGGGGTGCACGTGTCTCTTTCAGATCTAAATTCCTCGGTGTGTATGCCCAGGAGTGGGATTGCTGGGTCATATGGCAGTTTATTTCCAGTTGTGTAAGGAATCTCCACACCTTTCTCCATAGCGGTTGTACTAGTTTGCACTCCCACCAACAGTGTAAGAGCGTTCCCTTTTCTCCACACCCTCTCCAGCATTTATTGCTTGTAGACTTTTGGATAGCAGGCATCCTGACTGGTGTGTAATGGTACCTCTCTGTGGTTTTGATTTGCGTTTCTCTGATAATGAGTAATGTTGAGCATCTTTTCATGTGTTTGTTGGTCATCTGTATGTCTTCTTTGGAGAAATGTCTGTTTAGTTCTTTGGCCCGTTTTTTGAATGGGTCATTTATTTTTTTGGAATTGAGCTGCAGGACTTGCTTGTATATTTTTGAGATTAAACCTTTGTCTGTTGCTTCATTTCCTATTATTTCCTCCCATTTTGAGGGCTGTCTTTTCACCTTGCTTATAGTTTCCTTTGTTGTGCAAAAGATTTTAAGTTTCATTAGGTCCCATGTATTTCTGCTTTTATTTCCAATATTCTGGGAGGTGGGTCATAGAGGAGCCTGCTGTGATTTATGTCAAAGAGTGGTTTGCCTATGTTCTCCTCTAGGAGTTTTATAGTTTCTGGTCTTACATTTAGATCTATGACCCATTTTGAGTTTATCTTTGTGTATGGTGTTAGAAAGTGTTCCAGTTTCATTTTCTTACAAGTGGTTGACCAGCTTTCCCAGCACCACTTGTTAAAGAGGTTGTCTTTTTTCCATTGTATATCCTTGCCTCCTGTGTCTAAAATAAGTTGTCCATAGGTTTGTGAACTTATCTCCGGGCTTTCTATTCTGTTCCATTGATCTACATTTGTGTCTTTGTGCCAGTACCATACTATCCTGATGACTGTGAATTTGTAGTAGAGCCTGAAGTCAGGCAGGTTGACTCCTCCAGTTCCATTCTTCTTTCTCAAGATTGCTTTGTCTATTTGAGTTTTTTTGTATTTCCATACAAACTGTGAAATCATTTCTTCTAGTTCTGTGAAAAATACCATTGGTAGCTTGATAGGGATTGCACTGAATCTAATCTATAGATAACAATATTGATTCTTCCATTCCTCAAACACGTTATATTTCTCCGTGTATTTGTGTCCTCTTTGATTTCTTTTATCAGTGTACTATAATTTTCTATATATAGGTCTTTCGTTTCTTTAGGTAGATCTACTCCTAAGTATTGCATTCTTTTTGTTGCCATGGTGAATGGTATTGTTTCCTTAATTTCTCTGTCTGTTTTCTCATTGTTAGTGTATAGGAATGCAAGGGATTTCTGTGTGTTAATTTTGTATCCTGCAACATTACTGATTAGCTCTAGTAATTTTCTAGTAGAGTCTTTAGCGTTTTCTATGTAGAGGATCATGTCATCTGCAAACAGTGAGAGTTTTACTTCTTCTTTTCCCATCTGGATTCCTTTTATTACTTTTTCTGCTGTGATTGCTGCGGCCAACATTTCCAAAACTATGTTGAATAGTAGTGGTGAGAGTGGGCACCCTTGTCTTTTTCCTGACATTAAGGGAAATGCTTTCAATATTTCACCGTTGAGGAAAATGTTTGCTGTGGGTTTGTCATATATAGCTTTTATGATGTTGAGGTATGTTCCTTCTATGCCTGCTTTCTGGAGAGTTTTTATTATAAACAGATGTTGAATTTTGCCAAAGGCTTTTTCTGCCTCCATTGAGATAATCATATGGATTTTATTTTTCAATTTGTTAATGTGGTGTATTACATTGATTGATTTGTGGATATTAAACAATCCTTGCATTCCTGAGATAAAGCCCACCTGGTCATGATGTATGATCTTTTTAATATGTTGTTGGATTCTGTTTGCTAGAATTGTGCTAAGGATTTTTGCATCTATGTTCATCAGTGATATTGGCCTGTAGTTTCCTTTCTGTGTGTGACATCTTTGCCTGGTTTTGGTATTGGGGTGATGGTGGCCTCATAGAATGTGTTTGGAAGTTTGCCTTCTTCTGCAATTTTCTGGAAGAGTTTGAGTAAGATAGCTGTTCAGTTCAGTTTAGTTCAGTCACTCAGGTGTGTCTGACTCTTTGAGACCCCATGAATCGCAGCACTCCAGGCCTCCCTGGCCATCACAAACTACCGGAGTTCACTCAAACTCACGCCCATCGAGTCAGTGATGCCATCAAGCCATCTCATCCTCTGTCATCCCCTTTTCCTCTTGCCCCCAATCCCTCCCAGCATCAGGGTCTTCTCCAACGAGTCAACTCTTCGCATGAGGTGGCCAAAGTATTGGAGTTTCAGCTTCAGTGTCAGTCCTCCCAATGAACACCCAGGACTGATCTCCTTTAGGATGGCCTGATTGGACCTCCTTGCAGTCCAAGGGA
Organism: Dama dama; assembly: GCF_033118175.1. NCBI lineage: Eukaryota > Metazoa > Chordata > Mammalia > Artiodactyla > Cervidae > Dama > Dama dama. Next base: position 3,824,454 of record NC_083715.1, on the reverse strand, counting down.
CTCTCAAGAGTCTTCTCCAAGACCGTAGTTCAAAAGCATTAATTTTTCGGCACTCAGCTTTCTTCACAGTCCAACTCTCACATCCATACATGACCACTGGAAAAACCGTAGCCTTGACCAGACGGACCTTTGTTGGCAAAGTAATGTCTCTGCTTTGTAATATGCTATCTAGGTTGGTCATAACTTAACTCCCAAGTAGTAAGCGTCTTTTAATTTCATGGCTGCAGTCACCATCTGCAGTGACTTTGGAGCCCCAAAGAACAAAGTCTGACGCTGTTTCCACTGTCTCCCCATCTATTTCCCATGAGGTGATGGAACCAGATGCCATGATCTTAGTTTTCTGAATGTTAAGGTTTAAGCCAAAATTTTCATTCTCCTCTTTCACTTTCATCAAGAGGCTTTTTAGTTCCTCTTCACTCTCTGCCAAAATGGTGGTGTCATCTGCATATCTGAGGTTATTGATATTTCCCCCGGCAATCTTGATTCCAGCTTGTGCTTCTTCCAGCCCAGCATTTCTCATGATGTACTCTGCATATAAGTGTGATAAGCAGTGTGACAATATACAGCCTTGATGTACTCCTTTTCCTATTTGGAACCAGTCTGTTGTTCCATGTCTAGTTCTCACTGTTGCGTCCTGATCTGCATACAGCTTTCTCAAGAGGCAGGTCAGGTGGTCGGTATTCCCATCTCCTTCAGAGTTTCCCACAGTTTATTGTGATCCACACAGTCGAAGGCTTTGGTGTAGTCAGTAATGCAGAAATAGATGTTTTTCTGGAACTCTCTTGTTTTTTTGATGATCCACCGGATATTGGCAATTTGATCTCTGGTTCCTTGGCCTTTTCTAAAACCAGCTTGAACATCTGGAAGTTCTTGATTCATGTATTGCTGAAGCCTGGCTTGGAGAATGGTGAACATTACCTTACTAGCGTGTGAGATGAGTGCAATTGTATGGTAGTTTGAGCATTCTTAGATAGGTGTTAGCTCTTCTCTAAATTTTTGGTAGAATTCAACTGTGAAGCCATCTGGTCCTGGGCTTTTGTTTTCTGGAAGATTTCTGAGTACAGTTTCGATTTCCGTGCTTGTGATGGGTCTATTACGATCTTTGAATTCTTCCTGGTTCAGTTTTGGAAAGTTATACTTTTCTAAGAATTTGTCTATTTCTTCCAAGTTGTCCATTTTATTGGCATACAGCTGCTGGTAGTAGTCTCTTATGATCCTTTGTATTTCAGAGTTGTCTGTTGTGATCTCTCCATTTTCAGTTCTAATTTTGTAGATTTGGTTCTTCTCCCTTTGTTTCTTGATGAGTCTGGCTAACGGTTTGTCAATTTTACTTACCTTTTCAAAAAACCAGCGTTTAGATTTGTTGATTTTTGCTATGGTCTCTTTTATTTCTTTTACATTTTTTTCTGATCTAATTTTAAAGACTTTTTTTCCTTCCACTAGCACAGGGGTTCTTCATTTCTTCCTCTTCTGGTTGCTTTAGGTGTAAAGTCAGGTTATTTGTTTGACTTTCATCTTGTTTCTTGAGGTAAGCCTGTATTGTTAAAAACCTTCCCCTTAGCACTGCTTTTCCAGTGTCACATAGGTTTTGGGTTGTGTTTTCATTTTCATTCGTTTCTATGCATGTTTTGATTTATATTTTTATTTCTTCTATGATTTGTTGGTTATTCAGAAGCATGTTATTTAGCCTCCATATGTTGGAATTTTTAATATATTTAATTTTAAAATTTGATAATTTTTGAAAATAATATATTATAAATATACAATACATAATTTCTATATTAAATATATAATATAACAGCACAATATTTATAATTGTTATATCTTCTTCTTGGATTGATCCTTTGATCATTATGCAGTGTCTTTCTTTGTCTCTTTTCACAGCCTTTATTTTGAAGTCAATTTATCTGATATAAATATTGCGACTCCTGCTTTCTTTTGGTCTCCGTTTCTGTGAAATATTTTTTTCCAGACCTTCACTTTCAGTCCGTAAGTGTCCCTTGCTTTGAGGTGGGTCTCTTGTAGACAGTATATATAGGGGTCTTGGTTTTGTATCCATTCAGTCAGTCTTTGTATTTTCGTTGGGGCATTCAACCCATTTAGATTTAAGGTAACTATTGATAAGAATGGGCCCATTGCCATTTGCTTTGTTGTTTTGGGTTCACTTTCATACAACCTTTCTGTGTTTCCTGTCTAGAGAAGATCCTTTAGCATTTGTTGAAGAGCTGGTTTGGTGTTGCTGAATTCTCTCAACTTTTGCATGTCTGGAAAGCTTTTGATTTGTCCTTCATATCTGAATGAGATCCTTGATCAGTACAGTAATCTGGGTTGTGGGTTATTCTCTTTCATTACTTTAAGAATGTCCTGCCATTCCCTTGTGGCCTGAAGTGCGGGGAGCCAGCCTGACTGCTCAGGCTCTTTCTTGGCCCTGAGACAGATCAAGAAGTCCCTCTCTGTCCTGCCACCCCTGATTTATTAAAGTGCAAATTGGCCTTTCTCATCTCCCTCAAGGAAATTGGTGCAGCCACCTTTTGCCCATTCTCCTGACTCTGATAAGGTTGTCAGGCTTCTGCAAATGGTTTATGTCTAGGCAATCTTTAACTGATTGTAAGACGCCAGTGCCATGCTCTGCTAGTCTTAGAGTCGAGATAAAATTCCTGTCTGCAGTTCTGCACGTATGCATGTCTTTGATCTAAAATTTAGTGAGTCCTGTTAGCATATATATGGATGTTACCCCTCAATAAAGTCGTCGGAATCAGTCACAAGCTGACTCCGCCCCTCTCAACCCCATCTTTCCGAGTCTTTTCTTTCTCAGGTGCTCTGGTGATTGCGTCCTCGACCTGTTCATTTGCTGGCAGGCCCGGCAAGTGGCGCCTGAACTTAGGGACGTGAGCGGATCCCAGCGCCCAGCCACCTGAAATATTGAAAGTGATCCCGGAAGGAAACCTCACCTATTCAGGTTTCGTTGGAAAACTGTGGGTGGAGAGGGTATAGTTGAGAGTAAAAATTATGGGGCAAAGTAATAGTAGGCAGTTCTTTGTTTCTATGTTAAAAACTATGCTAAAAGCTAGAGAAATTTCTGTGTCTAAACAGAAACTAGAAAGATTTCTTGCCTTTGTGGAGGAAACTTGTCCCTGGTTCCCGGAGGAAGGAACTGTTAGCCTCGAAACTTGGGCAAAGTTAGGAGAACAAATTCAAATGGTCTATACCCTCCGTAGACTGGACAAAGTTTCTCTTGATGCTTATTCTCTATGGACTCTAATAAGGGATTGTTTAAACCCAGAACACGAGAGTAGGAAACTTGAAACAGCCTTGAAACTTATAACACCCAAGTGTTCAGGTGACCCACAACAGGTAGCAGAGCACATATATGACTCCCCAATTGTTCCAGGTTCCAGAAAAAAGGATAATGAGACTACTGCTCTCGAACAAGACTCAGATTCGGACCTTTCTCCTGATGAGGAAGACGATTTAAAAGAGCAGGCTTTTGAGCATAACGAAGAAGGATGGGATGCCTTTATAGTAACTCAACAAAAGAATAAAGACCAAGGCCCCCCTTTTTCTGAACTTAGAGAGATGCTAACATCCATATCTCAGAGAATGGAACAACTAGACTTATTGCCCATGAATACAACTAAGCCGTTGCACTCTAAAACGCCATCTGTTGTAGCCGGTTTAGATCCTGACCCGCTGCTGCCGCCCGTCCCGCTCCCTCCCCCTCCTCTCCCCGTCCCGCTCCCTCCCCCTCCTCTCGCAGAAGCGCCTTTGATTCCAACAGCGCCTGTATACGTCCCATCTAGCCTAAAAAAGCCAGTCCTTTCACCACTTCAAATGGCTGTGAAAACAGCCCGAGAACAGGTTGAAAATCTTGAGGGATATTCTATGATTTTCCCTGTCTTTCAAGATGCTAATCATTGCAGGTGTCATGAGCCCCTGCCTTTTAAACAGCTGAAAGACCTAAAACGGGCTTGCACCCAATACGGGCCTACTGTGCCGTTTACTCTAGCCATAATTGAAAGTCTTTCATCTCAATACTTGCCTCCTAATGATTGGAAGGGTGTTGCGCGAGCCTTTCTCTCAGGAGGTGATTATCTCTTGCGGCGCTCAGAATACACCGAGGTCTGTGGCATCACTGAAGATGTAACCACCGTAACGGGCTGTAGGTTACTTTTGACATGCTAATGGGAGAAGGACAATTTCGAGACCTTAATCAACAACTGACCTACCCTGAACAAGCTTATCCACAAATTAATGAGGCAGCCTTAAAAGCATGGAAAAGGCTCCCTGCCTCAAATAGGAAGGCTGAAGACTTATCAAAGTTTTGACAGGGGCCTGACGAGCCTTATCAGGACTTTGTCACTCGACTTCTCGAGGCAGTGTCAAAAATTATAGGAGATGAAGAAGCCGGCACTATTGTAACTAAACAGATGGCATATGAGAATGCTAGTACTGCTTGCCAGGCTGCTTTAAGACCTTAGAGGAAAAAGGGAGGTTTAGCGGATTATGTAAGAATTTGTGCTGACATTGGCCCTTCCTATCTTTAGGGATTGTCTATGGCTGCTGCTATCCAGGGAAAAACTATCAAGGAAGTTTTATATCAACAAACTAAGAACAAGGGTAGTGTAAAGAAGGGAGGGCCTCCTGGCAGTTGTTTCTCATGTGGACAATTGGGACACCGCATGGCACAATGCTCTAAGAGAAACAACGTAGATAGCACCAAGAATCCTAAGGTATGCCTTAGATGTAAGAAAGGAAAACACTGGGCTAGAGACTGCAGATCTAAGACAGATGTGGATGGCAAACCTCTTCCGCCGCAGTCGGGAAACTGAGTGAGGGGCCAGCCCCAGGCCCCGAAACAGTGTTATGGGGCACTTCAGAACGAACTTCAGCCCAACCTAACCGGCCCGATATTAAGAGCCTCCTCCGAGCTACCTCAGGCAGCACAGGATTGGACTTGTGTGCCGCCGCCCACACAGTACTAACACCTGATATGGGGATGCAAGCCATTCCCACTGGAGTTTTCGGGCCTTTACCAAAAGGAACTGTAGGCTTAATTATTGGCAGAAGTAGTTGGACCATGAAAGGCTTATCGGTATCCCCTGGAGTAGTTGATGCAGATTATACGGGAGAACTCAAAATTATGGCCCACGCACCTTTAAAGATAATCAGTATTCCCACAAATCAACGAATAGCCCAGTTAGTTCTGTTGCCTCTTCACATGGAGGGGAAAGTTGCCTCTAAACGAGAGCACAATACTGATAGTTTTGGTTCATCTGATGTATACTGGGCGCAGTCTATTTCTGCTGAATGGCCTAAATTAGGCCTTTTTATTGAGAATAAACCATTTTCAGGAATTTTAGATACTGGTGCATATGTATCAGTTATAGCTGAGGAGCATTGGCCTCAGCCATACTGAGGCTCAAACAAGAAGCTTACTCCACTTTGAGGGGAATAGGACAGTCTCAAAGTCCACAGCAGAGCAGCCGCATCCTGCACTGGAGGGACTCTGAAGGACATGAAGGAGATTTCCAGCCCTTTATTCTCCCTCATCTCCCAGTCAATTTATGGGGAAGAGAAGTTATGCAACAAATGGGAGTTTATATGTTTGCCCCAAAATAAAGCTGTTTCTAACATGATGTTAAACCAAGGACTCCTCCCTCAACAGGGGCAAGGAAAAGATAATCAAGGTAATTACTCAACCCATATTGCCCTACTCAAAACCGTTCAGATCTGGGCTAGGATGTTTTTAATGGGGGTTACTGATTCTCCTGTAATCCATGCAGACTCAAACAGTTGGAAAACTGATGAGCCTGTCTGGGTTGATCAGTGGCCCCTGACCAAACAAAAGATTGCTGCAGCTGAGCAGTTGGTACAGGAGCAATTGCATTTAGGACATATTGAGCCTTCTAATTCACCTTGGAATTCCCCTATATTTGTTATTAAAAAGAAATCTGGCAGATGGAGATTGCTTCAAGATCTTTGAAAAGTTAATGAGACCATGGTGGTTATGGGACCACTCCAGCCTGGTTTGCCCTCACCTGCTGGGATGCCACGTGCAACCTATAAAATAATTATAGATTTAAAAGATTGTTTTTACACCATACCCCTGCAACCTAATGATTGTCATCACTTTGCTTTTAGCATCCCCTCCACAAATTTTAAACAGCCTGCACGAAGATATCATTGGAAAGTTCTTCCGCAGGGTATGGCTAACAGCCCCACACTTTGTCAAAAACTTGTTGATCAGGCGATTGACCCCGTTCGAAAGGCTTATCCTGAAGTTTATTTAGTTCATTATATGGATGACATTTTACTTGCTCATTGTATAGAGGGTATTCTTTTGCAAGCGTATGACCTGCTATTGCTTCAATTAACTAAATTTGGATTGCTAATTGCTTCTGAAAAAATACAACGATCCCCGCCATTTTCTTATTTGGGGTTTAGGCTAGAGAGATAGACCTTTCGAGTGCAGAAACTTCAGATTCGAAAAGACAATCTGAAGACTTTAAATGACTTTCAGAAATTATTAGGGGACATAAATTGGATCCGTTCCTATCTAAAATTGACTACTGGAGAATTGAAGCCTTTGTTTGATATTTTGAAAGGATCCACTGACCCTTCCTCCCCTAGAATACTAAACGATGAGGGGAGAGCTGCTCTGGCCCTAGTTGAACAGGCCCTCTCTCAGCATTTTGCTACCTACTGTGATTTTTCTCAACCGTGGGGACTATATGTGTTTCCCTCTAAACATACCCCGATGGCAGTGTTATACCAAAATGCTCCCTTACAGTGGATCCATTTACCTGTATCGCCTTCAAAAGTTCTTACTCCTTTTTTGATTTCATTAGCCTCCTCGTTGCCAAAGGAAGGCGTCTTTCCAGAGAAATGTTGGGAGTCGATCCTGCTTACATTTATGTGCCCTATACCAAAGAACAGCAGGGATGGCTTTTTCAGTTTAATGACTCGTGGGCTTTGGCTTTTTCCTCCTTTACAGGTCAAATTATTAATCATTTACCTTCTGATAAATTTTTGCATTTTGCCAGCCAGCATTCATTTATTTTTCCAAAGAATGTTTCTAATGTTCCTATTCAAGATGCTCTTACGATCTTTACTGACGGATCCTCCAATGGAACTGCTGCCTTTGTGGTTAATGATACCCCTTTCTCCTGTCAGACAAACTATGCATCGGCTCAAGAAGTAGAGCTTTCAGCCGTTCACAAAGTATGTTCACGATATCCCTCACAGTCTTTTAATTTGTTTACTGATAGCAAATACATTGCTCATGCTTTGCAATATATAGAAACCGTTCCCTTTATTTCTACTGTGAATTCTAACATTCAACATTTGTTACGTTCAATTCAGTCTCTGCTGCAACAGCGCACTTTACCCTGCTTCTTTGGGCATTTATGTGCCCACACTGGACTTCCTGGACCTCTATCTATGGGAAATCAAATGGCTGATTCTCACACTAGAGGTTTTCTTTCACAGGTGGAAGCAGCACAACGATCACATGTGCTACATCACCAAAATAGTAATACTCTTCATTTGCAATTTCAAATCCCTCGAGAGACTGAACGACAAATTGTTAAATCTTGTTCTGTTTGCCCTAAGTTTCTCCCAGTTCCATACCTTGGCATTAATCCTCGCGGGCTTCTACCGAATCATCTTTGGCAAATGGATGTCACTCATGTCCCTTCCTTTGGTCATTTAAAGTACACTTCTGGGCACACACACTGAGGAAACCAGATCTTAAAGAGACACGTGCACCCCAATGTTCATCGCAGCACTGTTTATGATAGCCAGGACATGGAAGCAACCTAGATGCCCATCAGCAGATGAATGGATAAGGAAGCTGTGGTACATATACACCATGGAATATTACTCAGCCATTAAAAAGAATTCATTTGAACCAGTCCTAATGAGATGGATGAAGCTGGAGCCCCTTATACAGAGTGAAGTAAGCCAGAAAGATAAAGAACATTACAGCATACTAACACATATATATGGAATTTAGAAAGGTGATAGTGATAACCCTATATGCAAAACAGAAAAAGAGACACAGAAATACAGAACAGACTTTTGAACTTTGTGGGAGAATGTGAGGGTGGGATATTTCAAAAGAACAGCATGTATACTATCTATGGTGAAACAGATCACCAGCCCAGGTGGGATGCATGAGACAAGTGCTCCGGCCTGGTGCACTGGGAAGACCCAGAGGAATCGGGTGGAGAGGGAGGTGGGAGGGGGGATCGGGATTGGGAATACATGTAAATCCATGGCTGATTCATATCAATGTATGACGAAACCCACTGGAAAAAAAAAATAATAATAATAAATAACATCTCAAAAAATAATAATAATAAAGTACGTTCCTGTATCTATTGACACCTTTTCAGGATATATTGTGGCATCCTTACAGACTGGTGAAGCCGCAAAACATTCTATCTCGCATTGTCTTTATGCTTTTTCCATTTTAGGCACGCCAAAGATTATAAAACTGATAATGGCCCCGGCTATGTTTCCTCTGCCTTCAAAAATTTTTGTTCCTCTTCTTCTATCACCTTAAAAACAGGCATTCATTATAATCCACAGGGTCAAGGCATCATGGAACGTGCTAATCAAACTTTGAAACTACAGCTTCACAAAATACAGAGGGGGGAGCTCTACCCCCTTCTATCCAGAAATTACCTTAATCAGGCTTTATATATTTTAATTTTTTTTTAATTTTAGAAAAAGAAGGACATTCAGCCGTGCAGAGATTTTGGGACCCTCAGATTTCCAGCAAAAGGCCGATGGTCTTGTGGAAGGACCCGCTAGATAATAACTGGCATGGCCCAGATCCCATGTTAATTTGGGGGAGGTGTCATGTATGTGTTTTCCCACAGGATTCTGAAGCACCGCGCTGGCTCCCGGAAAGGCTGGTACGCCAGACAGAGGAGATCACTGAACCAGCAATTAGGTCGGCTGACTTTACAGCAGAGAACTACATTCCCAACGGCACAGCAGATGCATGAGTTCATCTTACAAGCACGAAGGATGGCTGCCGACACTACTCAACCTCAATATGCGCTGGCTTACATTGCCCTCGCTTTGGCATGCGCGGTAATGAATCAAGCCTTCCCTCAGGCTGAAGCCAATGCTTTCGTTTCCTGGGCTCATTCTTATGCTGATTTTTACAATGAAACAGCCTGTTGGGTCTGCACAAACCTGCCATTATCGGTTACCGAAGGATTGCCTTGGTGGGTGCTTCCCTTTCCAAAAAATGAAACTTTGGCTTTAGGTGATTTTTTAAAAGAATGTCAGAAGAAACATTGAAGCTTAATTACAGTTAATTTTGATATAGATTCTCGATGCTCTGATCCTTTACACGCTTCTTCTTTTTATTTTAATGTAACACAAAGTTATCAGGAAATTGTTAATGCGTACTTATATTACAAAGATAGATCTGTCTCTTCTCCTAATGATTTTAATCGATTTGAGGGTGACTACTACCAAGTTTGGGATTAATATGTCTGGATGACCCCTGAAAAAAAGGACAGCTACTGACCCCTGCCGACATTTGCTGAGAGCAAAAGACTCATGTACCAACATTTGGAGGCCGGGAATTTCCAGGATATCACATGAAACATATGGGACTATTGCCTACCCACAAATGTAAGACTGTAATGGATGTAACGTTTATTGTCAACAAGTCTGTTATATGGCCAGGGACAGATTGGGAAAATAGCCCTGGTATAAGATGGGTAGCCCCAAATAACACTCGATGGATTTGTGGATACAACCTTTAGCCCTGGCTCCCTGTAGAATGGGTGGGGAGATGTACCCTAGGATTTGTGTTTGCCCCTGGGAGAATTCATAAGGAAAAAATTAGTCATCCTGTTAATTTACCTTATGTTAAAGCCTGGTGGTCACGCTCTGTTTTTCATTGGTATGATTATTTAGCCTCAATTTTTGTGCCCTCTTTAGGAGCCACTGATATTATGCTCAGGGTAGAGGCTTTGAACAATTTTATAAAACAAGCTTTGACAGATACTAGAAGAGCTTTAGAGGCTCTTAATGAAGAACAAAAACAGATGAGAAAAGCCGTTCTACAGAATCGTATGGCTCTGGATATTCCAACAGCCTCTCAAGGGGGAACATGTGCCTTAACAAAAATGGAGTGTTGTGTATATATTCCTGATTATTCCTGAAATGTTTCTGATGCTTTAGAAGATATGAAACAACAAGGGGCCGCTATATTTTTCTGACTCCAGCATTTGGAGTCAGATATCTGCCTGATTTCATGGTGGTTGGTGGAAATCTATAATTTTTATCATTATATGCATATTATTCTTGCTGTGTTTTGGCCCTTGTATTTGTCAATGCATATCTGAGATGATAAATAAAAGATTGCTGATATTTTCCTGTTTGCAAACGTGGCCATTTCCCTTGAGAGATATATAATGGCCATTAGTCAAAAGGAAAAGGGGAGATGCGGGGAGCCAGCCTGACTGCTCAGGCTCTTTCTTGGCCCTGAGAGAGATCAAGAGGTCCCTCTCTGCCCCGCCACCCCTGATTTATTAAAGTGCAAATTGGCCTTTCTCACCTCCCTCAAGGAAATTGGTGCAGCCACCTTTTGCCCATTCTCCTGACTCTGATAAGGTTGTCAGGCTCCTGTGAATGGTTTATGTCTAGGCAATCTTTAACTGATTGTAAGACGCCAGTGCCATGCTCTGCTAGTCTTAAAGAGTTGAGATAAAATTCCTGAGCTAAAACTAGTGTCTGCAGTTCTGCACGTATGCCTGTCTTTGATCTAAAATTTAGTGAGTCTTGTTAGCATATATATGGATGCTACCCCTCAATAAAGTCGTCGGAATCAGTCACAAGCTGACTCCGTCCCTCTCAACCCCATCTTTCCGAGTCTTTTATTTCTCAGGTGCTCTGGTGATTGCGTCCTCGACCTGTTCGTTTGCCGGCAGGCCCGACACTGAAGAGTTTCTATTGAAAGATCAACTGTTATCCTTATGGGAATCCCCTTGTGTGTTATTTGTTGTTTCTTCCTTGCTGCTTTTAATATTTGTTCTTTGTGTTTGATCTTTGTTAATTTGACTAATATTTGTCTTGGGGTGTTTTGCCTTGGGTTTATCCTGTTTGAGACTCTCTGGGTTTCTTGGACTTGTGTCACTATTTCTTTCCCCATTTTGGGGAAGTTTTCAACTATTGTCTCCTCGAGTATCTTCTCATGGCCTTTCTTTTTGTCTTCTTCTTCTGGGACTCCTATGATTTGAATGTTGGGGCACTTCACATTGTTCCAGAGGTCCCTCTGGGGTCCTCATTTCTTTTAATTCTTTTTTCTTTCTTCCTCTCTGCTTCATTTATTTCCACCATTTTATCTTCTACCTCACTTATCCCATCTCCTGCCTCCATTATTCTACTGTTGGTTCCCTCCAGAGTGTTTTTGATCTCATTTACTGCATTATTCATTTTTAATTGACTCTTCTTTTATTTCTTCTAGGTCTTTGTTAAACATCATTTGCATCATCTCAATCCTTGTCTCCAGGTTATTTATCTGTAATGCTATTTTGTGTTCAAGATTTTGGATCATTTTTATTATCATTATTCTAAATTCCTTTTCAGGTATATTCCCTATCTCCTCCTCTTTTGTTTGGCTTGGTGGACATTTTTCATGTTCCTTTTCCTGCTGGGTATTCCTCTGCCTTTTCATCTCATTTAGGTTGCTGTGTCTGGGGTGACCTTTTTGTATTCTGGTAGTCTTTGGTTCCATTTTATTGTGGAGGTTTCTCCGAGTGGGTGGGGCTGGATGTTTGTCTTGTCGAGGTTTGCTGGTTAGGGAAGCTTGTGTTGGTGTTCTGTTGGGTGGAGCTGGATTTCTTCTCTCTGGAGTGCAATGGAATGTCCAGCAGTGAGTTTTGAGACGGGTCTATGGGTTTGTTGTGTCTTTGGGCAGCCTGTATATTGATGCTCAGTGCTATGTTCCTGCATTGCTGGAGAATTTGCATGGTATGTCTTGCTCTGGAACTTGTTGGCTCTTGGGTGGTGGTTGGTTTCAGTGTAGGTATGGAGGCTTTTGGATGATCTCTTATTAATTAATGTTCCCTGTCATTTAGGAGTTCTCCAGTGTTCTCAGTTTGGGGGCTTAAACCCCTTGCCTCTGGATTTCAGTCTTATTCTTCCAGTAGACTCAAGACTTCTCCATCCATACAGCACTAATAATAAAACGTCTAGATTAATGCTGAAAGGATTCTCTACAGTGAGGGACCTCCAGAGAGGTTCACAGAGTTACATGAAGAAGAGGAGAGGGAGGAAGGAGATAGAGGTGAGCAGGAGGAGGAAAAGGGGGATTCAATAGAGGAGAGACAGATCTAGGTTGTACTCTGCTCACGAAGTGTTCTCTGCAGCCCAGAACACCCACAGAGATTCACAGAATTGGATTGAGAAGAGAAGATGGAGGGAGGAAATAGAAGTGATCTGGGGGAGAAAAAGGAGAGTCAAAAGGGGGAAAGAGTGATCAAACCAGTAATCACACTCCTGAGTAAAAATGGGTACTAAAGTTTGGATTCCTAAATGAATGTTCAAACTTGATATCAAATACTGAAAAACAAAGATTAAAAATCTAGAGTAGAGGTTGGACTCTTAAAAATACAATGTGAAAAATATCACAAAAACAGAAAAACTTTAAGACATATATATGAAGTTCTCTTTAAAAATAGGATCCTTTTTTTTTTTTTTTTTGCCAGGTTATAAAAATGAAAATTAACAACTAATAGAGGAGTTTTTAAAAAAAGAAAGAGAAAAAAATTTAATTATAAAAATAAAAATAATAGTAAAAATTATATCTAGGAATTTCTCTGGAGCTGTTGTGGGCAGTGTGGGTTTGGTTCAGTTTCAGATAGCTCCTTGTTCCAGCTTACTTCTCAATATCTATAGACCCCTTCCAGTGTAGTTGGTGTTTACTACAGGGATTTTAATCTGTTTCACCTGTCACTTCTAAAGCAGTTTGTTTATTTGGCTTCTGTTTGCAGGTCTCTTCAGTGTCTAATTTCCACCCTGACACAAGCGGGTGGAAGTGGTCTCTTGCTTAGGCTCGCTTGTTCAGTCGTGCTGTGGGGAGGGAGGGGCACTGCAGATAAATATCACTGGCATGTGTGGGGAGCACTCACAGTGTTCCAGCCATACTGGGTTTGCCCCTGCTCACAGCACATGTGCTTTCCCCATCTACACTGCTCAGGCTCCAGGCTGCTTTACAGGGAGCGGGCCCTGAGCTGTGTGCACTCCCCAGGCCTAAACCACTCAGATTCTGGTTTTCAGGTAGTCCAGAAAGACGCAGACTCAGTCGGGCCTGCGTTTTGTGCCTTCCCTTGTCGGAGCAGCCCAGGCAGCCAGGAGCTTGACTAGCACACTCTCCCCTGGTGCAGTGCACCTTATCCCCTCCGTGGCCCCAGCCTCAGTTTCTGCACACGATGGTCGGGTGAGCCTTGTGCCCCTTCTGGGAAGCTGATTTCTGGCTGTGACCCTCTCGTCAGATGTTAACCATCCAGAATCTCAGGAAGTCTTTGGTTAGAAGGTGGAGGCCTGTTTGCCGTTTGGTAGGGGGTGCTGTCTCTGGGGCGGAGTTTGCCCCTTTCCCCTCCCACCTGCCTCCTGCCTCCAGTGGGGGATGGGCCAGTCAGTAGCCCGCTGGCTCTTGTCTGGTATTTGTGCAGTCCTTCGTTCTGGGAGTGGGGAGTAGTGTGTAAATTTAAGGCTTTTCCCAAGTTAATTATCTCTCTCTTTCTATCCCACAGTTTAAGTTGCTATCTCGCGTTAGCTCCCTCTGATTGCCCTCAGGGTATTCAGGCCCCGTCCTTACCCTAAGCAATGCTGGTGGCTCTCCGTTTAGCCCCCACTTGCTGGTGGCAGATGAGAGCGTCTGGGGTACTTTTCTGCTGGGAGTTGATTTTAGGCATGTAATCTGTGGGTTTTATTTATTTTCCCTCCCAGTTAGGTTGCCCTCCGAGATTCAAAAACTTCCCCCAGACCCGCCAGTGAAAGGGTTTCCTGGTGTTTGGAAGCTTCCTCTATTAAGACTCCCTTCCTGGGACGGATCTCTGTCCCTAAACCTATTGTCTCTCTTTTTATCTTTTGTATTTTGTCCTACGTCCTTTTGAAGATAATGGGCTGCTTTTCTGGGTGTCTGATGTCCTCTGCTAGTGATGAGAAGTTGTTTTGTGGAGTTTGCTCAGTGTTCAAATGCTCTTTCAATGAATTTGCGGGGGTGAAAGTGGTCTCCTCGTCCTATTCCTCTGCCCTCTTTGGAGCCAGTTTAAAAGAAAATTCTAAGAGATTCCAGGAATTCCAAAGTAAAGGAGGACTTCCACAAAGGAAAGCAGGAGACTGAGTCCTGATGTGTTGCCTCACTGCCTCGTGGCTCAGTCTGAGACAGCTGATCTCTACCTTTTAATCAGTTTCCTTAAGGGGTCTGCCAATGGGGCTCTTCTAGCCACTCACCCTCAGGCCAAGAGGCTTCTTAGTTTACTCCTAGTTGAGCCATTATAAATCCTAAAAGATGATGCTGTGAAAGTGCTGCACTCAATATGTTAGCAAATTTGGAAAACTCAGCAGTGTCCACAGGAATGGAAAAGATTAGTTTTCATTCCAATCCCAAAGAAAGACAATGCCATGGAATGCTCAAACTACCACACAATTGCACTCATCTTACACGCTAGTAAAGTAATGCTCAAAATTGTCCAAGCCAGGCTTCAGCAATATGTGAACAGTGAACTTCCAAAAGTTCAAGTTGGTTTTAGAAAAAGCAGAGGAACCAGAGATCAAATTGCCAACATCCAATGGATCATTGAAAACGCAAGACTGTTTTGGGACCAAACAAATAAGAAAAAACATATATTTCTGCTTTATTGACTGTGCTGAAACATTTCACTGTGTGGATCACAATAAACTGTGGGAAATTCTAAAGGAGATGGGAATACCAGGCCACCTGACCTGCCTCTTGAGAAATGTGTATGCAGGTCAGGAAGCAACAGTTAGAACTGGACATGGAGCAACAGACTGGTTCCAAGTAGGGAAAGGAGTACATCAAGCCTGTGTATTGTCACACTGCTTATCACACTTATATGCAGAGTACATCATGAGGAATGCTAGGCTGTCAGATGCACAAGCTGGACTGAAGATTGCTGGGGGAAATATCAATAACCTCAGATATGAAGAATCCACCGCCCATAAGGGAGAAAGTGAAAAAGAACTAAAGAGCTTCCTGATAAAAGTGAAAGAAGAGAGTGAAAAAGTTGGCTGAAAGCTCAACATTCATAATACTAGGATCATGGCATCTGGTCCCAACACTTCATGGCAAATAGATGGGGAAAGAGTGGAAACAGTGGCTGACTTTATTTTTCTGGGCTCCAAAATCACTACAGGTGGTGATTGCAGCCATGGAATTTAAAAAAAAAAAAAAAGAAAAGAAAAGAAATGAAAGAAAGAAAGGAAAAAAAAAAAAACCAAAAAACTCTTCCTCTTTGAAAGGAAATTTATGACCAACCTAGACAGCATATTTAAAAGCAGAGACATTACTTTGTTAACAAAGGTCCATGTACCCAAGGCTACTGTTTTTCCAGTAGTTGGGTATGGATATGAGATTTGGAGTATAAAGGAAGCTGAGTGCAGGAGAATTCATTCTTTTGAACTGTGGTGTTGGAGAAAGCTCTTGAGAGTGCCTTGGAGTGCAAGGAGGTCCAGTCAGTCCATCCTAAAGGAGATCAGTCCTGGGTGTTCATTGGAAGGACTGATGTTGATGCTGAAAGTCCAATACTTTGGCCATCTGAGAGAAGAGCTGACTCATTTGATAAGACCTTGATGCTGGGAAAGATGTACGGCAGGAGGAGAAGGAGACGGCAGAGGATGAGGTGGTTGGATGGCATCACTGACTCATTGAACATGGTTTGGTTGGACTCTGGCAGTTGCTGATGGACAGGGAGCCCTGCCATGATGCGGCACATGGGATCACAAATAGGTGAATACCCCTGAGCAGTTGAGCTGAACTGAAGTGAACTTGCTGTTAAAGTGAGTTATTTGTGAGGATTTTCAGAAGAAATGGAATGAAAAAACCCACATACAGCAGAGTGAAGCTAAATCTAATCTCAAGTGGAGATGATATTGCACTGGGTGTAGAATTTTCTACATCAAATCTGTAATTGTGTATATTTTTCATATGAAGATCCTCATTCAGATTTCCATCTCATATATGGAATTCTCGATTTATCATATGTTAAAATCTGAATGAATGTTTTCTGACACTTGAAACTTTGCATGTTTGGAATAAGAAAAGCCTGGTAAAGGTTTTTTTAAACCTGAAATATGAACTCTGTATTTCACATATAAAAATATGGGTTCAGTTTTGACAGATGAAATATACATATATACATATTTTAATATGAAAACATGTGGATGCATTTTTGTGCATGTAATTAGAAAATCTGAATATTGATAAGCAGGACTGTATAAAGTAATCCATACATGAGATATGGACTTCTGATACTTTGTATATGAAAATATCACCTTAGGTTTTCAAACAAGCAGTATGATATTTCCTATATTTTAATACGCTAATCTGTGCAGAGTTCATGTTATCCTAATTAACTATGAAGTAAACTCTATTTCACATTTGAAAAGTCATTTCACATCAGGCAGAATGGCTGCTATCCAAAAGTCTATAAGCAATAAATGCTGGAGAGGGTGTGGAGAAAAGGGAACAGTCTTACACTGTTGGTGGGAATGCAAACTAGTGCAGCCACTGTGGAGAACATTGTGAAGAACATCCCTTACAAAAACTGAAAATATAACTGCCATTTGACTCAGCAATCCCACTACTGGGCATACACACTGAGGAAACCAGTATTAAAAGAGACACGTGCACCCCAATGTACATTGTGGCATTGTTTATAATAGGAAGGCCATGGAAACAACCTAGATGTCCATCAGCAGGTGAATGGATAAGAAAGCTGTGGTACATATACACAATGGAATATTACTCAGCCATTAAAAAAATGTACATTTGAATCAGTTCTAATGAGGTGGATACAACTGGAGCCTATTATACAGAGTGAAGTAAGCCAGAAATAAAAACACCAGTACAGTACACTAATGCATATATATGTGGAATTTAGAAAGATGGTTATGGTAACCCTATAAGGGAGACAGCAGAAAAGAGACACAGATGTATAGAACAGTCTTTTGGTCTCTGTGTGAGAGGGAGAGGGTGGGATGATTTCGGAGAATGGCATTGAAACATGCATATTATCATATGTGAAAAGAATCATAAAGCTCACAGCTCACGGCTCAAGTGATGGTGCACTGGGATGACCCAGAGGGATGGGATAGGGAGGGAGGTGCAAGGGGGGTTCAGGATGGGGAACACATATACACCTGTGGCAGATTCATGTCAATGTATGGCAAGAATACTACAATATTGTAAAATAATTAGCCTCCAGTTAAAATAAATATATTTATATTTAAAAAAAGAAAATCTGAACACAAAACTTTATACAAGAAATTTGAAATTTTCTATATATGACATATGAACATATGAGTTGCAATGTTAGGAATATTGAATTCTCTACTTTTCATATATGAATAACAGGATATCAACCATACTCCCTGAAGTGTGGAATACTGTATATTTCACATATGACATTTTGGACACATCTTATCCAGTATGAAATATTCAAAGCTTTCAACATCACACATGAAAAGCTGCACTCTGATTTTCCTACATGAATATGGAATTCTCTGTGTTTAGCATAGGAAAACCTGGAGACAAATTATCTTATAAGAAATATTGACTTCTATATGTTTTGCATTAGAAAACCTGGGCACAGATTCTCTACTGAAACATGACACTTTCTACATACAATTTATGAAAATCTGGGCATAGTGTTTTTGGTGAACAAGAAATACAGCAGTCTGTATAACATGTGAGAATCTGGACATACCTTATCCTACATGAAAAATGAAATATTCTTTCTCAGTTAAAAACTGGGTTAGATATTCTTTTTTCCTCGATGACCTATAAAATTCTCTGCATTTCACATATGAAAATTTAGGCAAAATTTTTTTACAGGAAATTTGGAATTCTCATTTCACAGACTAAATTCTGAAATCAGTCATCCAAAATGCAACTTTGGATATTTTACTTATATTATGAATTTTTTCTATAATTTTACATGCAAAATGGGATGCAGGTATTCATATAAGAAAAGCAAGTAACCGGTTTTCCTGTATGAAAGTTGGTCTTCTATGTATTTCTTATATAGAAACCTGGATGCAGATTACCTACATAGAATATTGAATTCTTTGTAATTCACAGATGAACGTCTATGTGAAGATGTTCCATCATGAAATGTGGAACTTTGTAATTCCACATAATTTTGTTCATTCCACATAAAAAAGAAAATCCAACATGAATGGTTGAATCCCTATATTTCACAGTTGGAAACCTGGGTGTGACTAGTGGTCCCTGAATAATGGAATCTTCCATGTTTTCATGCGTTAATCTAGGTCCAGAAACTCCTACATGAAACACGATTCTCTCTGCTACACATATGAAAATCTTTGGTGCCGAAAGTTATGAAATATGGATTTCTCTACACATCACATATGACAATGTAATCACAGATTTTCTTAAATGAAATTGGGGATCATTTTCATTTTGCATTGAAAATGTATTGCCACAATATCCATAATGAAGCATGGAATCCTCTGTATTTCACATATGCACATCTGTTTGCTGATATTCCAACATGTAATGTGGAATTCTCTATATTTCATATGCAAACATCTTGGCACTGATTTTCCAACGTGAAATTTGGATTTTGCATTACTACATGTGTGAAAATCCAAGAATATGGACTACACTGCATTTCATAATTGAAAATCAGTGTGCAGATTTTCTTAGAGAAATTTGGAATCTTCTATATTAAAATATATGGGTGAAAATTGTCCTGGGTACAAGGTGGATTTCTCAATATTATACATGGGACAATCCAAGAGCACTTTACTGAGAAGAAATTTGAAATGTTTTTTTGGTCTTATTGAGAATTTGTGGGTAATTCTAAATAAAAAAAGAATATGGACATCCCTTTCTTTCCTTGTTTAATAGTCCTATCTGGTCAGAGATTTTCATATATAATATTTGTAATTTTCTTAACTTTATGTGAAAAATTCTACTTACATCTCTTCATAGATGAAACATAAAAACTCTGACATTTCATATGTGAAAATGGCTTCAGATTTCAAACATGAAATATGGAACTAAAAGATAATTTGTATATGAAAATCTGAACAATGTTATTACTTATGAAATACGTGGAAGACTCTGAATGTCAATTTTTGAAATGGACATGCAGTCGTTCCCACTTGAAATTGGAGTTTCCTATATTTCATATCCAAACAGAAGGTACTAATTTTCTAAATGAAACACAAAATCCTCTATAGTTGTCATAAGTAAATATTGGTGTCTATTTTATTATCTAAAATATGAAACACTCTCTACTGAACTTGAGCAGATTCGGGTGCTGATGAAACTAAATGAATTATGGAGTTCTCTCTATTTAGCATCTGAAAACCTAAACAATGTGTTCCTCGATGAAATATGATATTCTCGATATTTCAATGCAAATTTGTGCACAGGAGGATTTTCTATATGGAATTCTATATGATATTCTACATGAAATTCTCCATATTTCACATAAAGAAGTAGATACAGATTTCCCTACATGAAATTCAGAATTTTCTGTATTTCACAAATAAAAATAATCTCAGATTCACTGAACAGAGTATGGACTAATCTATTGTGCTTATGAAAATCTGGGCTCATATTTTCAAATAGAAAATTCCACACTCAAAACTTGATATGTACAGTATGCAGAAATCCATATATCAGCACCTACAGGATAATGGAAAATATAGATCATCCTATTGTCCATGTAGGAAAAATCATCAAGTGAATTTCCGCATGTAAATTCCAGAGAACTCAAGATTCCACGTTAGAAATCTGCACATAGATTTTCATATGTGAAACATGGAGATTTCATATTTTAATGTAGTAAAATTGGTGCAAATGTTAGATACATATTTATTAGGAAGTCTATATTGTATGGAAGACATCCAGAAGACTGATATTCACATAAAAAGTGGAGAATATTTTATGTAGGAAACCTGCACACATATTATTACATGAAATAAAGAGAGAATTCCAATATCCACAAAGGAGAAGCTGTGTTCATCGTTTCATAATGAAAAGTCGATGACTTTTCCTGTTTCAGGCTTGATGATCAAAAATCAAATTTTACAGATGATTTTTCCTTATTCTTTGAGGAAAGTCACTGCACAGATTTTATCAAAAATTCATGAAAATTCCAATTGCTATGTAGAAATACATCCATCCAGATTTTAAAATATACAATAAAGGAAATTCTATATTTCACTTGAAAATTCGATGTTTCAAATCAGCATAAGACTCTCACATAGGAAATATAGGGAACTGTTTATTTTCGGGTAGGAAAATAGGAGCACAGATCTTCATGTGTGCAAAAAAGAGTTCCACGAATGCAAACTAATACAGCCGCTATGGAAAACAGTGTGGAGATTTCTTAAAAAACTGGAAATAGAACTGTCATATGACCCAGCAATCCCACTTCTGGGCATACACACTGAGGAAATCAGATCTGAAAGAGATATGTGCACCCCAATGTTCATCACAGCACTGTTTATAATAGCCAGGACATGGAAGCAACCTAGATGCCCATCAGCCGATGAATGGATAAGGAAGCTGTGGTACATATACACCATGGAATATTACTCAGCCTTTAAAAATAATTCATTTGAATCAGTCCTAATGAGATGGAAGAACCTGGAGCCCCTTATACAGAGTGAAGTAAGCCAGAAAGATAAAGAACATTACAGCATACTAACACATATATATGGAATTTAGAAAGGTGGTAACGATAACCCTATATGCAAAACAGAAAAAGAGACACAGAAATACAGAACAGACTTTGGAACTCTGTGGGAGAAGGTGAGGGTGGGATGTTTTGAAAGAACAGCGTGTATATTATCTATGGTGAAACAGATCACCAGCCCAGGTGGGATGCATGAGACAAGTGCTCGGGCCTGGTGCACTGGGAAGACCCAGAAGAATAGGGTGGAGAGGGAGGTGGGAATGGGGATCGGGATGGGGAATACGTGTAAATCTATGGCTGATTTATATCAATGTATGAGAAAACTCACTGAAATGTTGTGAAGTAATTAGCCTCTAACTAATTAAAAAAAAAAAAAAAAAAAAGGAGTTCCACGTTTCATGGAGAAATATCCTGATGCTGATTTCTGTTTTGTCTGAAACATAAAAGAAATCCATATTTCTGTGAAAAATACCATTGGTAGCTTGATAGAGATCGCATTGAATCTATAGATTGCTTTGGGTAGTATAGTCATTTTGACAACATTGATTCTTCCAATCTATGAACACGGTATGTTTCTCCATCTGTTTGTGTCCTCTTTGATTTCTTTCATCAGTGTTTTATAGTTTTCTATGTATAGGTCTTTCGTTTCTTTAGGTAGATGTACTCCTAAGTATTTTATTATTTTTGTTGCAATGGTGCATGGTATTGTTTCCTTAATTTCTCTTTCTGTTTTCTCATTGTTAGTGTAAAACGCACAGGGATTTCTGTGCGTTAATTTTATATCCTGCAACTTTACTATATTCGTTGATTAGCTCTAGTAATTTTCTGGTAGAGTCTTTAGGGTTTTCCATGTAGAGGATCATGCCATCTGCAAACAGTGAGAGTTTCACTTCTTCTTTTCCTATCTGGATTCCAAAAATATACAAGCAACTCCTGCAGCTCAATTCCAGAAAAATAAATGACCCAGTCAAAAAATGGATCAAAGAACTAAACAGACATTTGTCCAAAGAAGACATGCAGATAACTAACAAACACATGAAAAGATGCTCAACATCACTCATTATCAGAGAAATGCTAATCAAAACCACTATGAGGTACCATTACACGCCAGTCAGGATGGCTGCTATCCAAAAGTTTATAAGCAATAAATGCTGGAGAGGGTGTGGAGAAAAGTGAAGCCTCTTACACTGTTGGTGGGAATGAAAACTAGTACAACCGCTACGGAGAACAGTGTGGAGATTTTTTAAAAACCTCGAAATAGAACTGCCATATGACCCAGCAACCCCACTTGTGAGTATACACACCAAGGAAACCAGATCTGAAAGAGACACATGAATCCCAATATTCATCACAGCACTGTTTACTATTGCCAGGACATGGAAGCAACCTACATGTCTATCAACAGACGAATGGATAAGGAAAATGTGGTACATATACACCGTGGAATATTACTCAGCCGTTGAAAATAATTCATTTCAATCAGAACCCATTAAGCCAGAAAGATAAAGACCAATACAGTACACTAATGCATATATATGGTATTTAGAAAGATGGCAACAATATCCCTATATGCAAAACAGAAAAAGAGACACAGATGTACAGAATAGTCTTTGGGACTCTGTGGGAGAAGGCGAGGGTGGGATGTTTTGAGAGAACAGCATTATATTTATATTATCAAGGGTGAAACAGATCACCAGCCCAGGTTGGATGCATGAGACAAGTGCTCAGGCCTGGTGTACTAGGAAGACCCAGAGGGATCGGGGGTGGGGGACAGCGAGGTGGGAGGGGGGATCGTGATGGGGAATACATATAAATCCATGGCTGATTCATGTCAATGTATGGCAAAAACCACTACAATATTGTAAAGTAATTAGCCTCCAACTAATAAAAATAAATGGGAAAAAAATCCATATTTGATTGAAAAAATCAAGAATATTTTCATACATGAAATATACAGATTTATATTTTATGTAGAAAATTCTATATTTCATGCAAAATATCAGGAACTGATCTTCATATGGAAAACATAAGTTTCTTTATTTCATGTGTGAAGAGCTTCATCCTCATTTTCATATGTGAAATGCAGAGGTTTCATATTAATAGAGGAAAATATTTCCCCCAGATTTTCATATGTGAATTATACAAAGTTCACTTGTTCATGTAATCACTCCCTTGTTGTGGTTGTTGTTTTTTGGTACCAGTTGATTGCTTTCATTCCCTTGTTGATCAAGTCAGTGCCTTATTTCACCTTCGCATGTTTTCCTGGAAGGTTACAAAATCTTGAGATTTTCTTGTGTGTGCGACTGATCTCCAAAGAGATTTGAGGGCCTGGAAGTGCTTTTCATGGACAGCTGAGTGCTATGCACTGTGTGTTCTTTGTTCTTGCATCGCCTTGGACAGGTTCACAGTATCAATCATTTTAGCATAACTCCATTCCTTGAGTTTCCCTTCCAGGAACCACACACACATGGCACAGGGCCTTGGGCTGAGCTGACTTGGAGCATCTCCTTCTCAGCCTTCACCTCTCATGATCATTCTTTGTCAATCTCCTGCCCTCATCACAGGTCCAGCCCTGCCTTGAGACCCAAAACCTCCAGAGCAAGGTACCCCTGCTCTACCTAACTGGGTACTTTTCTCTTTGCAACTGTTTGCCTGTTCTCCCAAGGATTATCTTCCTGTAGAAGGAAAAGACCAAATAGACTGGAAATGTACTTTGATTTGTTCTGTTGAGTTCCTTCATCTTCATTCTAACCTATGTTCTTTTCTCTCTTGTAGATTTCTTAACACTGAGCTAGTGACCCACGTGTGCTCTCTTAAGCCACCAACTTAGCTTTGAATTTGCAAAGCTGCCAGGGAAGTTGCAGAGGTGGGAACTCTTGGAACCCAGTCCCACACACAAGAAAATCTCAAGATTTTGTAACCTTCCATACCTTGATGGCATGTTGGCTGTTTAAGCTAGCCTGGCAAATGGTCAGTGAGGGGAAATGATTAAAAAACTACAATATTACACTCCCCTCCTCTCTCTCTGAAAGTGAAAATTAAATTCATGTGATGTTACTCTCCCTATGACAGGAGGCTAGAAATAATCCTTGGTCCCAGAATTAGGGAGTTGAAGGGTAAGAAAGCAATATAAAATAACTGACTGTTCTTTATTAACATACTTTTCCAAACATAGATTTCTTTGTTGGACTAAACCTATAAATAAGTATTTGTCCAAAATCACATTCATTCAGCCTACTTAAGTCACTTCAGACATCCTATTTCTGTGAGCCCTCTGTGTGCATGAACTAAATTAGTTTATTTTTCTAAATCTCTCTTGAGCTCACATAATTATCAGGAGACCCAACACGACCTCAGAGAGGGTAAGGGAGGAACTTGCCCATTCTGCCTCTAGATAGACAAGGTCTCACACATTCACAGACTCAGAAAGGAGTTGAGAAGGTCCTAAGTTTCTACCTCTGGTTAATCTGTACTCTCCAAGTGAACTGGATGGGAAAATTTGGGAAAATGAGTGTGTATACAGTGATGTTGGTGTGTACCCAAACCCCTATATTATCTGCAAAGACTAGGACTGTGGTTTAAAATAAACAAAAAAATGAGCAAACAAACCTCATCTTTTACTGCTCTCCTCTACTCCTTGTCTCTCCATCCCAAAGATTAAGAAGAATATCTTTTTGCCACCTATGTACTGGAACAGAGATGTCACTGACTACACACTACATTACAAAGAAAATAGTCTATACAAAAATTGTTTGGGCAAAGTAACCAAAATAATCCAGTAAAACCAGCAGTCACAAATGAATATGAGGGTAGAAGCTTCCTCTCCATTTACTGAATTCCAAAATTCAAAACCTCTAATTTTCAACGAAAATTAAAGGGCATGAAGTGAAACAATTGTGAATTTGCCATTTGCAGGTTAGATAAGCAAATTAATAGAAGCTTTGCATGAGGAAACCAATTATATTAACTTTGCAGGCAAATGTTAAATCAAAGGTCATCCTTATGCTAACATGACAAAGGAAGTCTTAGACCAGCAACTACAAGAACCAGGACAACAAGGTGTAACCAAATAGAAAGATGTATATTTATATATACAATTAAGTTTATGGGACTTCAAGAGAAAGATAAATACCATAGTTTGTCACATATAGACTCTAGAAAAATGATACTGAAGAATTTATTTTACAGGGCAAATGGACAAACAGACATGAAGAATAGACCTATGGATATGGGAAGAGGGGAGGAGAAGGAGAGGTGCACAGAAAGACTAACATGGAAACTTACATTACCATGGGTAAAATAGTCATTGGGAATTTTGTCTATGGCTCAGGAAACTCAAACAGGGTATCTGTATCAACCTAGAAGGGTGAGTTCAGGAGGGAGATGGGAGGGAGTTTCAAAAGGGAGGGGATATATGTATACCTATGTCTGATTCATGTTGTGATTTGACAGAAAACAGCAAAATTTTGTAAAGCAATCATCCTTCAATAAGAAAATCAATTACTTAAGTAAACTGCACCATGTGGACTGAATCCACAAAGGGACGTTTCAAAGGAAGGTTTGAGCCCACAGAAGAATCAGAAAATGTAAAGTTAGGTTAGCTTAGGTGAATTCAGGTGGCTGTTTAGCTACCTTGATTAATAATGCCAAGGTCACAGATTCATTCATACAGCATTGACTGGGATATCTGATTTATTCCATCTACCGGGAAGGTGAGGTACAAAATCTCTCTACAGAAGAGCTGTACTTCCTGCTTGTCCAGGATAAATCACTTTCCCTCTCCTCTGTGGTCACCTCCCCTGCACAATATCAGTGTCCCCAGCCTGATATTCAACTTGGACAGGTAGCTAAGCGTGTCTTCATCTTGGTCATTCGGCTGACATCTGAGGGTGGTTCACAAACCTCTTTATGTCAAGGAGTTTCTAGAGGCTAGACGTGAAAGTGCTGGAAGAAGAAACCTAGCCTAAAAGGTAGCCCAGCAGTATCTCAGTTCAACTTCTTACTAGTAACTAGTCACCTTCCTTCAACACAGACAGGTTGAAGGCCCAAAAATCCTTCCTTTTGTTTCTAACAGCAAGGCACCAAACTCCATCTCAGCCTCCTAAAGCATAGCTAATTTCTGGAAAACAAACACTCCTAGCTACAAACTAGCATGGACACTTACAAATCCCAATTTAACCCCAAGTTCATTCAGTTTTTTGGAGAAGACCTGCGTAGCAGACAACTCTTTCCTTGAAGAGTCTCTTGTGTTAATGGCAGTTACGAGTTGATCTGCTGCACCTAAACTTCAAGTGTCAATTTGTGCCAATTAGAACATCAAGAAGCACCCATAGTCTCAGAAAAGGATTTGCAGGAGGTCTATGGGGTCGCACAGATTCGGACACGACTGAAGCGACTTAGCAGCAGCAGCAGAGAATAGTCATAATCCAATAAACACATTTTCTACCCTATCTGCCAGATCTGTACACTGCTTTCATAACTGCCCAGATAACGTGAATTCCACAAGCAACACCCAAGGGTTCCAAATTTTACCCGAAAGCTAGGGATTCCCCAGATGACGGAGCTTCTTTGTCCAGTTGGAGATTCCGCTTCTGAAATATCTTATGTTTCAGTTCACAGTAGGCCCTTTACCGGGTCCACAGGTTGTAGCTAAAAAGCCCCATGTGACTTGATTTGTTTTGGGTGAGACCTCAGATCCTCCACACCTTCTTCCCAGTACAAACACACAAAACAACACAGCAGAAATTTTGAGCTTGTTTATGTATCTTAAGGTCATTCCAGGTTCGTGGAACAAGTATCCTGAGTTATCATCGGCCATTCTTTCTAATTTACAGTCCTGGAAAGGGGCACTGCAGAAATATATTGACCAGTCTCCCTCTGTCTGTGGATGCCTTTTGCCTCCTCTTCTGGTTGCTCCAAATCTCATCCTGCTGCCTTCATGTCAGCACCTATAATGGTGAAGAAACACACACACACACACACACACAGACACGGGCAACATAATCACGTGCATGGACATGCACACATGCAAGGCACAGGGGGCACAACACAAACATGGAACAGGTGTTTCAGTAGTTGAAAATGCCTGTGCCCAGCTATGTGGGAGATGGAATCCCTAGGCACCACATTCTGCCCTTTTGGTATTCCTTTCCATTTCTGCCCCCAACCCTTCAGTATTATCCTGAGCCAGCCTTAAATCATTTCCAGCTTTGTCTGTGCAGTGGTGGTGAAAGGCCACGTGGTGAGTGTGGAAATTCAGAGAAGAACCCAACATCAGCACAAAAATTCAATGGTACACCTTAATACTAAAACCAGACAAAGATGCCACAAAAAAGAAAACTATAGGCCAATATCAGTGACGAGCATAGATACAAAAATCCTCAATAAAATTCTAGCAAAAAGAACTCAACAACATTGTAAAAATACACATCATGACCAATTGGGCTTTATCCCAGTACTGCAAGAATTCTTCAAAATTCACAAATTAATCGATGGGATACACCACATTAACAAATTGAAATATAAAAACCGTATGATTTTCTCAATAGATGCAAAGGAAGCCTTTGACAAAATTCAACATCCATTTACGATATAAACCACACAGAAGGCAGGCAAAGAAAGCACATACCCGGACATAAGAAAAGCCATATATGATAAACCTACAGCAAACATTATCCTTAATGGTGAAAAATTGAAAACATTTCCCAAAAAATCAGGAGCAAGACAAGGGTGTCAACTCTCATCACTACCCGTCAACATAATTTTGGAAGTCTTAGCCATTGCAACCACAGAAGCAAAAAGGAATCCAGATTGGAAAGAAGAGGTCAAAGTCTCACTCTTTGCAGATGGCATGATCCTCTACATAGAAAACCATAAAGACACCACCAAAAAATTACTAGAATTAATCAATGAATATTGCAAAGCTGCAGGATATAAAATTAACACCCAGAAAGAAGTCCCTTGGATTCCTATACACCAGCAATGAGAAAATATGAAGAGAAATTAAGGAAACAATTACATTCATCGTTGCAACAAAAAGAATAAAATACTTTGGAATGTATCTACCGAAAGAAACAAAAGGCCCATATATAGAAAACTATAAAACCCTGATAAAAGAAATCAAAGATGACACAAACAGATGGAGAAATATACCGTGTACCTGCATCAGAAGAATGAATATAGTGAAAATAAATATACTACACAAAGCAATCTATGGATTCAATGAAATCTGTATCAAGCTACCAACGGTATTTTTCAGAGAACTGGGACAAATTATTTCAAAATTTGTATGGTAATACAAAAAACCTCAAATAGCCAAAGCAATCTTCAGAAAGAGAAGTCAAAATGCAGGTAGAAACCTGCCTGACTTCAGAGTATACTACAAAGCTACAGCCATCAAGACAGTATGGTACTGACACAAAGAAAGAAATATAAATCAATGGGACAAGATCAAAAGCCTGGAGATAAATCCACACACATATGGGCACCTTATCATTGACAAAGGAGGCAAGAATATACAATGATGAAGAGACAATCTCTTTAACAAACCTGGGAAACCTGGTCAATGACTTGGATAAGAATGAAACTCGAACACTTTCTAAAACCATACACAAAAGTGAACTCAAAATGGATTAAAGACCTAAATGTAAGGCCAGAAACTACAAAACCCCTAGAGGAAAACATAGGCAAAACATTGTCTGACAAATATCACAGCAGGATCATCTATGACGCACCCTACAGAGTAATTGAAATAAAAGCAAAAATAAACAAATGGACCTAATTAAACTTAAAAGCTTTTGCACAATGACAGAAACTATAAGAAATGTGCAAAGACATCTGTCAGAGTGGAAGAAAATAATAACAAATGAAACAACTGACAAATAATTAATCTAAGAAATATACAAGAAGCTCATGCAGCTCAATTCTAGAAAAAGAAACAGCCCAATCAAAAATTGGGCCAAAGAACTAAACAGACATTTCTCCAAGTCAGTTCAGTTCAGTCGCTCAGTTGTGTCTGACCCTTTGTGAACCCATGAATCGCAGCACTCCAGACCTCCCTGTCCATCACCACTCCCAGAGTTTACTCAAACTCATGTCCATCGAGTCAGTGATGCCATCCAGCCATCTCATCCTCTGTCCTCCCCTTCTCCTCTGCCCCCAGTCCCTCCCAGCATCAGGGTCTTTTCTAATGAGTCAACTCTTCACATGAGGTGGCCAAAGTATTGGAGTTTCAGCTTCAGCATCTGCCCTTCCAATGTACACCCAGGACTGATCGCCTTTAGGATGGACTGGTGAGATCTTCTTTCAGTCCAAGGGACTCTCAAGGGTCTTCTCCAACACCACAGTTCAAAAGCATCAGTTTTTCGGGGCTCAGCTTTTTTCACATTTCAACTCTCACATCCATACATGATCACTGGAAAAACCATAGCCTTAACTAGACGGACCTTTGTTGGCAAAATAATGTCTCTGTTTGTTTGTTTGTTTGTTCTCAATTTATTTTTATTAGTTGGAAGCTAAATCCATGTCTCTGTTTTTAAATATGCTATATAGGTTGGTCATCACTTTCCCTCCAAGGAGTAAGCATCTTTTAATTTCACAGCTGCAATCACCATCTGCAGTGATTTTGGAGCCCCCCAAAATAAATTCAGCCACTGTTGCCACTGTCTCCCCATCTAATTTGCCAGGAAGTGATGGGACCAGGTGCCATGATCTTAGTTTTCTTAATGTTAAGCTTTAAGCTAACTTTTTCACTCTCCTCTTTCACTTTCGTCAAGAGGCTTTCTGGTTCCTCTTCACTTTCTGCCAATAGGGTAGTGTCATCTGCATATCTAAGGTTATTGATATTTCTCCTGGCAATGTTGATCCCCGTTTGTACTCTCTTCAGCCCATCATTTCTCATGAAGTAATCTGCAAACAAGTTAAATAAACAGGGTGACAATATACAGCCTTGACATACTCCTTTTCCTATTTGGAACCAGTCTGTTTTTCCATGTCCAGTTCTCACTGTTGCTTCCTGACCTGCATACAGGTTTCTCAAGAGGCAGGTCAGGTGGTCTGGTACTCCCATCTCTTTCAGAATTTTCCACAGTTTATTATGATACACACAGTTGAAGGCTTTGGTGTAGTCAATAAAGCAGAAATAGATGTTTTTCTGGAAGTCTCTTGCTTTTTCAATGATCCATTGGATGTTGGCAATTTGGTCTCTGGTTCCTCTGCCTTTTCTAAAACCAGCTTGAACATCTGGAAGTTCATGGTTCATGTGTTGCTGAAGCCAGGCTTGGAGAATTTTGCATATTACTTTACCAGCTTGTGAGATGAGTGCAATTGTGCAGTAGTTTCAGCATGCTTTGGCATTACCTTTCTTTGGGATTGGAATGAAAACTGGCCTTTTCCAGTCCTGTGGCCAATGTTGAGTTTTCCAAATTTGCTGGCATATTGAGCCAAAGAAGACATACAATATCTAACAAACACATGAAAAGATGCTCAACATCACTCATTATCAGAGAAATGCAAATCAAAACCACAATGAGGTACCATCTCATACCATTCAGAATAGCGGCTCTCAAAAAGTCTACACACAGGAAACACTGGAGTCAGTGCAGAGAACAGGGAACCCTCTTACACTGTTGGTGGGAATGCAAACTAGTGCAGACACTATGGAGAATGGTGTGGAGATTCCTTAAAAAAACTGAAAATAGAACTGCCATATGACCCAGCAATCCCACTGCTGCACAGACACAGTGAGGAAACCAGAATTGAAAGAGACACTTGTACCCCAATGTTCGTCACTGCACTGTTTACGATAGCTGGGACATGGAAGCAACCTAGATGTCCCTCAGCAGATGAATGGATAAGAAAGCTGTGGTACATATTCACAATGGAACATTACACAGCTATTAAAACAATGCATTTAAATCAGGTCTAGTTAAGTGAATGAAACTGGAGCCTATTATACAGAGTGAAGTAAGTCAGAAAGACAAACACCAATACAGTATAATAACACATATATATGGAATTGAGGAAGATGGTAATGATGACTCTATAAGAGAGGCAGCAAAAGAGACACAGATTTAAAGAACTGACTTTTGGACTCTGTGGGAGAAGTCAAGGGTGGGGTGATTTGAGAGGATAACATTGAAACATGTACATTGAAATATGGAACAGAACACCAGTACAGGTTTGATGTATGAGACAGGGTGGCACTGGGACAACCCTGTGGGATGGACTAAGGAGGGAGATGGGAGGGGGTTGGGACAGGATTGGTGTCTGGATTGCGACACATATACACCCATGGCTGATTCATGTGAATGCATGGCAGAAACCACTACAATATTGTCAACTAATTAGCCTCCACTTAAAGTAAATAAATTAATTTACAAAAAAAATAATAATAAATTAATGGGATACCAGTGATGAACCCCTTCTGACAGGTCGGCTTTCCCAGGAGGATGGGTGTGAGAGAAGGGCCATGGTAATCTCAATCACAAAGAGTAGCAAGAGGCCATAGGTTGGCAGAACGCAGGGAATCCTGATTCTGCAAACGGTGCTTAAATCACTCTGCCTGCATCAGAATCACCGAGGACTCTTATGCTGTAACTATAGCTGCTCTGAGTGAGATTTTGACACATGAATTCCCCAAGCTCCCTAACTGTCACTGTCTACCTTCATGATCTGAATCCAGGCTCTGCAGCCATCCTACTTGAGCCTAGCTTCCCCATTTGGGAAAGAAGAGTGCCCCAGACTCTCCACACTGGTGACTTCAGGGTCCACCTCCTGTTCCCCTCAAAAGCTGTCTTCCTGTAGGTACCTCTCAGGGCAGGACCTTCCTCCCAGGGGTAGTACTGCAGAGGATCGAACTACAGGTCTTTGGAGATGATCTGCTGGCAACATGAGGAAGGTCAGAACATGCCTGATGAGGCCCCAAAACTTCCCATGTGTGGCCAAGAACTCCAGCATCCATCTCCAATTCTAGGGTAGGCCCAGAATGGCACTACCTCTGCAGTCCTGATTGATGCTGGGAAGTTGTGGGTTGGCAACCAGTTGAGGAAGTTAAGGCTGCTGGTGTCCAGACTGAGGATGGGAGCTCCCCATCCATAATCCCAGAACCAGTAGACTGGAGTGGAACAATATGCCCTATACCCTTGAGGAAGACAAGGGGGAAGGATCACACAGGAGGAGTATCCACTCCCTCCATCATCCACTCACAGTGACTGGGAGCCACATCACACCAGTTATGGCATGGTAGTACTCCTCCATGATGACTGTATTCCAGAAGTAGGGGTTGTCATAAAAGGAAAACATCAGCTTGCATTTGGACTGGGGATGGCCTAGTTCCTGCACCTGCCAGAACCAGGAGGAGGGAAAAGGTACAAGCTTTTAGGGTCCTCAGCTTGAATGCTAGGCAGGCATCAACACCTTTCTCTTCTCCAAACACTTACACTGCACATGCATGGATATAATACATGCCCTCCCCCTCCCCCCCAAAAAAAAAATTCCCTGCCCTTTTCCCCCATCCACTTGTCCTTAGTCTTCCTCACTCACCTCCAAATCAATCATGTACATAAGCAAGACTTTACCTTCATCACTGATCATGAAACACATTTTGGGGGTGGTTCATTATCTACTTTAGGTCAAGGACAAGAATAAGTACCCTGGAACAGGCATCTTCAAGGTACGTTGCATTCCTGCTTGCTGGGTGCCGCACTGACATCCCCAGCCCCTGCTATACCATCAAACATGCTCATGGCTCTTGGTCTCCCATGGTCCTCTAGGTCCCCTCTCTGCATCCACTGAGGGAGTGTCAGTTTCTTCCAGCTCCTGATTTCTGCCTCATCTGTGTGTGCAGGGTAGTGGCATGTCACTGCTTAAAACGTCATGATCTGAAGTCCCAGTGGCATGTCTTCTCTGTAGGCAAATGTCTGCTGTGTGTCGCTATGTGTGTGCGTGTGCTTGTGTGTTTAGCAAATCCCCGGGACTCTGATCTGCTCCCTGTCTTCACCAAAGGGTGAAGTGGTCTGGCCCTAACTCTGGGCAAAAAGAACCGCCCCTTCAAGCTCCACCTAGGTGAGAGGACAACGTCCTGCTTCTCCACTGCACTAGTGAGAACAACTACTGGGACTCTGACTGACTGGTATGGGCTCTGGGACTCCCAATGTCTCTGTTGCTTTCCCAGATAATCCACAATTGCAATAATAACTCTTTGAGAATGCTATTCTGGCCTACTGTCTCTGGTCACATAGAACTCCAGCCCCAGGATACGGCTTCTGTTCAGATGCAGGCCAAAAGGTGTCACGAAGAGTCATGGCTCAGACACACACAAATGGAGCCATGCCCAGGAGCTTCCTTTGGAGCTCACCCCTCCTCCCAGCCCCCACTTCCCTCGGCCCACTTGGCTTGCCTGTGCCCTCATCCACACCCCTCCTCCTGTTCCTGCTCCTTCTCTCCTTCTAAGCAACCGACCCCAGGAAGTGTTAGTAAGGATACGATTTTGTCCCAGAAGCCAGGAATGCCCTGGATCATTGGGCTTCACCGAGACAAGAGACAGTTTCCCCTCTGATGGTTCTTCCACCTGAGCTGAAAGTAGGCCCTGTGTTATTTTTCACTGGCACAAGTCAGGTCTACCAGCAGGACAGCCAATGCCTCCAGCGCCCGAAGTGAGGACCATTCACTCGGGGCTCCCGGCTTTGGGTGTCCCTGGTCCTGTTCCTCTGAGTTCTCCTCCCACTCTTGCGGATACCTGTGCCTGCAGCTACTCCACCACCATCACCACCTCCACCTCCTTCATGATGTCTTCCACCAGCGGCTGGAGGTCTTGCCAGAACCCCGCCACTTCTCCTTCCTGCAGAGCCACGCCTTCCTCCACTGCCTCCATCCTGAAGAGGGTGCCCTTCTTGCCTGGTGCCCTCCTCCCGCCCCCCTGCCCCCCCCCCCCCGCCCCGCTGTCTGTAACGTCCCTGATGGCCCCAGCGTGCTGCCAGGTTGCAGGGTCCCTGTGTCCTGAAGACCAGTATCACAATGAAGGGGATTCAGGATGCCAGGGGCAGTCTAGCCTTCCTCCGATTTCTCTATCCTTGTGGCCCTGGCCATGGCCCAAGTTGTGAAGGATGTGGACCCCAAAGTGCAGCAGCTGCCTGGCTCAACAGACCCACAGGTTTCAGTCACTCCCCACCAATTGGTTACTTGCCTATAGTCTAGCAGAGGGAAAGGTAGACATGCATGTGGATCCGTGGGTCACCACACATGAGTAGTACATTGGTGGGTGGGGCCAGACCTTTACATGCTGACCTTCAGAGCACATCAGGAACCAATCAAGTGTAGGCTAAAAGCATTTCCTCAGAGGCATGCCCCTTGGGATTTGGGCATGTAGCTGGCAGTAGCTGCCAATTTCTGATCAAAGCAAAGCATGCCCTGAATGGAAACTATTTTCATGAGCAACAGTGCCAAAGGGCAAATAGGGGAGGCAGGTGCTTCAGTAACTGAAGAACCAGTGGTTCTTATGAAATATAAGTGATTTCCATATTTCTTACAGGAAAAATCTCCATTCTGATCTTCAAATGTAAAATATAGAGAGAAGCTCTACTTCCATGTGGAGAAGGCAATGGGAGCCAACTCCAGTACTATTGCTTGGAAAATCTCATGGACGGAGGAGCCTGGTAGGCTGCAATCCATGGGGGTAGCGAAGACACTACTGAGGGACTTCACTTTCACTTTTCACTTTCATGCATTGGAGAAGGAAATGGCAACCCACTGCAGAGTTCTTGCCTGGAGAATTCCAGGGACGGCAGAAACTGGTGGGCTGTCGTCTATGGGGTCGCACAGAATTGGACATGACTGAAGTGACTTAGCAGCAGCAGCAGCAGAAGCAGCAGCAGCAGCAGCTACTTCCATGAAGGAGGATTAGGACCAAGATTTCATTCAGGAATATAGAAAATTCCATATTTTATGGTGGAGATTGGTTCTTTTGATATATGTTTGAGAAATACAAAGAATTCCATATTTCTTGAGAGAGTTGTGGCCAGATTTTCATTTGTAAAATAGAGATGATTTCAGTTCCATAATGATTCTCTGTATCTTAAGAAAACCAATGCCAAGGTTTTCATATGTGGAATATAGAGAATTCCATATTTCATCTAGGAAAATCTCCACCTAGATTTTCGCATATGATGTATAGAGAATTTCACATTTCAGGTAAGAATAATAGCATCCAGATTGTTATAAAATGAAATACGAAAAAATTCAATGTATCGTGGACTAAAATCAGCATTGAGATTTTCATTTGTAACATATACAGATTTGATATTTATTTGAGAAAAATAGTCACCATGATTTTTCAGATGTGAAATATACAGAATTCTATATTTTATGTAGTAATATCACCGCACAGATCTTGGTGTCTGAAATATACAGAATCACAGATTTCGTGTGGGGATGGTTTTTCATATGTGATGTACATAAATTTCAGTCCTTCATGTAGGCAAATTTCAGCAGGGATTTTGTATGTGATATAGAGAGTATGTTATATCTCATGTGATAACGTGTGGACAGATTTCAAATGAGAAATATAGAGAATTCCATGTTTCAGGTGGATATTTCACACATATAAAACATAGAGAAAAATTCCCAAATTTTTTGGTAATATCTGGACCATGATTTCCATATATGATACATGAAAATTTTCACATTTCATCTGAAAATAAATTCACAGATTTCTATATGAGACATGGAGACTTTTTATATTTCATTAGGAAAATCTGTTCCCAGATTTCTCTATGTGAATTATAGAAAATCACATATTTATGTCAGAAAACCTTAATACATATTTTTATTATGAAATATTCAGAATTTCATATAGCAAGCAAATATATGTATATATATTCTGACTGTCATCTGTAAAATATACCTCATTCCATGTTTCCTTTAGGAAAACCTGAACTTTGATTTCCACATGTGAAACATATCGCATTCCATATTTAACATTTGAAAATATCTGCTTAGAAAACACTTGCTAATATTTAATTATGTGAAGTATAGATAATTCAATGTTGAATGCAAGAAATATGAAAGCCCATATTTCCAACGGTTAAACACAAAGAATTCTATATATCATGTAAGAAAATATACACACAGATATTCATAAATGTAATGTAAAGAATTCAGTGTTTCATTCCACTATATACCTAATTCCATATTTCATGCAGGAAAATCTGTGCCTGGATTTTCAAATGAGATGTTTAGAG
Organism: Dama dama; assembly: GCF_033118175.1. NCBI lineage: Eukaryota > Metazoa > Chordata > Mammalia > Artiodactyla > Cervidae > Dama > Dama dama. Next base: position 3,788,270 of record NC_083715.1, on the reverse strand, counting down.
AATTCCATCTCATTACATATTTAGCATAGAAATAACAGCACTCATATTTTCAGATGTGAACTATAAAGAACCACATATTTTAGAAAGTAAACCTGTGCTCATATTTTGATAAGGGTAGTACATATAGTTCCTTTTCTCAGGTAGGAAAATCTACACCCATCTTTTCATATGTGTCATGTAGCAAATTGTCAAGATAAATCAGTGTCCAGGTTTTATAAATAAAATTTAGGGACTTTATTTCATATAAGAATAGCTGAGCTAAGATTTCCATATTTGAAACATAGAAAATCCCATACATGTACAAAAGCTGCACTCAACTTTTCATATCTGAATTATATAAAGCTCATATGTCTTGTCAGAAAATCTTCACCCTGGTTTTACATAAGTGAAATGGACAAAAATCTGTATTTCCATGTCAAAACTTCATCATCAGATATTATATGTGAAATATAGAGAATTCCATATTGCCTGCAGATATAAATAGTGAGATACAGAGAATTCCATATTTCAACTAGAAACAGCTACACCTTGATGGTGAAATATGACATGTAAATATTACCATATTTCATGTAAGAATGTGTGTGCCTCGATTTTATATGTGACATTTAGAGGATTCCAAAATGCACGTGAGAATATCTACACCCATATTTTCATGAATGAATTATTGAGATTCCATTTTTCATGTGGGAAAATTTTCAGTCGGATTTTAAAAATGAGAAATAGGGATGATTCTATATTTCCTGCAGGGAAAATGACATCCAAAGTTTTTTATGTGAAATATAGAGATTTCACAAAATATTGAAACTTCAGCTTCAGCATCAGACCTTCCAATGGATATTTAGTGTTAGTTTCATTTAGGATTGATGGGGTTGATCCCCCTACTGTCCAAGGATATCTCAAGAGCCACCTCCAGCACCACAGTTACAAAGTCTCAACTTTTTGGCACTCAGCCTTCTTTATAGAGAAATTATCACACCCGTACATGTCTACTGATAAAACCATAGCTCTGGCTATATGGACAATTTTTGCCAAAGCGATGTCTGTGCTTTTCAATACATTGTGTCTGGGGTTGTGATAGCTTTTCTTTCCAAGAGCACAGGTCTTTTATTTTCATGCTTGTAATCACTGTCCCCAATGATTTTGGAGCTCAAGAAAACTGTGTCACTATTTTAATTTTTACCCTTTCTATCTGACAAAACATTACTAGACTTTGTCCTGCCTCATTTCCTACACCATGAAAACTTGCCCATTACACCAGATGTCTCTTGACGTCCTGCTTATACATGCCAGAACCCTATGGTGAAATGGACATCTTTTCTCAGTATTAGTTCTAGAAAGTCTTGGAGGTCTTCCTAAAACTGTTCAAGTTCCCTGGTGGCATAGATGATAAAGAATTGAGAAGCAGAGCCTTTCATTTTTCATGTAGGAATATCTGCACCTAGATGTTCATGTTTAAGAAAGAGAACTCTGCATTCCTTGCAGGAAAGATAACCATTCTGATTTTCAGCTGTGAAATGCAGAGAATTCTATATGTTATGTAGGGAAAGAATCTTCATCAAATATTCATAGTCAGCTGGAGAGTATTGATATTTCATATAAGAATATTAGTATTGATTTGCCTATGAAAAATATAGGAATTCCTTATTTCAAGTAGTAAATTTGGCACCATAGATGATGTGAAACCAAAGAATTCCATACTTCATGGAAAAAAGTGCCGTACCTAAAGTTTCAAGTATTGAAAATAAAGAAATCCATACGTCATGTAGGAAAATGAGGGCCAGATTTTCATTTGTGAAATATAGAGAATTGAAAATCATGACCCATATTTTGCTAAATCAATATAGAAAAGTCATTTTTTCATGGAATCAATCTGCGATAGGAGTTTCATATGTGAATTATAAAGAATTCCACATTTAAGGGAGAAATTAGTGCCCTGATTTATTTATGTGTAGAATCAAAATTCCATATTTTGTGTAGGAAAATCAATGGCTACTTGTTCATAAGTGAAATACACAAAATTTCAGATATCATGTAGTAAATCTAGCACCCAGTTATGCATAGGTGAAATACATTAAATTCCCATTTTCATGTAGAAAAATGTGCATACAGATTTTCACATGAAATATAGAAAATGCTATTTTCATTCTGGAAGTTGAGTGTTGAGAAATTCACATATGCAATATAGAGAATTCCATATTTCATACAGGGAACCTACATGCATGCATTCATATGTGAAACAAGTTCTGTGCTTCACACAGAAACATTTTGTCCATATGTCAATTTAGGACATAAAGAGAATACCATATTTAGAGATGGAATTCTCTCTATATAGAGAGATTTATAGGTGAAACATCTCTAAGTAAGAGATATTAAGGTCAGCATCCCACTAAGGGACATACTCATCAGTGCCAGGGGAATTGAAGTCTGCTCATTTACTGTACAAAGGCCCTTTCCAAGTGGTTCTGTTCTCATCCCACCTCCAGGAGAGAACACATGCCAGCTTACCCCATCGCCCCAGTCCTGTGGGGCCAGGAGCAGCTAGAGGATGATCCTAAGCAATCCACTGCAGAACGCTGATGCTTAAGCATTCTGTGAAGACTTCAAAGAGTGATGTTTGAAACTGGCAAACTCTGCAGGTTCAGTTCAGTTCAGTTCAGTTGCTCACTCAAGTTCTAATGTCTAGGACGCCATGGTCTTCATTACACCAGGCCTCTCTGTCCATCACGAACTACTGGAGTGTCCTCAAACTCATCTCCATTGAGTCAGTGGTGACATCAAACAATCTCATCCTCTGTTGTCCCCTCCTCCTCCTGCCTTAAATCTTTCCAACATCAGGGTCTTATACAGTGAGTCAGTTCTTCACCTCAGGTGACCAGAGTACAGGAGTTGCAGCTTCAACATGAGTCCAGGACTGATGTCCTTTAGGGTGGACTGGTTGGATCTCATTGCAGTCCAAGGGACTCTCAGGAGTCTTTGTCAACACTACAGTTCAAAAGCATCAATTCTTCAGTGGTCAGTTTTCTTTATAGTCCAACTCTCACATCCATACATGACTACTAGAAAAAACCATAGCATTGGTGAGTTGGAATCTCTTTGGAAAAATAATGTCTCTGCTTTTTAATATCCTGTCTAGGTTGGTCATAACTTTCCTTCCAAGGAGTGAGTGTCTTTTAACTACATGACAGTAGTCACCATCTGCAATGACCTTGGAGCAAAAGAAATGAAGCAGCAGCCACTGTTTCCCCATCTATTTGTCATGAAATGATAGGACCAGATGCCATGATCTGTTTTCTGAATGTTGAGCTTTAAGCCAAGTTTTTCACTCTCCTCTTTCAATTTCATCAAAAGCCTGTTTAGTTCTTTTTCACTTTCTGCTGTAAGTGTGGTGCCATCTTCATATCTGAGGTTATCGCTATTTCTCTGGCAATCTTGTTTCCAGCTTGTGGTTCATCCAGCCCAGTGATTCTCAAGATGTATTCTGCATATAAGTTAAATAAGCAGGGTGACAATATACAGCCTTGACAGACTCCATTTCTTATTTGGAACCAGTCTGTTGTTCCATGTCCAGTTTTCACTGTTGCTTCCTGACCTGCAGGGAGATTTCTCAGGAGACAGGTCAGGTGGCTTGGTATTCCCATCTTTTTCAGAATGTCCTACAGTATAGTGTGATCACACTCAAAGGCTTTGGCATAGTCAATAAAGCAGAAATAGATGGTTTTCTTGAGCTATCTTGCTTTTTTGATGATTCAGAGGATGTTGGCAAATTGATCTCTGGTTCCTCTGCCTTTTCCAAAAGCAGCTTGAACATCTGGAAGCTCATGGTTCATGTATTGCTGAAGCCTGGCTTGGAGAATTTTTAGCATTACTTTACTAGCATGTGAGATGAGTGCAATTGCGTGGTAGTTTGAGCATTCTTTGGCATTGGCTTTCTTTGGGCAATGTTACTCTGCAGGTAGCAACTGTTTATGCTACAGTGCCATCAGCCTCCCAAACGTTACATAAGAAAGTGAGATGTGCCTGGTCCTATGGGGAAATAATTCTACTGCACTTGAGAAGACAGAAAGCTCTTTGTAGGGGCTGTACATACCCCATCTCTTTACCTGGTAATCTGTCCCATTCTGTTTCTTGTCTGCTTTGTATCTCCCTGAATGGCCTCAAGTTATTTCTTCCTGCTGCTTCTTTCTGCTTAGGGATACATGGTGCAGCAGCATGTCTCCACTTAAAACATGCTAGGGGAAGGAGCCAAGATGGCAGAGGAATAGGATGGGGAGACCACTCTCTCCCCTACAAATTCATTGAAAGAACATGTGAGTGCTGAGCAAACTTCACAAAACAACTTCTGACCGCTAGCAGAAGACATCAGATGCCCAGAAAAGCAGCCCATCATCTTTGAAAGGTGTATCTAATATCCATTTTGGACATTTAAGAATCCAATATTCAGTACCCATTTTTACTCAGGAGTGTGTTGATTACTCTCTCCCACTTTTGACTCTCCGTTTTCTACCTCAGAACACCTCTATTTCCTCCCTCCCCTTCTCTTCCCAATCCAAATCTGTGAATCTCTGTGGGTGTCTGGGCTATGGAGAACACTTTGGGAATAGAGAACTGCATAGATCTGTCTCTCTCCTCTTGAGTCCCCCTTTTGTCTCTTCCTGCTCATCTCTAGCTCCCTCCTCCCTCTCATCTTCTTCATGTAACTCTGTGAACCTCTCTGTGTGTCCCTCACAGAGGAAAATCTTTTCACCATTAACCTAGAAGTTTTATTACCAGTGCTGTATAGTTGGAGAAGTCTTGAGACTACTGCCAGAATAAGACTGAAACCCAGAGGCAGGAGACTTAAGCTCAAAACCTTAGAACACCAGAAAACTCAGACTACACGGAACATTAAGTAATAAGAGAACATCCAAAAGTCTCCATACCTACACTGAAACCAACCACCACCCAAGAGCCAGTAAGTCCCAGAGCAAGACATACCATGCAAATTCTCCAGCAACACAGGAACATCCCTGAGCGTCAACATACAGGCTGCCCAAAGTCACACCTAACACATAGACCCATCTCAAACCTCATTACTGGGCACTCCATTGCACTCCAGAGAGAAGAAATCCAGTTCCACGAACTAGAACACTGACACAAGCTTCCTAATGAGAAACCTTGGCAAATGAATCATCCAACCCCACCCACTGGGTGAAAACTCCACAATAAAAAGGAACCACAGACCACCAGAATACAGAAAGCCCACTCCAGACACAGCAATCTAAACAAGATGAAAAGGCAGAGAAATACCTAATAGGTAAAAAAAAAAAAACATTAAAAAGGCCCACCAAGTCAAACAAAAGAGGAGGAGATAGGGAATCTACCTGAAAAAGAATTTAGAATAGTGATAATAAAAATGATCCAAAATCTTGAAAACAAAATGGAGTTACAGATAAATAGCCTGGAGACAAAGATTGAGAAGATGCAAGAAATGTTTAATAAGAACCTAGAAGAAAGAACAAAGAGTCAGTTGAAAATGAATAATGCAATAAATGAGATCAAAAACACTCTGGAGGGAACCAACAGTAGAATAACAGAGACAGAAGAAAGGCTAAGTGAGGTAGAAGAAAAAATGGTGGAAATAAATGAAGCAGAGAAGAAAAAAGAAAAAAAAAATAAGAATCAAAAGAAATGAGGATAACCTCAGGGGCCTCTGGCACAATGTGAAATGCCCCCCAACATTCGAATCATAGGAGTGTCAGAAGAAAAAGACAAAAAGAAAGGCCATGAGAAAATACTTGAAGAGATAATAGCTGAAAACTTTCCAAAAACGGGGAAGGAAATAATTACACAGGCCCAAGAAACCCAGAAAGTTGCAAACAGGATATACCCAAGGTGAAACACCTCAAGACATATATTAAACAAACTAACAAAGATCAAACATAAAGAACAAATATTAAAAGCAGCAAGGGAGAAACAACAAATAGCACACAAAGTGATTCCCATAAGGATAACAGCTGATGTATCAGTAGAAACCCTTCAGGCCAGAAGGGAATTGCAGGACATACTTCAAGTAATGAAAGAGAATAACCTACAACCTAGATTACTGTACCCAGCAATGATCTCCTTCAGATATGACAGAGAATTCAATAGCTTTACAGGCAAGCGAATGCTAAGAGAATTCAGCACCACCAAACCAGCTCTTCAACAAATGCCAACGGATCTTCTCTAGACAAGAAACACAGAAAGGTTGTATAAACATGAACCCAAAACAACAAAGTAAATGGCAATGGGACCATACCTATCAATAATTAACTTAAATGTAAATGGGTTGAATGCTGTAAACAAAAGACAAAGACTGGCTGAATGGATACAAAACAAGGCCCCTAACAACAATATTATACAGTAATTAGCCTCCAACTAATAAAAATAAATGGAAAAATTATATATATATATATATATGCCATCTGCAAGAGACCCACATCAAAACAAGGGACCCACACAGACTAAAAGTGAAGGACTGGAAAAAAATATTTCATGAAAATGGAGACCAAAAAAAGCAGAAGTCACAATACTCATAACAGATAGAATAGACTTTAAAATAAAGGCTGTGAAAAGAGACAGAGACAGACACTACATAATGATCAAAGGATCAATCTGAGAACAAAATATAACAATTATAAATATATATGCACCCAACATAGGAGCACTACAATATGTAAGGCAAACGCTAATGAGTATGAAAGAGGAAATTAATAGTAACACAGTAATAGAGGGAGAATTTAATACCCCACTCACAACTATGGATAGATCAATTAAACAGAAAATTAACAAGGAAACACAAACTTTAAATGACACAATGGACCAGCTAGGCCTAATTGATATCTATAGGACATTTCACCCCAAAATAATCAGCTTCACCTTTTTACTCAAGTGCACACGGAACCTTCTCCAGAATAGATCAAATCATTGACCATAAATTTAGCCTGGGTAAATTAAAAAAAAAAAAATTGAAATCATTCCATTCATCTCTTCTGACCACAGTGCAGTAAGCTTAGATCTCAATTACAGGAAAAAAAATTATTAAAAATTCAAACATATGAAGGCTAAATAACACACTTCTGAATAACCAACAAATCATAGAAGGAATCAAAAAAGAAATCAAAATGTGCATAGAGATGAACGAAAATGAAAACACAACAACCCAAAACCTATGGGACCCTGTAAAAGCAATGCTAACAGGAAGGTTCATAGCATTACAGGCTTACCTGAAGAAACAAGAAAAAAGTCAAATAAATAACCTAACTCTACACCTAAAGCAACTAGAGAAGGAAGAAATGAAGAACCCCAGGGTTAGTAGAAGGAAAGAAATCTTAAAAATAGGGCAGAAAAAAAAAAAAAAACTAACTAAAGAGACCATAGAAAAATCAACAAAGGTAAAAGCTGGTTTCTTGAAAAAAATAAACAAAATTGGCAAACCATTAGCAAGACTCATTAAGAAACAAAGGGAGAAGAACCAAATAACAAAATTAGAAATGAAAATGGAGAGACCACAACAGACAACACTGAAATACAATGGATCATAAGAGACTACTGCCAGCAGCTATATGCCAATAAAATGGGCAACTTGGAAGAAACAGACAAATTCTTAGAAAAGTATAACTTTCCAAAACTGAACCAGAAAGAAATAGAAGATCTTAACCGTCCCATCACAAGCACAAAAATCGAAACTGTAATCAGAAATCTTCCAACAAACAAAAGCCCAGGACCAGATGGCTTCACAGCTGAATTCTACCAAAAGTTTAGAGAAGAGCTAATACCTATCTTACTCAAACTCTTCCGGAAAATTGCAGAAGAATGTAAACTTCAAAACTCATTCCATGAGGCCAAAATCACCCTAATTCCAAGACCAGAAAAAGATGCCACCAAAAAAAGAAAACTATAGGCCAATATCACTGATGAACATAGATTGAAAAATCCTTTACAAAATTCTAGCAAACAGAATCCATCAACATATCAAAAAAATCATACATCATGAACAAGTGGGCTTTATCCCAGGAATGCAAGGATTCTTTAACATCTGCAAATCAATCACTGTAATATACCACATTAACAAATTGAAAGATAAAAAAATAATATGACTATCTCAATAGAGGCAGAAAAAGCCTTTGACAAAATTCAACATCTGTTTATGATAAAAACTCTCCAGAAAGCAGGAATAGAAGGAACACACCTCAACATAATAAAAGGTATATATGACAAACCCACAGCAAGCATTACCCTCAATATTGAAAGCATTTCCCCTAAAATCAGGAACAAGACAAGGGAGCCCATTCTCACCACTACTATTCAACATAGGTTTGGAAGTGCTGGGCACAGCAATCAGAGCAGAAAAAGAAGTAAAAGGAATCCAGATAGGAAAAGAAGAAGTGAATCTCTCGCTGTTTGCAGATGACATGATGTCTACATAGAAAACCCTAAAGACTCTACTAGAAAATTACCAGAGCTAATCAACGAATATAGTAAAGTTGCAGGATATAAAATTAACACAAAGAAATCCCTTGCACTCATCTACACTAACAATGAGAAAACAGAAAGAGAAATTAAGGAAACAATATCACTTACTATGGCAAAAAAAAAAGAATGAAATACTTAGGAGTCTATCTACCTAAAGAAACGAAAGACCTATATATAGAAAACTGCAAAACACTGAAGAAAGAAATCAAAGAGGACATAAACAGATGGAGAAATAAACCGTGTTCATGGATTGGAAGAATCAACAGTGTCAAAATGACTATACTACCCAAAGCAATCTATAGATTCAATGCAATCCCTATCAAATTACCAACGGTATTTTTCACAAAACTAAAACAAATAATTTCATAATTTGCATGGAAATACAGAAACCTCGAATAGCCAGATTGATCTTGAGAAAGAAAAAATGGAACTGGAGGAATCAACCTGTCTGACTTCAGACTCTACTGTTCACTCTTGCCATCTGTTCTTTGACCACTCCCAATTTGCCTTGATTCATGGACCTAACATTCCAGGTTCCTAAGCAATATTGCTCTTTACAGTGTTGGACCTTGCTTCTCTCTCCAGTCCCATCAAAAACTGGATGTTGGTTTTGCTTTGGCACCATCCCTTCATTCTTTCTGGAGTTATTTCTCCACTGATCTCCAGTAGCATGTTGGGCACCTACCGACCTGGGGAGTTCACCTCTCAGAGTCCTAACTTTTTGCCTTTTCAAACTGTTCATGGAGTTCTCAAGGCAAAAAAACAACAACAACAACAACAAAAAAAAAACTGAAATGGTTTGCCATTCCCTTTTCCAGTGGGCCACGTTCTGTCAGACGTTTCCACTATGACCCAAGCATCTTGGGTGGCTCCAGACGGCATGGCTTACTTTCATTGAATTAGACAATACTGTGGTTCATGTGATCTGATTGGCTAGTTGTCTGTGATTGCGGTTTCAGTCTGTCTGCCTTCTGATGCCCTCTCAGCGCCTACCATCTTGCTTGGGTTGAATAGCAAGTATGGACCCTGATTTAAGGAATCCTGATGGGAAAAAAAATTACCAGCAAGAATGCCAACTACCACTCACCAAGGAAAAAATCAGAAAGATTCATACCTTAGCTTCAATTTCTCTTAAGGAGAAATTCCATTATTTTCCTCTATTTATGATATAGATCTCTGAGATTTCATTTTGTTTTTTTTATATTCCTTACCTATATGAGTAACTGAAAAATATGCTTTTCATAGAAGCCAATGATTATTTTATTTTTAGATGATCTTGGGATAGGCAACCAAAGATGTTGACTTTAACTTGCAATCAAGATTTTCTTTTTCTTTTTTTCGTTTTTTTTTTTTTTTTTAGGGAATTGTTTCTGCAAGTCCAGAATTTATTAAGATTTAAAACCTTAAAAATTATGTTTCTTCTTGGTTCCACTATTCAGGTTGTCCTGGAGAAGGAAATGGGTACCCAACCCAATATCCTAGCCTAGAAAAGCCCATGGACAGAGGAGCCTGGTGGGCTGTAGTCCATGAGGTTGCAAAGAGTCAAGCATGATTCGGTGACTAAGATGTACACCCATGCAGGTTGTATTATTCAGAAACAATCCTTTACTCCTGAATGCAAGTGAGTAGAATCAGAAGCTAAAGTAGATGTGAGTTGTCATATTTTTTCCATTTGGAAAGGAGCATCTATCAAAGCTCATCAAACAGGTCAATCTAAAATTAAAATCTCAAAACGATTTGTAAACTGAAAAAAAAAAAAAAAAAAAAAACCTCCCAGAAGAATTTAAAATAAACTCTCATAGACATTTCTAAAAAAGAAAAATCAAGGAAAACAGAAGAACAGTGTCTTCACAGACAGTGGGACTGAGATGAACAGAGCACAGACTGAAATTTCAGTGTGATTGGAGAAATGAAACTTAAAGGAACAATGTGAAGGTTGAGAAAATGATAGAATACAGAATCCTAAAAGTTTATTTATCCTGAAGAACTTGCTTCCTGTCGCATGGCTTAGCTGGCGAATGACAATTTTCTCTGGCTAGAGCAAAGTAGAGGGTGCATGAGGAATATAAATGACTGCTGGAGAAAGTTTAGAATACTGGCTCATGTGTAGTTGAGAAATCACATAGATTTTTGGCCAGTGGGGGGCAATTATGACAGCAAATGTGGCTGAATCTATGCATGTAAGTGGTAAAATTAGTGTAACTTAGATGCAGATAGGGTATGTTGGGATAGAAAATGAAATAGTCAAGAATGACTACTACTGTCAATAACAGGAGAGAATGTGTTGCTAATGTTGTTCAATCACTTATTCATGTCCATCCCTTTGCCACCCCATGGCCTGTGTCCCATCAGTCTTAGCTTCCCTATCTCCCAGAATTTGTTCAGACTCATGTCCATAGAGTTGGTGATACTATAACCCTTTCAGCATCTGCTACCCACTTCTCCTTTTACCTTCAATCTTTCCCAGTATCAGGGCATTCTCTAATGAGACAGCACTTTGCATCAGGTGGCCAAAGGAGGAAAGAACACTGAAAGATAACAAAGGTGTTTCCAAGGAAATCTCTCGAAACCGTCTAAGATATAGGTGCAGAAAACGCCTTTGGCAAAATTCAGCACCCGTTTATGATAAAAGCTGTAGAAGAAGTGGGAACAGAGAGAATCTTCTTCAACTTAATAAAGGCCATGTATGGATAAAACCACTGTTTGCATGCTTCTCATAGGTAAAATCTTAAACATGCTGCCTAAGTTCATGAAAAAAACAAAGTTGCCAACTCTTACCTCTGTTAATCAACATAATCTTGTGACTTCTAGCTACAGTAATCAGTGAGGAAGAAGAAGAAAATAACTACCAGAAAACTGGAAAAGAAGGGGTAAAACTGTTACTGTTTGCAAACATGTATTACTATGCCAGAGGATCATAAGACGCGACCAGAAAATTAATAGACATAGTCAATGACTTTAGGGAAGTTTCTGGATACAAAATAAACACAAAGAAATCTCCTACACATAACAACAGAAAACCAAAAACAAAAATTAAGGAAACAATTTAATTCACCATTGTAACAAGAAAAATGCAATCTCTGGGAATGAACCTGCCTAAGCAAAGAAAAAACTTGTGCACAGAAAAGAACCAGGTATGGATAAAACAAATGAAAGATGACACAAATGGAACTAGAACAAATACGTTCACAATTCGTATGGAAATACAAAAAACTTTGAATCGCCAAAGCAATCTTGAGAAAGAAGAATGAAACTGGGGGAGTCAACCTGCCTGACTTCAGTCTCTACTACAAAGCCACAGTCATCAAGAGAGTGTGGTGCTGGCACAAACACAGAAATATAGATCAATGGAACAAAATAGAAAGCCCAGAAATAAATCCACACACCTATGGACACTTTATCTTTGACAAAGGAGGAAATAACATACAATGGAGAAAAGACAACCTCTTTAACAAGTGGTGCTGGGAAAATTGGTCAACCACTTAGAAAAGAATGAAACTAGAACACTTTCTAACACCATACACAAAGATAAACTCAAAACGGATTAAAGAGCTAAATGTAAGACTAGAAACTATAAACCTCCTAGAGGAAAACATAGGCAAAGCACTCTCCATCATAACCACAGCAGGATCCTCTATGACCCACCTCCCAGCATATTGGAAATGAAAGCAAAAATAAACAAGTGAGACCTAATTAAAGCTAAAAGCTTTTGCACAACAAAGGCAACTATAAGCAAGGTGAAAGAAAGACTTCAGAATGGGAGAAAATAATAGCAAATGAATCAACAAAGAATTAATCTTAAAAATATACCAGGAATGCCTCCAGCTCAATTTTAGAAACATAAAAGACCCAATCAAAAACTGAGCCAAAGAACTAAACAGACATTTGTCCAAAGAAGACATACAGATGGCTAACAAACACATGAAAAGATGCTCAACCTCACTCATTATCAGAGAAATGCAAATCAAAACCATGCCAGTCAGAATGGCTGCTATCCAAAAGTCTGCAAACAATAAATGCTGGGGAATGGACTTACTGACCTCATAATCATAAGGGTGTGGTCCCCTACATATAGTGGTATTCAGGGACTCTGGAGCAGACCACTGGGAGTCTTCAAAATGACCAGGGTTGCCTCACTGGCCCTGCCAAGAGTGGGGAGCCATGGTCTCCGTGGATATGTATGAGGTTGAAAGGATCATTGACAAGAGGTAAAACAAGAAAAGGAAGATGGAGTATTTGGTTTGGTGGAAAGGCTACGGCAGGGAGGATGCCACATGGGAGCCAGATCAGCACCTAGTGAGCTGCGAGGAGTGCATCCAAGACTTCAATCAGCACCACACCGGGAAGCAGAAGGAGGGCAACCTCACTAGAGCCAAGCAGACCACCCCAAACAACGGCCAGAATCAGATCTCCAGATCCACCAACAGCAGCTTCTCCAAGGCCGCCCCCAAGGCCCTAGTGGTGGGCAAGGAGCACGAGGCCAAGAGCACACCACTGTTTACCACCAGCCAGAATTTCCAGAAGAGCTCCACGCAGGGCCAGGCCACCTACAAGAACATGGACCTGGCCTGGTTGGGCAACAGGATTCTCGTGCCCAAGAGCCCCATAAAGAGTGGGACTGTGCTGGACAGCTTTCAGGACGAGAGCCCCAAGAATGCAGACCCCATGGAGCAGGGGCCAGAAGACACAGCGGCCCCGGAGGCGGCGGCCGTGAAGCGGATCGGGGACCTATTGAGCCCGGGGGGAGAGCTGGTGATGATGGGGAGCCGGCCTGGATACACCAATTGTTGCCACGGGCGTCGGGCCCCGTGAAGGCCGCCATGGCCACAGTGCTGGCCATGAAAGGGAATGGCACGTCTGATTTGGTGGACGCGCTGATGGCCAATTGCATGAGCCCCCTGCAGACGTTAAGTCATGGGCATGAAAGCTGGGAAGAAGAAGTTCATGAAGGACAGGCGAGACCAGCCCTTTAACAAGCAGCTGCGCTTCAGTGTGCGGCAGAGGGAGAGCGCCTACTGGTACCAGGACATCGTGGTCCAGAAGCAGGATGGCTTCACCCACATTCTGCTGTCCACCAAGTAATCCGAGAATAACTCGCTGAACCCGGAGGTGACGAAGGAGCTGCAGAGCGCGCTGAGCATGGCCAACGCCGACGACAGCAACCTGGTGTTGCTCAGCGCCATGGGCAGTGTCTTCTGCTGCGGCCTGGACTTCCTCTACTTCATCCAGCGCCTGCCTGATGACCGCAAGAGGGAGAGCGCCAGAATGGCTGAGGCCATCAGAAACTTCATGAACAGCTTCATCCAGTTCAAGAAGCCTATTGTCGTAGCTGTGAATGGCCCAGCCATTGGGCTAGGAGCATCCATCCTGCCTCTCTGTGATGTGGTCTGGGCCAACGAAGGCATGGTTCCAGACACCCTATACCACCTTCGGACAGAGTCCAGACGGCTGTTCCACCGTCATGTTCCCCAAGATTATGGGAGGAGCATCTGCCAACGAAATGCTGTTCAGAGGGTGGAAGCTAACAGCACAGGAGGCATGCGGCAAAGGGCTGGTTTCCCAGGTGTTCTGGCCTGGGACCTTCACCCAGGAAGTCATGGTTCGCATCAAGGAGTTCGCCTCTTGCAACCGTGTCGTGCTGGAGGAATCCAAGGCCCTTGTGCACTGCAACATGAGGCTGGAGCTGGAGCGGGCCAATGAGCGGGAGTGTGAGGTGCTCAAGAAGATATGGGACTTTTGAACTCTGTGGGAGAATGTGAGGGTGGGATATTTCAAAAGAACTGCACGTATACGATCTATGGTGAAACAGATCACCAGCCCAGGTGGGATGCATGAGACAAGTGCTCGGGCCGGGTGCACTGGGAAGACCCAGAGGAATCGGGTGGAAACGGCGGTGGGAGGGGGGATTGGGATGGGGAATATGTGTAAATCTATGGCTGATTCATATCAATGTATGACAAAACCCACTGAAATGTTGTGAAGTAATTAGCCTCCAAATAATAATAAAAAAAAAAATAAGTTAAAAAAAAAAAAAAGAAGAAGAAGAAGATATGGGACTCCGCGCAGGGCATGGACTACATGCTCAAGTACAGGAAGAGCAAGGTCGACGATTTCTGACTGTCCGGCCGCCCGACCTCACCAGGGCGCGCCGTGCCGGACCTCACGGCCTGGGCCAGGCTCCTACCGAGCTCCCTCTGGGAAGCAGGACTTGAGACAGACAAGCTATTTATTGCCACGGAGTTCTGAGGTACTGTAGCTTTAAAATAAATAACTACAAAACTCCTTTGTTGAAACGTCATTGGTTTATACTTAATATACACGAGTATAAAAGTATAATGGTGAGCTCTGGCCTGCTCCTTGAGGCTCTCATTCTTGTCATCTTCGGCTAGGAATGTGTATATATAAAGATATTTTCTAGGATTAGGTGTCAGAAAAGTCTGAAATAATGTGTGTTTATCTTTTTCTTTTCCTTCTAAAAGAAAAGAAAGGGGTGATAGCAAGCCTCGCCATCCCTGCTGCAAATCGAAATATGGAAAGATCTGAGATGTGCCTTATCTCTAAAAGGTCCAAAGCCTCCGAGGTAGAAAATTCTAAATCAAATGGAAGACTTATCTTTTAGGATGAGTACTTCTGGCTAAACACCCTCTGATGGACATACCCAAAAGTAAAATATGCCTCGGATTCATGCTGAAATATCAGTTGATTGTTCCCTGTTGTTCAAAGTCTGATTCTTACCCAGTTAACAGGAAGAAACCACTCTCACTAACAGAAAGCATCTTTTGCAGTATTAGTGAATCACTGACTAGCTTCAGTATGGTAGCTTAAGTTATAAGTTAATCTTAGCAGGTTTATAATTAGGTTTTCTGACCCTTTTGAAAAATAACTACATGAGTGCTTCTTGTGGCTAGGTGAGCTCTACTACTTTATATAGAGTTTTGGTTTTCTCTTTGCAGATGTGATTGATGTATTACACCAAAAATGGAAAGAATTTGCATGCTTATAAACTGTGCTTTTTAGGTTCACTTAGAATGTACTTTATTGAACAAGTTAAAATTCTTTTGGCATACTATTCAATTCAGAAACTCCTTTTAAAGAGAACTACCTTATTATTTCGACATTTCATGTTCTCAGTCTCTGCTTTCACATCTACACACCATAACAAGGAGAGGATCCTATGTGAGAGTGCCTTGTGGACATAGATGTCTGCATTCCTGCCAGTGCTGGGGACGTTTCCAGAAGCCTGTCTCCTGGCAGGTTTCTGAGCTTGCAATCATATGGAATGGATGAAGAGTGAAATAAAATCAAAACATTATTTCAGTACAGTTTTGAAGTTTCTACTTGGAACCGACCACCACCTGGCCTTGCGGAGAGCTTACAGAATGTAAATCTGCCTTTACTTGGACGGGTTGGTGCAGTAGTTTTGCATCCATATGACCTACTTTTTGTGTTCTGTAGTTTGAAGTATATATAAACTGTACAATCAATCAAGTTTCTATAGAATACACATTCACCTGTGAAAACTAGTTAAATCAATTGAATATTTCTTAACACACACACACACTAACACACACACACACACACACAGACACAAGACCAAATGACTAAAGTGACTGGGAAGCCAAAAGACTCTAGCACAATTCAGAAACAACCGGCTCCTTATGCAGTACGACAAGATGAAGACGTCTTATCAACCGAGGTCGAAAAGAAGTGTCAAGGTGAGTGAACCCACCCAAGCTCACCCTGCCCATTGACAGGGCCCCTAAGACACCTTCCCCTTTCCTTGTCTTGCACATGCCACCTCTTGGTCACACTCCTTCTACTGAAACCATCAGTCCCAAACAGCAATACACTCTTCCCCAAGTTAATGCCATTCTTTGCTCCTTCTCTTGTTTTCTCCAGGTTGCCAGGGTACCTGTGAGGGCAAATAAGCACATTCAACCAAAGCTGAGCAAGAAGGCTTTTCAAATAGCTCCCACCTCAGAGAATCCTAACAATATCAGAGGTTCAAACCTCTGGAGCCAGTGTTCCAAGGCGAATCAAGAGCTGAATCAGAACCAACTGGAAGAGGCCCCAGAGATCATGGAGACCCCTGCCATTCCTGCTGGACAACTGCATAGCCAGTGACTTCAGAACATGGCTAGAGACATGAGAATTCTTCCAGGGTCTCACTGCTTCAAAGTGGCCAACAGTACAGTCATTGAGTCTTCTACCAATAGCACCCACCAACATTAATAATGACATTTAAATAAAATCAACCTGGTGTGAAATTATGTGTGTCTCTGAGCTCTCTGAGCTTTCTGTGTGAGGCAGAAAGGGCAGAGAAAGGAAAAGTATGTGCAGAGGGAGGGGCATGGTTCCTGTGCAGTTGGAGATGGGAAGAGAAGGTCCAGTTAGCTTGAAAGCATGGGGCTGTCCTGTGCTCAGACTGAGCCCCAATGATACCCTTCCCATGGGGGAAGAGGAGGAGGATGTGGTGTTTCTGTATGTGAGTGCAAGGCTGGGAATTTAGCTGGGGAGCTCTGTCAAGGACGGTTGGGCAGGAGGGGGTGGGCATGGTATGCAATGCTGGTATCAAAAAAGCACCAAAGTATTTGCCCCTAGACAATCTCTAACTCCTGACACTGAGACAAAAAGGAAAGAAAAAAAGCCTTTAAAATTTTTATTGTATTTCTTCTATTTGTAGAAGCTAGTAAGTTTTATTGTGTAATATCTAATTCATGACCCAGCTTAAAACATGAAGCTAGATTTTGCACTGCATTTGTCTAAAGATGTGTTGGTATGTCCTTGTCTCTGCATAATATTGTTTAGGTTAATTTGTAAATGAGCTCTATTTATTTGCTTTAAAGAAGAATAAGCACTTACAAATCAAATAATTCTAAATGAAACAATAAATTCCAGGTTCAGGTGAACTGAGTTATATTCAGTATTGAATACCTGATAAGAATGTTTGTTCAGTCACCTATCTGATATAGACATGTCTTAGAGTAATTAACATCAAGTAAAATATTTTTTCTACCTAGGTTTAATATAAGTTAAATATTATATCTGTTTCCACTTTGTCAACAAGGCAATTACCTCGAGTGAAAAAATTTTCTAAAAATTGGAAAAAAGATACGAGTTTTTATATAAACTCTAACAAATAATTTTTCTTTAGGAATACCTGTTTACAATTGTCTCTCCAGATTGACATAAGTCAGATTTCTAAGGGATGTGCTAAACTAAGTATTAAAAGTCTATTAATTAGGACATTTCCAAATATATTAAATGTTTAAAACATTTCCCACTAAACACTGATTTCCTTTTACAGAACAACTAAAGAGATGTGGGACTACAAGTAAATAGTGCTTGATGCCATCCTAAAATGTTACAAAGTGAATAAATAAAACAAAGAGAAAACAAGGGATTTAAACATTATCACTGGTATTTATGCTCACCAGTCTCTAAAATGCTCATACAAATGTTAGCTCTTTGTTGCTAAAGGAAAGCAGGAAGTATACTTTCAGTAAATTTAACAGAGGTATCAAGAATATTAAAAAAGAGTTTGGCATGATCGGGATTTTCTAAAATTGGATTAAAACTAGTTAGATAAATAGATTTTGTTAGGAAGGACATGGCCAAAACAAAAAACTGGGTGGAGTCCATTTGGTCCAAAGGGGGCAGAGCTCACGTTCACTAGAACTTGATTGTGATATATCAGCAAGCTAAAGGATACACCCATCAACATTAACTAAATCTGACACAACGTTCAAAATGCTTTTAATTGACCCTTATGATAAAACATTTTAAAACACATTCTTTTAAAATTCTTTGGACCACTAGCTAAGTTTGGGATGCTTCAGAGGGCCCCTGAAGCCTCCCAAAAGGCTATTATACTATCTGAGTTCATTTGACATGTTAAATGGCATGGGAATGATTTTTGGAAGGGTGCTAAATCTTCTCAGTTTGTACTGTATGGTTGTTATTACTTATATAGATAACCTAAAAATTATGGAAAATTCATGAAAATTGATATGTCCTGGTAACATGCTGTCAGTTACAGTTTTAATTATCATGTTCAAGTGTTACAGCTCACAATAATGACCAGGCTACTTTGTCAATTACCCTGTATGGTTTGACTCTCATACCTTTAGAAAAATACCTCTAGTTCAAGATTTATAAGAAAAAAAAGCAAAAAACTTATCTAAGATTAACGAAATAAAATGCTGTTTGTTTGCTCTCGGCTAAATTGGTAACAGACTGAAATATAGTCTGCTCTCTTTGTGAAGTGAAAAATGTTTTCTTAGAATAAATCTATCAATAACAGATTATACATTTCTTTGCCTTTAAGTGGTTTATATTGGTTTTAATTTTGTTATTTTAGTAAAATAAATAAGTGTTATTTAAAGTTATTGTACATGTCAAAGCTCATTCTTCTTCTATCCAAAATAACCCCTCACTGTTAGACTTGTGTTATCCTAATGTTTTAAACCTGACAGTGCCCCTGCATACACTTCTAAATCTTTTCAAGTCTTTTGCACATGGTTCATATCAAACATAGACAGGTATGTTTAATTCATTATATGGATGATATCCAAATAGTACATCCCGATCAGGCATACCTACAATCAGTGCTGCATGATCTAACAGAGGCGTTACAGTATAGAGGCCTACAAATTGCCCGCAAATAAACCCCCTGGTTACTTATCTAGGGCAAGGTCTATATTCTAAAATGGCGACTCATGTTCCCTTACAATTAAAAAAAAGTTCATGTGGTGACATTAAGTGATTATCAAAATTTGCTAGGAGATATTAACTGGATTAGGCTTTAGGTAAAATTCATTACTGCTGAATTAAAGCCCTTGTTTAATGTCTTACAAGGTACCTCTGACCCAGCTTCCGAAAAGAGCCTGATCCCTGAAGCTTGAAAAGCCCTTGATAAAGTAACAGCTGCTGTGTCTATAGTCATGTAAATAGGATTGATGCAAGTAAAGTGTGGCAGCTTTTGTGCTTGCCTACTCCTACAGCTCCGACTGGTGTATTAATGCAATCAGGACCCCTGGAATGGATACATCTTCCAGCTACAGACAAGAAGATAGTGGCTTATGACACAGCTTTAATAGCAACACTAATTGTAAAATGCAGAAAAAGGATGATACATTCGTTTGGTAACAATCCTCCTGAGATTATAATTTCATACAATAAAATAACAATTAAATGTTTTCCTGCTGTTTAACAAAGACTGGCATATTGCCTTAGGACATTATGTAGGGCAAGTTTCCTTGCCCACATCATTTGCCCTCTCACTCTTCATTAAATTTCATGGCTGATGACCCAGTCTTTTTCCAAAAAAAAAAAAAAGATGTCAAGCCTCTCCTATGCCAAAGGCTGTCAATAATTTTACAGATGAGTCTTCCAATGGAAAAGCTTCCATAGTTACAGAAACTCAAACTAAAAGTGTTATATGCCCAAGAAACCTCAGCCCCAAAGCCTCAACTGACTGCCGTCATAGTGGCCTTTGTTATGTTCCCCAAAGAAGAGTTTATCATATACTCTGACTCACAGTATGTTATCAGACTATTTTCTCATATTGAGACAGCTGTGCTGCCTAAAAATAAAACCACCATCTTTCACTTACTGTCTAAGTTGCGACAACCAATATAGATTCCAAATAAAACCTTTGATATCAGGCATATTCGAGCTCACTTGAGTCTACAAGGGCCCTTAAGTCGTGTAAAGGATTTAGCTGATGCTCTTACTAAATCGATTGCAACTGACACTGTTATTGATGATCGAGCCTCACACGCCCTACATCATCAAAACGCAACTGCTTTCAAATATCAGTTTCACATTCCCCGAGAGTCAGCTCGAGAAATAGTTCACTCCTGTACACACTGCCCTACTTTTCTACCTACCTTAGCATTCAGATTATATTCTCCAGGACTATTGCCAAATATGCTCTGGCAGGTAGATGTAGCCCATGTTCCATCCTTTGATCGCCTTTGGAGGCGATCCTTTGTTCATGTAACCGTGGACACTTTCTCTCATGTGATTATAACTACAGCCAGGACGGGTGAAGTCTTTCAAGATATAACTATACAAGTAGAGTTCCCGTCACCAGGTGTTAGAGCATGCCGTCTTTGTACTACATAATCTTAATGCTGATTTGTTGGGTCACACTGCCATGTTTTGGCATTGGACCCCAGAACAAAGGGTCATGAAACCTTTAGTCAGGTGGAAGGATGTCCTTTCAGGACAATGGAAGGGGCCTGACCCACTGATAACCAGCGGCCGATGGTATGCTTTTATCATTCCTCAAGATGCAGAGTCAACCATTCCGATTTCTGACAGGCTGATCCGGTGTGTCTCAATTCCCCGAGGACCCGATGCCTCTGCTTTCTCGGCCAAAAAGGAAAAAGGGGGCCTCCCCCTCCTCCAGCATGGAAACTCCAAAAAATCAAGCACAGACAGCACCAGAAGCTCCAGATGAATATCCACATGAACCTCCCACTATGCAGATATCACGGCTGTCCTTGAGAGACCACACACGATCTGTCCCCGTGTCCCATAGAAAATGCCCAACACGAGCCACCCGACAGGCTGCTCTCCCGACCTGGGGACAAATCATGGATGTCTGTCACCCAGCTCAAGACATAGCTGTGTCGACAAGACATGCTCCTACTCCTGAAAAGGTTTTCATAGCTATCCTTGCTCTGCTTGCTTGTCAGGTAAATGCCTCTTCAGCCACACCTGGGGTATATTAGGCCAACTTCACTAACCCCCTTCCATTCCAGGTCGTTACTTGCACCAATAGGCCATGCAGATCCACACAACTCGACCCCATCCTTTGGGCGGATGGTACACTTCATATTTTTAGGATAAGTATCCTATCAAACTCAATTACACTTTCTGGGGACTCACTGATGATCTCCCTTTATGTTTTCATTTCCCATATAATAGAAGTCTAATCATGCCCCTAAAGGAAGGTACATTCTTTAGGAGCTTCTAAAAAGGGAATTATCACTGAGTCGCCACTAAAATTTACCAAACAAAATTCAAAACGACTAGTTTGGGCATCACAATCAGTTTGTCCCTGCCATGTTATCTTTTCCTTTAAACAACCAGACACATTGGCAGCCTGAACTATAGAAAGCACTTGCCGCCACCTCCGAGATCACAGTAATTAGACCTAAAATTGCTAGTACCTTTTCTGCATTAGCTTGTTTGCTCTCTCCCTGTTTTCCTTTTCACTAATAATTCTAATGACGCACAGATATTTGCTGATTA
Source organism: Dama dama (assembly GCF_033118175.1). Lineage (NCBI taxonomy): Eukaryota > Metazoa > Chordata > Mammalia > Artiodactyla > Cervidae > Dama > Dama dama. The sequence continues at coordinate 3,766,514 of NC_083715.1, read as the reverse complement.
TACTGGAGGTCCAACCATAGTTACTTGTAAAGAATGTATGCTATCCTCTTGCCTCAGCCCCCGATTTAAGGTTGGCTTGTTTGTGGTTTTGCAACACCCTCCATATCTTATGGTTGCTGGTAATGTTACTATTCCTTGGTGTGACAATTCTGGTTTAGCTGTGCTTCAACAATGACAAGATCTTATGAGGGCTAAGCATTTAGTAGATGTACTTATCTTGGCAACCTCTGCCTTGATAGCCGCAATTGCCTCCATTACAGTGGCAGCAGTAGCTCTAACCCAACAAGTGCATACAGCTCAATTTGTTAATAACATCTGCAGAAATGTGTCCCTGACTTTAGCATCTCAAGAAATCATAGATAGTAAACTAGAGATGGAAGTAGATACTTTGGAAGAAGCTGTAATGCACATAGGAGCTGAATTGCAAGCATTAATAGTAAAATTAGCTCTGTCTTGCCACGCTGATTGTCGATGGATCTGTATCACTCCCTAGCAAGTTAATGAAACAGACTATAACTGGGAATGGATTAAAAGTCATATCACAGGAATTTGGAATAGCTGCAGCATAAGCTTAGATTTAGAAAATGTATGTAAACAAATCCAAGCCCTAGAGCATTCCAGACTAGACTTCACCGCTGCCGGAACAGCAACTAATCATTTCAATATCCTCTCAAGCTTGGTGACAGGCAAAACTTTGTCTCCGGGCTAATAAGCTGTGTTGATATGGATGCCATGGCCTTACTAGTAATACTTTTCCTTCCTTGTCTTTTTCAAAGTCTACTGCACAGCATTCAAAGTGTTGCAACTGAACTTCATCTTGCTGTCCTAGGAAATAAACGGGGAGATGTCGGGAGCCGGCGAGAGAAACGCAGCCCGTGACACGGTCTGGGCTCAAGGAGCTGGCACGCAAAGTTGTAGGGACCTCCAGGACCACTCCACACGCAAATCATCCCGACCTCTGGGGGTTTCTCGGGATTGCCCCACAACCCACGCCCAGGCCTTCGGCCTTTCATCTTCTGATGCTTGGCGTTCTTTGAGGTTCCCAAAACACGAGTCTGACTCTTACCTAAAATTCCTCTTCGAAACCTTTGCATGGCAGCAACACAGTCCATGGGGGCCCACGGGTTCTAATAAACAGGTCTATCTACCCCATAAGCAAAAGTCGATAGAGTCCATTATGAGATTGGGAAGATTGCTTAGGGTGTGATCAGGAGGGAATTCATGAGAACTTTGACCTTTAGCATTACATACCAGAGCTAAGTCAGCCCGGGGATCAGCTTCACAAGATAATGTTTGTAGATGGCTTTTCACAGTTGACTAGCTGCTGCCCTTGAATTGTTGAAAAGTTATGTGTAGGTATGGACTGATCTGGAAAGTTATTTCTGATGTCACCCAGGATTATGCACCTGGTACAATCTTATCATTGCCCCTTCCTTAAAGGTCTTTAAAGGATTATTGATTTTAGGGTACATAAGCACTGATGTAAAAGAATAAAATAGTCTTGATTCTGCACTCAACCAAGACTCGACTCGGTTTTCTATACTTTGCAGACACTGCTTATCCTAAAGGAACACCTGGACTTCACCAGGCCTGCGTCCCCGAAGCTGATAAGAAAGGAAATACAGAAAACAAAGCATAGATATGCAATGGTAAAGAGGAAGATGAACATTTATATACATTAAAGATTCACCCTAAGGGGAAAATAAGTGTAGGAAAGGCAAAGAAAAGAATCGATATAGAAAAAATGCACTAGTTTTAATAAATAAGTAAATAAATGTATAATAAGCGGGGGAAATGGAAGAAGACAATAAAAAGTAGAAAATAAAACTCTACAGAGCAGCAAAAGACCAACTTAGAGACAAAGTTCTAAAACAAAAATAAAGTGAAATAAACGTCATTAAATTGGCACAGTGAACAAAGGAACCCGAGTGTTTATCCACAAGTATAAAACTAACTAAAGCACTAACCGGAATACAAAACTAGTCCTAGGTTCTAGGTGGGCAATAAGGCAGTTAAAATAAATCTAACAAATATGTTGAGAGGGAAAAAAATGAACAGATATACATTCTTAAACAGTGGGAGATAAAATCATTTATACAGGTAAAGTTTAACTACAAAGGGGCGGGAAATACAGTACGAAAAATAAACAAAGGAGTAAATGTAGATAACAAAATTAGGAGGATTAAAAATTGTCAAGTTAAACTTAGAAGAAGACTGAGGAAAATAAAAGAAAAAAAGTTCTACAGAACTGCAAAAGCTGAACGTACAAGAAACGTTGTATAGAAGGAGTGAAGAAGATGTCACACACACACACAGGAAAAAAGCTCCAAAGCTTCATTTGATTCCGTAGTGAAATTAACAATGACAACTACTGCAGTTGTGGTGAGGGCGGAAAGAAAGAAAACAAATAAATCCCAAAGAATCTACAGAGCAAATCAAAAGAGAGGAAGAACATACGTTTATCTGGAGTCACTGCTGTCAGAGTCCTTTCCTTCACTTGTATTCACAGGCCACCTCACCTCCCTCGGCTACCCGTCATCAGTGTGCTGATCTCTGGACCTGGTGTGGGGGCAACTTACATTCTAATCTGGTCCCACTCCTATGTGTTCTTGCCTGCAAAGTCCACAGCCATCAGAACTGGTGCATTTTGTTTCGTTCTGGTTGTTGTTGGTTGATTGGTTGGTTTGCAGGAGGGATCTCTCAATGACTTGTTTATCCATTGCTTAGACACAGAGTCTTCCTAGGTGATCGTGTGGGTTTAATCTGCAGTTTGTACACCTCGTAGGGAGGTTCTGGGCCTTCTTCCTTAGCTACACTGCTGCTGACTTTCATGGGGGTTCCCCGTCCATTTCTGCATGTGGTTTGTCCACTGGAATTTGCTCCTGAGGTTGCCTTGGAGTCCTTGGGTTTGCCCCTTTGAGGACAAGGTGTGGAGGTGGTGCAGCAGATTGGGTCACAGAGGTTCTGGCAAGCCCCGCGTGCTCAGGGGTTTGGCAATAAGGACAGCGGCTAATATAATGCTCTAGAAGGGCATGGCAATCCGTATTGGCCAATACGCTCCAGGATTCTTGCATGGAGAATCCCCTCCCTGGCAGAGAATCCTGCCACAGTCTCCAGGGTAGAAAGGGATCTGACAATCCTGAAGCGAAACTGAGAGCAAAGACGGACGAGTACTTGGACCTCGGCAGCTCTGCCTGAGTGAGAGTTGAGCATGAAGGCGACACAGTTGCTTGGCTTGCAGGGACCCTGGCAGTGCCAAGTGTACAGAGACTTGGACTACCTCCACTGCAGGAATTAAGGCCCTGTCTGAATTTTTCTTTGAGCCTATTGTAGCTGGCAATCTGAAGGCCTCTTTGGCTAGTCTTTCTCCATAGACACATGCATTCAGGCCCTTCGAGGGCTTTCCTGTCTGGGGTCCATCACTGTTGTTCAGCGTGTCAGGCACATAGTGGGAGCCCCCACGCTGGGGTCCTACTCTGTCGTTTGGAGCATCAGGTACTTAAAGGCGCTCCCTGGGTGGAGTCTTACTCTGTAGTTCAGTGATTCAAGTGCTTCATGGGACCAACCTCTCTTTTATTCAGCTGTGATGCAGGCGTGTGGGGAGACAGAGGCTGTCCCGATGGCTCCACCCCCTACACATGACTCAGCAGTGTCACCTTCCTCCCATGGCCACCTGGCTTACCTGCACAGGCTTTTCCCACACGATCTCCTCATTTGAGCATCCCCTCAATTTGTCTCTAACCAGTAGGCAGCAGACCATGGCCAGGGATTTCTCCACAATCTCTAGGAACCATCTGCTTCCTGCTGCACCTTCTACAGGACCTGTGTCCCTCTCTGGGGTGTGAATGACTGTGGAAAGGACTGTCTCATTCTCATCCCTTCTAGGCTGCCACAGATGTGCTGTTTCACTCTCAGCCTTAAGTGTTTCTCCTCTGATGCAGACAGTTGCTCCCATGTGGAGATCGGACACCTACTTCAGGTCTCCCACCCCCTGAGGGCAGGCCCAATCCTACTAACACGCATGTCTCCTCCCCCCACCCCCTAGTTATTTCATCCTCCTGATTGTTTGCGGTTCCATCTACTATTTTCCTCTGTTCAGGCAGTCCTGTCTGCTCTCAGCTGAGGTTCTGCAAGCACTTGTGTCTGAAGGTCTATTCCTGATGGATCCGTGGAGAGAGATGTACTCCCTGTACCCCTCCCCCTCCCCCATCTTGTGCTTCTCAACTTTTTGACTGGTAGAAATAAGACTGCTCTGAACATTGAGGCTTGTCCTAGGTGACTAAGCAGCCAGTGCACACCAGGAAGACAGCACCTCATGGAAACCACAGGGAATCCCACTATGTCAACAAAGACTGCCCCCCAGGGGTACATCTAAGGCTGGCTGACCCTGCTAGCCCATTAGGAACAAAGGGACTGTGCTGAAGCACACAACTCTTTCCCCTATCCCCCAGCACCAACAACCTCAATGAGAGACCTTGGGAACTAGATGGGTAGGCATGATTACACAGGGTTTCCTCCAAGAGGCTGGAAGCTTGTGGCAGCTATTCATGGAAATGAATTCCACCATGGTCTCAACTGTGAGGAGACACCCAAAGGAGCTTCTGCCAGGAAAACAGGATGAGAAGAAATTTGTGAGGGCACATGTTGAGAAGCACTTTGCACATGAGGCTCACCACTGGGCAAGCTGCACCCCTTCCTTCCTGGGAATACTAGTCAGTCGCAGGTGGTGATTTCCTTCTTGGGGTCATCCAGCACAACCCAAAGCGTGCATTTGTCTGCCTCATCCACATTACCATGTTAAAACTGAAGCCTGGGTATTACATCTGGGGAGGTGACAATTAGTCCTCGAATTGAAATAAGACAGTGCCAAGTAGCGCCAGAGCAAGTGTATGTATTCAGTGCATACTGAATATTGTGTATTCTCACAGTTGAGGACGGGGCTTTTAGACTGGAGACTAGAAAACTGAGGAGAGCTCAATGAAGACTGAGAAAAGGAGGTGGGATGGAAAAGGTTTCTCATAAGTGACCCAGAATTGAATGGCCTTCAAGGTGCATTTCCTCCTACCAGTTGTAGGATGAAAGGGAAATTATTCTCAGTTCCACAGCCTAATTATCATGGATGGATTTGAGGCAAGAAAACGAAAAGTAGTTAATAATGTAACGTGAGACAGACTCGAAGGAAAGGCTGAAACCCGGTTGTGGGGCAAGGTTTGGAGGAGACACACTCTCCCTGACATGTGGCCCATCTGTGTTGGTGTAGAGAGATGAGGATGGCAGGTGAGTTTGGGGGGCTCTTTGGGATGATGAAAAATGCCTCATTTCTGCCAGCAAATCAACTGAGCTGCTCTGCATCCAACATCACAGGTTTCAGGATGAGGCTTTGTGATGCTAAGGCTGGGGGAAGGCTGCCATTGGCTGGGGAATGGACTTACTGACGTCATAATCATAAGGGTGTGGTCCCCTACATATAGGGGTGTTCAGGGGCTCTGGATCAGACCACTGGGAGTCTTCAAAATGACCAGGGTTGCCTCACTCGCCCAGCCCAGAGGGGGCAGCCATGGCCTCCGAGGAGCTGTATGACGTTGAAAGGGTCATTGACAAGAGGCAAAACAAGAAAGGGAAGACGGAGTATGTGGTTCAGTGGAAAGGCTATGGCAGGGAGGATGCCACATGGGAGCCAGAGCAGCACCTGGTGAACTGCGAGGAGTGCATCCACGACTTTAACCGGCAGCACACCGGGAAGCAGAAGGAGGGCACCCTCACTAGAGCCAAGCGGACCTCCCCAAACAATGGCCAGAATCAGATCTCCAGATCCACCAACAGCAGCTTCTCCAAGGCCGCCCCCAAGACCCTAGTGGTGGGCAAGGAGCACGAGGCCAAGAGCAGCCCGCCGTTTACTGCCAGCCTGAAGTTCCAGGAGAGCTCCGCACGGGGCCTGGCCACCTACAAGTACATGGACCTGGCCCGGTTGGGCAACAGGATTCTCGTGCCCAAGAGCCCCATAAAGAGTGGGACTGTGCTGGACAGCTTTCAGGACGAGAGCCCCGAGAATCCGGACCCCATGAAGCAGGGGCCGGAAGACACAGCGGCCCCAGAGGCGGCAGCCGAGAAGCGGATCGGGGGCCTACTGAGCCCGGGGGCGGAGCCGGTGATGATGGGGAGCCGGCCCTGGATACACCCATTGTTGCCACGGGCGTTGGGCCCCGTGAAGGCCACCATGGCCACAGGGCTGGCCATGAAAGGGAATGGCACGTCCGATTTGGTGGACGCACTTCCAGTCAACTGCACAAGTCCCCTGCAGACGTCAGTCGTGGGCATGAAAGCTGGGAAGAAGAAGTTCATGAAGGACAGGCAACACCAGCCCTTTATCAAGCAGCTGCGCTTCAGCGTGCGGCAGAGGGAGAGCGCCTACAGGTACCGGGACATTGTGGTCCGGAAGCAGGACGGCTTCACCCACATCCTGCTGTCCACCAAGTCATCCGAGAACAACTCGCTGAACCCAGAGGTGATGAAGGAGCTGCAGAGAGCGCTGAGCATGGCCAACGCTGACGACAGAAAGCTGGTGTTGCTCAGCGCCGTGGGCAGTGTCTTCTGCTGCGGCCTGGACTTCCTCTACTTCATCCGGCGCCTGCCAGATAACCACAAGAGGGAGAGCGCCAGAATGGCTGAGGCCATCAGAAACTTCGTGAACACCTTCATCCAGTTCAAGAAGCCTATTGTCGTAGCTGTGAATGGCCCGGCCATTGGGCTAGGAGCATCCATCCTGCCTCTCTGTGATGTGGTCTGGGCCAACGAAAAGGCATGGTTCCAGACGCCCTATACCACCTTCGGACAGAGTCCAGACGGCTGTTCCACCGTCATGTTCCCCAAGATTATGGGAGGAGCATCTGCCAACGAAATGCTGTTCAGAGGGCGGAAGCTAACAGCACAGGAGGCGTGCAGCAAAGGGCTGGTCTCCCAGGTGTTCTGGCCTGGGACCTTCACCCAGGAAGTAATGGTTCGCATCAAGGAGCTCGCCTCTTGCAATCGTGTCGTGCTGGAGGAATCCAAGGCCCTTGTGCACTGCAACATGAGGCTGGAGCTGGAGCGGGCCAATGAGCGGGAGTGTGAGGTGCTCAAGAAGATATGGGGCTCCACGCAGGGCATCGACTCCATGCGCAAGTACCTGAAGAGCAAGACCGACGATTTCTGACTGTCCAGCCGCCCGACCTCACCAGGGCGTGCGGTGCCAGACCTCACGGCCTGGGCCAGGCTCCTACCGAGCTCCCTCTGGGAAGCAGGACTTGAGACAGACAAGCTATTTATTGCCAAGGAGTTCTGAGGTACTGTAGCTTTAAAATAAATAACTAAAAAAAACTCCTTTGTTGAAACGTCATTGGTTTATACTTAATACACACGAGTATAAAAGTATAATGGTGAGCTCTGGCCTGCTCCTTGAGGCTCTCATTCTTGTCATCTTCAGCTAGGAATGTGTATATATAAAGATATTTTCTAGGTTTAGGTGTCAGAAAAGTCTGAAACAATGTGTGTTAATCTTTTTTTTTTTTTTTTTTCCTTTTAAATGAAAAGAAAGGGGTGATAGCAAGCCTCGCCATCCCTGCTGCAAATTGAAATATGGAAAGATCTGAGATGTGCCTTATCTCTAAAAGGTCCAAAGCCTCCGAGATAGAAAATTCTAAATCAAATGGAAGACTTATCTTTTAGGATGAGTACTTCTGGCTAAAAACCCACTGATGGACATACCCCAAAATAAAATATGCCTCAGATTCATGCTGAAATATCAGTTGATTGTTCCCTGTTGTTCAAAGTCTGATTCTTACCCAGTTAACAGGAAGAAACCACTCTCGCTAACAGAAAGCATCTTTTGCAGTATTAGTGAATCACTGACTAGCTTCAGTATGGTAGCTTAAGTTATAAGTTAATCTTAGCAGGTTTATAATTAGGTTTTCTGACCCTTTTGAAAAATAACTACATGAGTGCTTCTTGTGGCTAGGTGAGCTCTACTACTTTATATAGAGTTTTGGTTTTCTCTTTGCAGATGTGATTAATGTATTACACCAAAAATGAAAAGCATTTGCATGCTTATAAACTGTGCTTTTTAGGTTCACTTAGAATGTACTTTATTGAACAAGTTAAAATTCTTTTGGCACACTATTCAATGCAGAAACTCCTTTTAAAGAGAACTATCTGATATAGACATGTCTTAGAGTAATTAACATCAAGTAAAATATTTTTTGTACCTAGGTTTAATATAATTTAAATATTATATCTGTTACCACTTTGTCAAAAGGCGATTACCTGGAGTGAAACATTTTTCTAAAAAATGGAAAAGAGATATGAGTTGTTATATAAACTCTAACAAATCATTTTTCTTTAGGAATACCCGTCTACAATTGCCTCTCCAGATTGACGTAACTTAAATTTCTAAGGGATGTGCTAAACTAAGTATTAAGTCTATTAAATAATTAGGTCATTTCCAAGTATATTAGATGTTTAAAACATTTCCTACTAAACACTGATTTCCTTTTACAGAATAACTAAAGAGATGTGGGACTACAAGTAAATAGTGCTTGATTCCATCCTAAAATGTTACAAAATAAATAAAAAAAAAGAAAAAGAAAAACCAAGTGTTTTAAACATTATCAGTGGTATTTATGCTCACCAGTCTATAAAATGCTCATATAAATGTTAGCTCTTAGTTGTGAACGGAAAGCAGGAAGTATACTTTCAGTAAATTACCAAAGTTATTAGAATTATTAAAAAAGAGTTTAGCATGATCAGGATTTTCTAAAATTGCATTAAAATTACTTAGATAAATAGACTTTTTTAGGAAGGACATGGCCAAAACAAAAAACTGGGTAGAGTCCATTTGGTCCAAAGGGGGTGGAGCTCACTTTCACTACAACTTGAGCCTTGGCATTTATGTGCATTGTGACATATCAACAAGCTGAAGGATACAGCCATCAACATTGACTAAATCTGACCCAATGTTTGAAAGGCTTTTAATTGATCCTTATGCTAAAACATCTTTAAACACATTCTTTTAAAATTCTTTAGACGTCTAGCTAAGCTTGGGATGCTTCAGAGGGCCCCTGAGGTCTCCCAAAGGGCTATTATACTATCTGAGTTCATTTGACATGTTAAATGGCATGGCAATGATTGTTGGAATGGTGCTAAATCTTCTCAGTTTGTAGTGTACAGTTGTTGTTACTTATGTAGATATCCTAAAAATTATGGAAAATTCATGAAAATTGATATGTCCTGGTAACATGTTGTCAGTTATAGTTTTAATTATCATGTTCAAGTGTTACAGGTCACAACAATGACCAGGCTATTTTGTCAATTATCCTGTATGGTTTGACTCATAGCTTTAGAAAAATACCTCTAGTTCCAGATTTATAAGAAAAAAAAAATTCTCTAAGATTAACTAAAAAAAAAAAAAATGTTCTTTGTTTGCTGTCTGCTAAATTGGTAACAGACTGAAATTTAGTCTACTCTCTCTGTGAAGCGAACAAAGTTTTCTTAGAATAAATCTATCAACAACAGATTATGCATTTCTTTGCCTTTAAGTTTTTTATATTTGTTTTAACTTTGTTATTTTAGTAAAATAAATAAGTGCTATTTAAAAATATGTACATGTAAAAGCTCATTCTGCTTCTATCCAAAATAACCACTCACTGTTAGACTTGTGTTATCCTAATGTCTAATACCTGACAATGCCCCTGCATACACTTCTAAATCTTTTCAAGTCTTTTGTACATGGTTTCATATAAAAGATAGACAGATATATTTAATTCATTATATGGATGATATCCTAATAGCACATCCTGATCAGGACTGCTTACAATCAGTGTTGCATGATCTAGCAGAGGCTTTACAATACTGTAGCCTTCAAATTGCCCCCAAATAAACCCCCCAGTTACTTATTTAGGGCAAGTTCTGTACTCTAAAATGGTGACTCATGTTCCCTTACAATGAAAAAAAATAGTTCATTTGGTGACATTAAGTGATTATCAAAATTTGCTTGGAGATATTAACTGGATTACGCCTTAGGTAAAATTCATTACTGCTGAATTAAAGCCTTTGTTTAATGTCTTACACGGTAACTCTGACCCAGCTTTCGAAAGGAGCCTGACCCCTGAAGCTCGACAAGCCCTTGATAAAGAAACAGCTTCCGTATCTATAGTCATGTAAATAGGATTGATACAAGTAAAGTGTGGCAGCTTTTGTGCTTGCCTACTCCTACAGCTCCGACTGGTGTATTAATGAAATCAGGACCCCTAGAATGGATACATCTTCCAGCTACAGACCAAAAGATAGTGGCTGACAACACTGCTTTAATAGCAGCTCTAATTTTAAAACACAAAAAAAGGAGGATAAATTTGTTTGGTAACAATCGTCCCTAGATTATAATGTCATACAATAAAATAACAATTAAATGCTTTCCTGCAGTTTAACGGAGACTGGAAATTGCCTTAGTACATCCAGCCCAACTTTTCTCATGATGCACCCTGCATATAAGTTATGTAAGCAGGGTGACAATATACAGCCTTGACTGTACTCCTTTTCCTACTTGGAATGAGTCTGTTGTTCCCTATCCAGTTCTAACTGTTGCTTACTGATCTGGATAGAGATTTAGCGGCGAGTGGTGGCTGCATTGTGCTGGAGTGGTGAGCAGTGGCTGCATGGAACTGGAGTGGTGAGCAACCGAGAGGCGATATCTATGGCCAAGGTCAGTAGTTGCAGCCATGAGGAGATACCTTATGTCCAAGGTAAGGATCAGCGGCTACACTTTGCTGGAGTAGCTGTGAAGATACTCTACATCCAAGTTAAGAGAAACTGCATTAAGACTGCAGTTAAGAAACTGCATTAAGTAGGTTCTGAGAGAGGGCATCAGAGGACAAGTAGACTGAAACCACAATCACTGTGACCTAACCAATCTAATCACATGGGCCACAGCTTTTTACAACTCAATGAAACTAAGCCATGAAGTGAATGGTCACCCAAGGCAGACAAATTTTGGTGGAGAGTTCTGACAAAATGTGATCCACTGGAGAAAGGAATGGCAAACCACTTCAGTATTCTTCCCTGGAAAACCCCATGAACAGCATGAAAAGGCAAAAAGATATGACACTTAAAGATGAACTCTTCAGATCAGGAGGTCCCCATTATGCTACTGGAGATCAGCGGAGAAATAACTGCAGAAAAAATGAAGAAAAGGACCCAAAGCAAAAACAATACCCAGTTGTGGATGTTACTGGTGATAGAAGCAGGGTCTGATGCTGTAAAGAGCAATATTGCATAGGAATCTGGAAAGTTAGGTCCATGAACCAAGGCAAATTGGAAGTGGTCAAAAGGAGATGGCCCTCTATATTTTAGAAATCAGTGAATTAAAATGTACTGGAATGGGTGAATTTAACTCAGATGACCATTATATCTACTACTGTGGGCAAGAATCCCTTAGAAGAAATGGAGTAGCCATCATAGTCAACAAGAGAGTCCAAAATGCAGTAGTGATAGAGTCAATTCCAAGGCAGATTGATAAAAAGTCCAGGGGTCCCCAAGGAGAGAGGGGTCTGGAGTTCTCAAGGAGGAAGAAAGGACAAACATTTCCCCCTCTACATTGCTTAGGATTATATAGCAATAATGTATCATGATTGAGGACAGTCTCTGGAAAAAAATCTTCTGGCTAATTCTGTTATCTTAAAATGTAAATTATGGGAGTAGGTCTAGTGAGATCTTTATAACCCCTAGACAATCTTTTGATTCTTTTGATTTTGTAATAACTAATTAGAGAGTATATAACTCCACTGCAAACATTAGGAAGGGCATACTCTTTCTGCCCCCTTCTGATGCTTATGTCAGAAACTTTTTCTATCTCCTTTATACTTTAACAAAACTTTATTACACAGAAGCTCTGAGCAATCAAGCCTCATCTCTGGCCCTGGATTGAATTCTTCTCCTCTGGAGGCCAAGAATCCTGGTATCTTTTCATGATTCAGCAACAACCTTTCACTAGTTGGATGTGATCTCAAAAATCACAGAATGGTCTCTATTCCTTTTGAAGGCAAACCATTCACTATAACCAGAATCCAGGTTTATGCCCTGACAAATAATGCAGAAAAAAACTGAAATTGAAAAGTTTTACAAGATCTTTTTTAGAACTAACACACATAAAAGATGTCCTTTTCTTTATAGGGGACTGGAATGCAAAGTAGGAAGTCAAGAAACACCTTGGGTAATAGGAAAATTTGCCCTTGGAGTACATAATGGAGCAGGGCAAATGCTAATAGAATTTTGCCAACAGATGCACCGATCATAGCAAACACTCTCTTTCAATAACAGAAGAGAAGAGTCTACACATGGCCATCAGCAGATGGCCAACACCAAAATTAGATCGATTATATTCTTAGCAGTCAAAGATGGAGAAGCTCTATACCATAAACAAAAGCAAGAATGGCACCTGACTATGGCTCAGATCATGAACACTTTATTGGCAAATTCAGACTGAAATTGAAGAAAGTGGGGAAAACCATTAGGCCATTAAGATAGGACCTAAATAAAATCCCTTATGACTATACAGTGGAAGGGAGAAACAGATTTAAGGGACTAGATGTTAGAGTCCCTGATGGACTATGGACGAAGTTTCATGACATTTTACAGAGACAGGGATCAAGAACATCCCCACAAGAGAAAATGCAAAAAAGTAAAATGGCTGTCTGAGGAGGCCTTACAAATAGCCAGGGGGGAGGGGAGGAGTGAAAAAAAGGAGAAAAGGGAAGATATACCCATTTGAATACAGAGTTCCAAAGAACAGTAAGGAGAGATAAGGAAGACTTCCTCGGTGATCAGTACAAATAAATAAATAAATAAATAAATAAAATAAAAATTAGGAAAACAATAGAATGGGAAAGACTAGAGATCTCTTCAAGAAAATTAGAGATACCAAGGGAATAGTTCAAACAAAGATGGGCTCAATAAACGACATAAATTAGATGGACCTAATAGCAAAAACAAGACCGGGAGCTGACTGTGGCTCAGATCATGAACCGTTTATTACCAAATGCAGACTTAAACTGGGGAAAGTAGCAAAAAACACTAGACCATTCAGGTATGACCTAAATCAAATCCCTTGTGAATATACAGTGGAAGTGAGAAATAGAGTTAAGGGACTAGATCTGATAGACAGAGAGCCTCATGAACTGTGGACAGAGGTTCCTGACATTGTACAGGAGAAAGGGATCAAGACCATCCCCATGGAGAAGTCATGCAAAAAGGCAAAATGATTGTCTGAGAAGGCCTTACAAATAGCTGTGAAAAGAAGAGAACTGAAAAGCAAAGGAGAAAAGGAAAGATATTTCCATATGAATGCAGAGTTCCAAAGAATAGCCAGGAGAGAAAAGAAAGCCTTCCTCAGCGATCAATACAAAGAAATAGAGGAAAACAACCGAATGGGAAAGACTAGAGATCTCCTCAAGAAAATTAGAGATACCAAGGGAACATTTCAGGCAAAGATGGGTTTGATAAAGGACAGAAATGGTATGGACCTAACAGAAGCAGAAGATATTAAGAAAGGTGGCAAGAATACACAGAAGAACTGTACAAAAAGTATCTTCACAACCCAGATAATCATGATGGTGTGATCACACACCTAGAGTCAGACATCCTGGAATGTGAAGTCAGGTAAGCCTTAGAAAGCATCACTATGAACAAAACTAGTGGAGGTGATGGAATTCCAGTTGAGCTATTACAAATCCTGAAAGATGATGCTGTCAAAGTGCTGCACTCAAAATGCCAGCAAATTTGGAAAACTCAGCAGTGGCCACAGGACTGGAAAAGGTCAGTTTTCATTCCAATCTCTAAGAAAGGCAATCCCAAATAATGTTCAAACTATAGCACAATTGCCTTCATGTCACACGCTAGTAAAGTAACGCTCAAAATTCTGGAAGCTAGGCTTCAGAAATATGTGCACCGTGAAATTCCAGATGTTCAAGCTGGTTTTAGAAAAGGCAGAGGAACCAGAGATCAAATTGCCAACATCCTCTGGATCATGAAAAAGCAAGAGCGTTCCAGAAAAACATCTAGTTCTGCTTTATTGACGATCCCAGAGCCTTTGACTGAGTGGATCACGAAAAACTGTGGAAAATTCTGAAAGATGGGAAAACCAGACCACCTGACCCACCTCTTGAGAGACCTATATGCAGGTCAGGAGGCAACAGTTAGAACTGGACATGGAACAACAGGCTGGTTCCAAATAGGAAAAGAAGTATATCAAAGCTGTATATTGTCACCCTGCTATTTAGCTTACATGCAGAGTACATCATGAGAAACGCTGGGCTGGACGCACAAGCTGAAATCAAGGTTGCTGGGAGAAATATCAATAATCTCAGATTTGCAGATGACACCACCCTTATGGTAGAAAGTGAAGAGGAACTAAAAAGCCTCTTGATGAAGGTGAAAGAGGAGAGTGAAAAAGTTGGCTTAAAGCTCAACATTCAGAAAACTAAGATCATGGCACCTGGTCCCATCACTTCATGGGAAATAGATGGGGAAACAGTGGGGACAGTGTCAGACTTTATTTTTTGGGGTTCCAAAATCACTGCAGATGTTGACTGCAGCCATGAAATTAAAAGATGCTTACTCCTTGGAAGGAATGCAACTCTCATATCCATACATGACCACTGGAAAAACCATAGTCTTGACTAGACGAACCTTTGTTGGCAAAGTAATGTCTCTGCTTTTTAATATGCTCTCTAGGTTGGCCATAACTTTCCTTCCAAGAGTAAGCGTCTTTTAATTGCATCACTGCAATCACCATCTGCAGTGATTTTGGAGCCCCCAAAAAGTAAAGTCTGACAGTTTCCACTGTTTCCCTATCTATGTCCCGTGAAGAAATGGGACCAGATGCCATGATCTTAGTTTTCTGAATGTTGAGATTTAAGCCAACTTTTTCACTGTCCTCTTTCACTTTCATCAAGAGGCTCTTTAGTTTCTTTTCACTTTCTGCCATAACGGTGGTGTCATCTGCATATCTGAGGTTATTGATATTTCTCCCAGCAATCTTGATTCCAGCTTGTGCTTCTTCCAATCCAGCATTTCTCATTATGTATTCTACATATAAATTAAATAAGCAGGGTGACAATATACATCCTTGACATACTCCCTCTCCTATTTGGAAACAGTCTGTTGTTCCATTTCCAGTTCTAACTGTTGCTTCCTGACCTGTGTATAGGTTTCTCAAGAGGCAAGTCAGGTGGTCTGGTATTCCCATCTCTCTTAGAATTTTCCACAGTAAAAAGGGGCAGTAGGAGAGCACAAACAAAATAGATAAATCACGAGTCAGACTCATGAAGGAAAAAAGGGAGAACACACAAATCAATAAAATTAGATGTGAAAAACGAGAGGCTATAACTGATTCCACAGAAGTAACAAAGAATCTTATAGACTATGACAAACAACTATAAGCCAATAAAATGTAGAACCAGAAAGCCACAGAAACTTCTTGGAAAATCAACTAAGATGAAACAGAAAATATGAACACAGTGATTACAAACACTAATAGTGAAATTGTGTTGAAAATTTTATAGTTAACTATAAGGGCCAGATGGCTTCAGAGGTAAGATTTATGAACCATTCAGAGAAGTGTTAACACCTGCATTTCTGAAACTCTTCTGAGATACTGCAGTGGCAGTAAACCCCCAAACTCATCCTACAAGGTCACCATCATCCTGATAACAAAATCAAAGTTAATACAGAAAATTACAATTACTGACCGATATCACATGGATGAAAATAGATGCAAAACTCCTCAACAAAATACTAGTAAAAGAACCCAACAACACTTTAAAATTATTAAACACCATTATTAAGTGGTGTTTATCCCAGAAATGCCAACATTCTTCAGGAGCTGGATATCAATATATATTGAAGGATTAACACCATAGGATCACCTCAAAAGATATTGAAAAACCCTTTTATATAATTCAACATGCATTTGTGATTAAAAAAAAAAATCTTCCCAGAAACTGAGCAGAGCAATAGCTACTTCAAAGTAATAAAGGCACACAAGTCAAAATTACAATACATATCATTCTGAATGGCCATCAGTATAAAATTCTACAAGAGAGGATTTCCCTGGAGGTCCAGTGACTGAGACAGAATGGTCCCAATGCAGGGGTCCCAGGTTTGAATCCTGGGTTCTGGGTTCTGTCTGGTCAGGGAACCAGACACCACATGTGACAAATAAGGCCTGATGCAACCAAGTAAAGAAATAAAAAATTATATAATCTTAAAATAATAAATGAAAGAGATGGTGTGGAGAAATGGGAATCCACTGTTGTTAGCAGTGTAAATAAATAGCACTGTGATGCATAACCATAGCAAGTTCTTTAGAAACTTAGAAATAAAATTACCATACGACCCAACAAACCCACTATTTGGAATATACCCAGACGAAACCACAATTGAAAAAGACATATGTACCCCAGTATCCATTTCAACAACTTTAACAGTAGCCGAGATAGGGAGGCAAGCTAGGTGTTCAAATATCATGGAATGGATAAAGAATTTGAGGCACATATATTGGATAGGAAGTTACTCATTCATAAAAGGAACACAACTGGATGACTTGTAGAGATATGGATAGAACTAGAGCCTATTATACAGAATGAAGTAATTCAGAAAGAGAAGGATCAATATTCTTTATTAATGCACATAAGTGAAATCTAGGAAAATGATAATGAAGAACCCATTTAGAGGGTGGGAAAAGAAATGCAGAGGTAGAGAACAAACTTCTGGACACAGAGGGCAAAGGAGAGAGTGAATGAATTGAGCAAGATGCACTGACAAATGTATAATATCAAGTATGAAATAGACAGCTAGCGAAAAGATGTTCAGTGCTCTGGGATGCCCTAGAGAAGTTGGTTGTGGGGTAGGAGAGGAGGTTCAAGAAGGATGTGGGTGATCAAATGGGGGGCTCATCTCTATATACCAATAGCTGACCTACATTGTAGAATAGCAGAAACTAACACAATATTGTAAATCAATTATATTCCAATTTGAAATTATTTTTTAAATTGAAAAAGAAAATCAGTCCTTGGCCAACTTGAGCAACTGACAAGAAAGGCATCACAGTGCACATGTCACGTAAAATATATACCAAAGACCTCTTTATTAGGTATCGACAAAACAAAAAGCAAAAAATTTAAATGCAGAGTTAAATTAGCCAGAATAAATTTAAACTGTAGACATAAGGGTACCTTCATTTTATTTGTTTGTCATTGTTTCTAAAAGTGCTGCCAATTGATGTCACCAGTTTATGGAAACATGAATTCATTCAAGTTTTAATAAATAATGGTAAACTTTGACAATAAAAACCATGTTAAGTAGGAATTCGTAAACGTACGTTGAAAGCTGCGGTTCAACACAAGAATCACTTATTTGGAAATTCTAAAATGTGTGCTACTGACTGGGAAAAATTCATAGCCTAAAGGTTGAGAAATTGTGTTTTATTCAGCAAGAGTTTTATCCTGAGGAGGATTTAATCCTGAGGATCAACTTCCCAAGTATTTCTGTAAGACCACTCTGAAGAGTGAAAGGAGGAATCAGGATGGATAGAACTTTTGTTACAATGCTTTATTATGAGTCTTTTCAGATTTTCCAGTTTTTAAAATTGCTTTAGTCACTCTGTTCTCCCAGCAATTTTACTGTTTCACATAACTTAAGTCTTTTGCTAGCATAAAGCCTTATCCAAGTACCCAACACTCCTCTTTGTTTAGTATGATTTCATAGCAATAGCATCTAATTCATTCTCATTTCTGTAACTAAATCTTCTCTCATCTTGTTTGTTCAGTTTACCTAATATTTTCCACTTATATTATTGTTGTTGTTGCTACTTTTTGTTGTTTCTCTATTCGTTTAGTATTTCAGATCAGTTCAGTTCAGTAGCTCAATTGTGTCTGACTCTTTGTGACCCCATGAAATGCAGCACAACAGGCCTCCCTGTACATCACCAACTCGCGGAGCCCAACCAAACTCATGCTCATTAAGTCAGTCATGCCATCCTACCATCTCATCTTCTGTTGTCCCTTTCTCCTCCTGCCCTTGATCTTTCCCAGCATCAGGGTCTTTTCAAAAGAGTCAGTTTTTTGCATCAGGTGGCCAAAGTATTGGAGTTTCAGCTTCAAAATTAGTCCTTCCAATGAACATTCAGGACTGATCTCCTTTAGGATGGACTGGTTGGGTCTCCTTGAAGTCCAGGGGACTCTCAAGAGTCTTCTCCAACATGACTATTCAAAAGCATCAATTCTTCCATGCTCAGCTTTCTTTAGAGTCCAACTCTCACATCCATACATGACTACTGGAAAAACCATAGCCTTGACAAGATGGTCAAGTATTTATAATATTTTAGTATTTATATTATTTTATTCCCATGTTAAACTTTATTGTTTCCCTCTGTTTTCTTGCTATGAGGTTAGATTTTTTTTTTTTTCTTCTTTTTCCCTTTTCTGTAGAAGACACAAGCTTATCCTCAGGATTGGAGAGCTTCCCTTTAATGTAAACTTAAATACATATGAGTTCTGCTTTTCCTGTATGTGATGATTTGGGTATGTTGTGTTTTCATTTTCATTCACCTCAGAATATTTTCTAATTTCCCCTGTGACTTCTTTTTTGACTCATTGGTTCCTTAGGAATGTGTTGTTTAATTTTCCACAGATTACATTTTCCAAATAGTCCTCCAATTAGTGATTTAAATGTACATTTCTAGGATGTCAGAAACATATTTGTTATGATTTACTTTAAAAGGCTTGTTTTATGGCTTAATATAAACTCAACCCTCAAGAATATTCTGGAGAATATTCCAAGTACACTCGAGATGGATGGATAAGCTGTCCTTGTTGGGTGGAATGTTCTGTCTATGTGTGTTAAGTCCACAAGGTTAATCTTATCACTTAAGTTTTCTCTTCCCACCGTGGTCTTAAATTATTGCACCATTATTTGGATATGTAATTTTGGGCTGTAGTTCTCACTCAATTTTTTTTTTTTTTTTTTTTTAGTTTTTACACTTCATATTAGCCAAAAGGCAGAGAAATAATTGAAAAGTTTTCAATTTTTGATTCAGGTACCTGGAACTCTTTGGGGAGGTGAATATATGTTTATAAATCCTATATGCATATTTCAGTTAATATGCCCTTGTATCAAGGTAAAAATAATATGGCAAAATATATAACTGATAAAACATAATGAAATATTATGTCTTATCCCTCATATCAGTTTGGATTTAAAGTCTGCTTTGTCTACTTTATATGGTAACCATGTCACTATATTGCTTATTGACTCCATAAAATTTTGCTTGCAACCTAATTCTTAAAATCTATTCAATTCTAAGTATTATCTCCTTGACAGACTCTAGTTGCCATATATAAAAAAAAAAATCCATTTGCCACCTTTTAATATAACACATTAATGGTTATTTGTTATTTCTTTTACTAAATGCATTTTAGAGTGATTTTAAATAGCTCTAGAGACTCTGGTTTTGTTGTTTATTCACTCAGTTTTGTCCAACTGTTTTGTGACTCCATGGACTGCAGCATGACAGGACTCCCTCTTCTTCCTCTCCCAGTGTTTTCTCAAATGCATGTCCATTGAATTGGTGATGACATCCATCCAGCTCATCCTTTCTTATTCCTTTCCCTGACTGTTCTCAATCTTCCCCAGCATTTACCAATGAGTTGGCCTTTACCTCAGGTGGGCTAAACATCATCAGTCCTACGAATGATTATTCAGCCTTGATTTCATTTAGGAATGACTGCTTTGATCTCCTTACAGTAAAGCGACCCTTGAGTATCTTCTCTAGGATCACAGTTCGAAGACACCAATTCTTCAGCTCTCAGCCTTCTATATGTTTCAACTCTCACATCTGTACATGATTACTGGATAAACCATAGGGGTTTGTGACTGTGGGAACCTTTGTTGTAAGGAGATGTGTCTTCTTATTTATACAATGTCTAGATTTGTCATAGATTTTCCTCCAAGAAACAAGTGTCTTTTAATTTGATGACTGCAGTCACCATTCGCTGGGATTTTGGAGACCAAGAAAATTAACTCTGGCACTGCTTTTATATTTCCCATGTTTTCTATTTGCCAAGTAGTGATGGGACCAGATGCCAAAATCTTTGCTTTTTGAATGTTGAGTTTTCGGCAAGGTTTTTTATTCTCTTTATTCACCCTTATCAAAAGGTTTTTCAGTTCCTCTTCATTTTCTATTTTTAGAGAGATACCATCTGTTTATCTGAGACTGTTCTGTGATTTTCCCAGCAACTTTCATTCCAGCTTTGTGATTTATCCAGCCTGGTGTTTTGCCTAATAAACTCTCTATATATTTAGCATAAGAATAGTGACCATATATAGCTTTGTCAATTTGCTTTCCAGTTTTGAACTAGTCAATTGTTCCATGTCTGGTTCTAACTACTGCATCTTGACCCACATACACATTTACCAGGAGACAGGTCTGATACTCCTGTCTGTTTAGGAATTGTCCACATGATCTTTTTCATGATCTTTAGTCAATGGCTTTAGTGGAGTCAATGAGCAGAATTAATCCCCCCCCCCCCCCGGAATTCCCTTTTTCTCTAGGATCCAACAAATGTTGGCAATTTATCCTCTGTTTCCTCTGTCTTTTCCAAGTCTAGCTTGCACATCTGGAAGTTCTTGGTTCATATACAGCTGAAGGATTTTGAAGATTACCTTGATAGCATGTGAAAGGAGCACAATTGCATGTTAGTTTGAACATTCTTTGGCATTGCCCTTCTTTGGTGTTGGAATGAAAATTGTCCTTTCCAATTTCATAGCTACTGATGAGTTTTCCACATCTAATGGCATATGAACTCACAGCCTCAGTTTAACAGTATGTTAACAGTTCAACAGTTTCGATGTGATGGATTCTCTCAGTTTTCCTAAAGCTTTTAATTTCTCCTTCATATATGAATGAGATTACTGGTTGCCGATTTGACTCTTCCATCAGTTGGAAATGTGCAAATATTCTCTTTTTGCCTGAAGAGTTTCTACTGAAAAATCAGCTGCTATCCTTAGGGGGAATCCACCTATATGTTATTTGTGTCTTTTCCCTTGCTGAATCTTAATATTTTCTTTTTGTGTTTAATTTTTCAGTGTTTCATTAATATATGTTGTAGGGTGTTTCACTTTGGGCTTTTCATGTTTGGACTCTGGTATGCAAGAGCGATCCGTATGACTTCAACTTTGATTCCCTACAGCATGGTTTTAATTTAACCAAGTCAGAGAATAATCTTACATACAAGCTATTATAAGATAGCCTGAGATTCCAAACAAAGGATTATCTTTTAAAGTATTCTTATTTAGGGTGTCACTAGTGTGAAATCATTCAACTACAAAAATAATTTCCATCACTTTGTCTAGAAACAAGTACCAGAGAAATTCTGTGGGATCCACAGCAATCCCTAGTTTGTATCCTGGCTTTTATTTTCTTTTTTTATTTGTTATTCTGGCATATAAAATTGTGACCATGCCTTATGTGTATATTGGAGTAAGAATGTGTTTGTTAATGTCTATCTGGAATTTATTTTTGCCTTGAAAAATTATAGATTTATGCATGTAGAAATGGTTAACACAAATACAAATAGGCACAATTTAAAATTCTCTTACAAAAGTCTGTATTCAAAGTTCAAGACAAAAGGATGAGTTACAAAATGCAAAACATTTAGATAATAACCAAGACATTTCATCCACGCACAGGTAAAAACTGTGGTACTCTCCCAGTCAGCTCAGCAAAAGTTGAGTAGACGACCTTAGACTTTATTCTATCTGGCAATAACCAAATACCCATCCTCTACTGTGGCAGTACCAGGGAAGGCTAAGTAGACACCTGGAGTTTCAACCAGGCCACCTGTAATGGGATACTCTCTCTCTTCCTGGATAACAAGGTACTGTTAAGACATAATAGGGAACAGGGAAGCTGACACTCACCAATAATGAAGAACACTCGAGAATCAAATGAAACTAAGGATGAAATCAGGAATTCTGTTCCCACAAGTGAAACATGCATAACCTTGCCCAAGAGTATCAGAAAGACATTTAAAATAGAAGGAGTTATAACGTGGTCCACATACTTCTTACCTAATACCTTCAATGTTGACATGTCAACCCACTGATAATATGCTGACTATACAGGACTGCTGGCTTCAATTCAATTCTATGTGGGCAGCAGTCAATAAGAGTTTTATGAGTATAATTTTTTGCAGACTTATTGATACTCCTTATATTAAAATGCTACAAATCTTGAGAGCTGACTCTATTGAAGTGGAGAACATTGTAATCACTGTCCTCAGTATTATGGGGCTTTCATATGCATTCACTCATTTTCCCAATTCTCAGTCATCATCTGAAGACAAAACTGCAGCATTAAGAGAAGAATGGCCTATTCACAGAGAATACAAGTGGAAAGTCAAAATGGAGCCAGTGGCCGACCTCCTTCCATGCTCAGTAATGTAATTCCACCTAAGTATTTCTTAAGGTTACTAGGATGCCCAAGTCAAAGAAGCTGCTCCCAGTACTACAAAGCTTGATTGAGAAGCTTTAATGTGTTTTTTTTATTTTTCTTAACCTTCAATCCCCTTTCTAAGATCACATACCAGACCAGTTAACACCTCAGAAGATGGAACAGTCTAACAGACATTTAGAGGCAATCCTGCCACTGCATAAGACCAAGCTTGTAGATCCAAGTGGCATGTGGGGTAAGGTTTTGACCTCAGGATACAGCACGACTCCACAGAGGTTCTCTCTCACTGGAAAGCTCTCAAATCACCTTCTGACAGTACATTTTGAGGGAGAAAAGGAAGTAGTAAGCTGATAAGAGCTTTGCGATTTCTAATGGTCCTCAATTTCACTTACAATGAGAGAGTTAACATGCTTTATGATCCATCCCCCAATCCCTGTCAATACGAATTTTTTGATGTTTTTCAGTTGCTCATTTTTTTCGGACTCTTTTTTCGGACTCCATGTACTGCAGCACGCCATGCTCCCTTGTCCTTCAAATCGCCCAGAGTTTGCTCAAACTCATATCCTTTGAGTTGGTGATGCTTTGCAGATATCTCATCCTCTGTCATTCCCTTCTCCTAACCCTAACCCTAAGCCTGCCCCCAATCTTTCCAGGTATCAGGGTTCTTTCCCAATTATTTAGCTCTTGGCCTCAGTTGGCCAGAGTGTTTGCACTTCAGTCTCGTCATCACTCTTTCCCCGATTAGTCACTGCTGATTTCCTTCAGGATTGACTGGTTTAATCTCCTTGCTGTCCATGGGACACTCAAGAGTCTTCTCCAGGCCCATAGTTGAAAAACAGTAACACTTTTTATTCAGGTGTTGGGGTCCTTTCCAGCTCTAACCTTCAAACATGACTACTGGAAAAGTCATATCTTTGACTATTGCATATTTGTCAGCAATCTCTCTGCTTTCTAATATGGTGTCAAGATTTGTCAGAGCTATTTGTCCAAGGAGCAAATGTCTTTTACTTTCGTGGCTGCACTCACTGCTTGCAAAGTTATAGGAGGTCAAGAAAATAAAATCTGTCAATGATTCCATTCTCTCTCCATTGATATGCCTTGAAATAATGGAACACATGTTATGACCTTAGTTTTTTGAATATTGAGTTTTTATGCGGCTATTCCACTCTCCTCTTGCAGCTGCATTCAAGCAAATGGCTGCATTGAAAATTTTCCTGCTGACTACTTCTGCATACCATATCGTGTCTCCAGTACAGAATAGTTATTTTGGACTGATGGTAGAGATTTCTACCTTTCCATTTAGGTATGGCCATATGTCACTCCATCATAGTTCTTTTCCTAACCTGCAACAGGCAGGTAATTCATGGTTCCCAGGGCCAATGATGCCTGATATTTATTCTGCCTCTCCTTAAAGGTCAACTCACCAACCATCTTCATTATATGAAAATAATCCTAGTTGCAACTGATCTACCAAATAAGTGTTAGACTATGTAGGATAACAAAGATAAATTTATGTTGGCTAATGTCAAAAAATTCCTACAATTGTCTAGTTTGAACAATACAGTTACATGTCATCTATGAAGATTATTATTTCTATTTTGAAATAATTAAGAGTAGAATGAGGCTTTCTTTCAATGAATGGCTATTTTATAGTGCTTCAAGATAAACTTCAGGTCAAGGAAACTTTCTATATGCATACTATGTAAATTATGCCTAATTGTTTGAAAAAAAGAAAATGAGAACAAAATGATTTTCCATTTCTGGGGCAAGTTCCAAGGAAAGTACCAGTTGATAGCTGACTACTTGAAATAGAAAAACAAAACAAAACAACAGCCAAAAAGACTAGGCATGTGTAGGTAATGATTTAATCATAATAGGTGCATGTTAATGGGTGTTTTGTACTGTTCATGGGGTTCTCAAGGCAAGAATACCAAAGTGGTTTGCCAGTCCCTTCTCCAGTGAAACACATTCTGTCAGACCTCTCCACCATGACCCATCCATCTTGGGTGGCCCCACATGACATGGCTTAATTTCATTGAGTTAGACAAGACTGTGATCTGTGTGATCAGATTGGCTAGTTCCCTGTAATTATGGTTTTAGTGTGTCTGCCCTCTGATGCCCTCTCGCAACACCTACCATCTTACTTGGGTTTCTCTTACCTTGGAGGTGGGATATCTCTTTATGGCTTCTTCTTACCTTGTACGAGGGGTATCTCCTCACAGCCACCCTTCCTGACCTTGAACAGGGAGCTGCTCCTCTCGACCCTCCTGGGCCAGCACAGCTGCTGCTCCTTGGAGGTTGGGTTTCTCCTCTCGGTGGCTGCCCCTGACATCCAACGTGAGGTAGCTCCTCTGGGCTGCTCCTGTGCTCTCACAGCCTGGCACTCTCAGTTGCTGCCTCTGACCTCGGGCGAGGGGTATCTCCTCACAGCCACGCTTCTGTGTGGTCCTTTGCAGCCAGCGTGCTTCTGCAGCCTTCAACTGTGTGGATTACAGTAAACTGTGGAAAATTCTGAACGAGATGGAAATACCAGACCACCTGACCTCCCTCTTGAGAAACCTGTATGCAGGTCAGGAAGCAACAGTTAGAACTGGACATGGAACAACAGACTGGTTCTAAATAGGAAAAGGAGTATGTCAAGGCTGTATATTGTCACCCTACTTATTTAACTTATATGCAGAGTACATCATGAGCAATGTTGGGCTTGAAGAAGCACAAGCTGGGATCAAGATTGCTGAGAGAAATATCAATAACTTCAGATATGCAGATGACACCAACCTTATGTCAGAAAGTGAAGAGGAACTAAAAGTCCTCTTGATGAAAGTGAAAGTGGAGAGTGAAAAAGTTGGCTTACACCTCAAATTTCAGAAAACTAAGATCATGGCATCTGGTCCCATCACTTCATAAGACATAGATGGGGAAACAGTGGAAACTGTCAGCCTGTTTTTCTGGGCTCCAAAATCATTGCAGATGGTGATTGCAGTGATGCAACTAAAAGATGCTTACACTTGGAAGGGAAGTTATGACCAACCTAGAGAGCATATTAAAAAGCAGAGACATTACTTTGTCAACAAAGGTCCGTCTAGTCAAGGCTATGGTTTTTCCAGGGGTCATGTATGGATGTGAGAGTTGGACAGGGAAGAAAGCTGAGGGCCAAAGAATTGCTGCTTTTGAACTGTGATGTTGGAGAAGGCTCTGAGAGTCTCTTGGATTGCAAGGAGATCCAACCAGTGCATCCTAAGGGAGATCAGCCCTGGGTGTTCATCGGAAGGACTGATGCTGAAGCTGAAACTCCAATAATTTTGTCACCTCATGTGAAGAGTTGACTCATTGGAAAAGACCCTGATGCTGGGAGGAGATGGGGGCAGGAGGAGAAGGGGACGACAGAGGATGAGATGGCTGGATGGCAACACCAACTTGATGGACATGGGTTTGAGTAAACTCCGGGAGTTTGTGATGGACAGGGAGGCCTGGCGTGCTGCCATTCATGGGGTCACAAAGAGTTGCACGTGACTGAGAACTGAACTGTACTAGACTGAATGGATGTTTGGGCTTCCCAGATGGCGCTAGTGGTAAAGAACCTACCTGCCAATGTAGAAGAAGCATGATTGATCCCTGGGTTGGGAACATCCCCTGGAGAAGGAAATGGCAACCCACTCTAGTATTCTTGCCCTGAAAATCCCATGGATGAGGATCCTGGCGGGCTACAGCCCATAGGGTCACAAAGAGTTGGATATGACTGAAGCGACTTAGCACTAATGGGTGTTTGGATAGAAGAGAAAGGAAATTAATTAAAATAATCTATATCTGCCTCGTTGTCTCTGCTAATAGTTTTGATATTGTGGATCACAAAAAAAAAAAAAAATTAAT
The DNA here is from genome assembly GCF_033118175.1 of Dama dama. Taxonomy (NCBI): domain Eukaryota; kingdom Metazoa; phylum Chordata; class Mammalia; order Artiodactyla; family Cervidae; genus Dama; species Dama dama. The sequence continues at coordinate 3,740,110 of NC_083715.1, read as the reverse complement.
GAGATATGAAAATCAGACCACCTTACCTGTCTCCTGAGATATGTGTGTGCAGTTCAATACAGTTAGACTCAAACATAGAACAGTAAATTGTTTGATAAATTGGCAAAGGGTTATATCAAGACTATATATTTTCACCCTGCTTATTTGAAGGCTGGAAAAACAATTTCTGTGGGAAACATCAATAGTTTTATTTATCCAGATGACACCACCCAAAAGGCAAAAAGAAAACATGAACTAAAGAGCGATTTTATGAAGGTGAAAGAGCAGAGTTGAAAAGCTGGATTAAAACTCAGTATTCCAAAGCTAAGATCATGCCATTTGGTACCATCATTTCAAGGCATATCAATGGAGATAAAATGGAATCACTGACAGGTTATATTTTCTTAACCTCCAACATCACTGTGCATCTGACTGTAGACATGATAATAAAAGGCCCTTGTTTCTTGGATGAAAATATATGACTAATCTACACACCATATTAAAAAGTAGAGACATGGTAGAGAACAAGATGATGGAGGAGTAGGTGGATGTTCAGTATATCTTTGTCCATGAATACATTAGGAATACACCTTCCGACACAGAAGTGCATGCAGAACACCAGCTGAGAGCAAAGAGGAGTACCTGACAGGTGCAGAACAATATAGAGAACCGCAAAAAACTTGGTAGGATGAAGGAAATAAGGGTTAACCAGGAGTGTTAGTATGACTGGACCTGCCCTTGTGAGGTGGGGGAAATGAAGCAGGGGCATGATCCCCACAGCAGGACAATTTTCTGAGTCAGAGGAGAACTATTAAAGGCTGAGAGTGGAATAGCTGATCTAGAGCAACCTAAATGGAATGAGACTCAGACAGTCTTTGCTGCAGCCATACATAAGCCAGGCAGAGATATAGGTCTCCTGGAAGGGGTAGCACCTGGAAGCTGAAGTTTAAAGATTGTGGAGCAATTGTGGAGCCCACTGTGAGGGCTGCTGTTGACTGCAGGGAGACAGATTGAGGGGATGGGAGGGAGAAGATTGTGGTGGGAAACGCCTGTGGAGGAAAGCCAGGAAGCCATGGAAGCAAGGCAATATGGCTGAGTCATGTATATATATATGGAGCCATCGCCATAGCCTTTCTGTCTCCACACACTAGCATCGGCAGCTTAACAATAGATAGATTGACCCATCAACCCCCTGACACACTGAACTACAGCGTAAGATCCCACATAAAGTGGGATGTGCCTGATGTGCTGATGTACAGAGTACGACCCTAGTCAGGGGGGCCTGTCTGTGTGCCTGACACATGAAACAGAGAGGACCCCAGGCAAGGGATCCCTCTAAGTGCCTGAATCAGAGGAGTAATGGAGAAAAACTGGACAAAGGCTTTCTGATCTCCAGCTACATGAGGCTCAAAAAAAGACTCTAATAGGGCCATAACTTCTGCTGTGGAGGCACTGGTGTACCTAAACAACTGGTGCCGCCAGGATCCCCACAAGACAAGCAGCTGAACCACCTTCATGCTCAACTCTTACTGGATCATAGCTGTCACCAAAAAGAAGTCTTGTGTTTATGTGTGCAGGGTTACTTTGGTCCCGTCTGACTCTTTGCGACCCTGTAGACTATAGGCTATCAGTCTTCTCTGTCCGAAAGGGGATTTTCCAGGCAAGAACACTGGAGCATATTGGCCAATACTGGTGGCCATACCCTTCTGGATAACTGTATTTCCTCTTGCCCTAACCAATAACACCCCTGAATACCTGGTGCTGACAGAACTCCTGAGACACAAGCCACTGCACCACTTCCACACCTGGCTCTCATAGGGGCAAACTCAAGCCCTCCAGAGCAACCTCAGGAGCTAAACTCCAGTGGACAACCCACATGTAAAGGGGGAAATAAAATCACAAATGAAACCCAGGGCAGTGTGGCTAAGAAGACCCAGAACCTCCCCACAAGCTGTAAAAGCGATAGATTAAATCCAAATGATCAACTCAGCAGACTCTATGTCTATGGAATATATAAAAGGCAATTGAGAGCACCCACAAAAGAAAGCGCACTGGTTCTGATAACTGGGGACATTGGAGGCAAGAATGCACAGGAATGGGACCAGATTAGATCTGAGCAGCCCCCACAGCAGGTTCTGAGATCCATATAGTGTTGGAAATCATCCTAGGGAGGTAACATTCCCAGAAGGGGAAAGGATTCTGAGAGTAATACCTCAAGAAAAACATTTATTGTTCTAATTTCTAACTTGTTCTGTAGCTTCTTTTGAATTTTTTTTTCCTTCCCCTGCCCCCTGTTGTAGGTTTTGATTTTATTGGCACTAGGAAATCAAATTAAGCTTTAGAGTTTTTTTGTTTTTTGTTTTTTTTTTTTTGTTGTTTTGTTTTTTTTTTGCTCAGCCCCGCATTTTATTGTTGTCCACATTTTCATCCACATTGAGCTTTTGCAGTACCGTGGAGTTTTTTGTTCTTTCTTTTCTTTTTTCTTTTTAAATTTTAGTTTTGTAAATCTATTATTTTTTTTTTAATATCTATACTTTGTTTTCTTTCCCTACTGTTCTTTTTTATTGTATATAAATCATCCTTATTTACCTTTATTTTATTTCACATATATATTGTTTCTTTCTTTACTCTTTCTCCTTTTGTCTCAACATATTTGTTAGTTTTATTTTCACTGTTTTATTCCCAATTGACCAAAGCTGTACAAGCTGTATAAGCTGCTTTACTTTAGTTATCCAATGTGTGCTTTAATTAGTTTTGTTCTGGTAGGTATAATTTTTGTTTCTTTGTTCACCAGGTCAATCAAATCTTAAATTTTTTGGGCTATTTTGATTTTTTTTCAAAATAATATTTTTATTGTGAAAGAAAGTACAAATATATAAAAGTACAGAAAACAAATGCACAGCTTAATGAATTACTCAAAGGTGAACAATCTAACCACTTTTACAAGAAGTAAAAGTGTCCCTGAACTTCCCCTCCACAAGGCAAAACACTTCTAAATACTCCACCCTGATTGCAATCCCATTCTTCCTTCTATAAGGAATCATTATTTGTTTACAGTAATTATTTCCTTGCGTTTTCCAGTTTCACCAGTCAAATATGCACCGTATAATGCTAGTCTTGCTCCTGTATATATATATACATTTTGTATGTCTTTTAAGCCTCCTTTAATCCAAAGCTTATTTTTGCTACAAGTTATCTGTTGAAAACCTAAGGGTTTTTCTGGATAGTTTTCCAGTCTCAATTTTACAAACTGTATGTCTTTCTGGTCATATGATTACCTGAAGCTGATTCTTTAGTAGATTTCTTCAGAAAGGGCTAATGAGTACCTGTGCCCTTTTTACTTGTAAATCAGTTTTGTTAGGTACAAAATGCTTGACTCATTTTCTTTCCTTGAGAGTATAACTAAGATAAGCTTATTTTCTTTGAGCATAAAGTGTTGCTCTTGAAGTCTGATAATTATCTAATTAAAATGACTTGCAAATCATGTGTTCCTTTCTTCTTTCTAGATAGTCAAATATTTTATTTTTCTTTAAACCCAGTACACTACAATACCTTGGTGTTAGTCATTGTGGATCAATATTTTTAAGTATATAATAAGTAACTTCAAATCCTTTTTTTTTTTTTTTTAATTTCCTGAATTATAGTTTTCAGCATTTCTTCTGGTCCCTTCAGTCTTCTTCTTCTTTGATGTCTTGCTCTTTCTCTCAGTCCCTTTTTCCCCAATTATTTTTATTAGTTGGAGGCTAATCACTTTACAATACTGTAGTTTATTTTGCCATACATTGACATGAATCAGCCATGAATGTACATGTGTTCCCCATCCTGAAACCACTCCCACCTCTTTCACTATGGGTAAATATGTATATGTGTATATTGAATCACACTTCATATCATTGTTATAAACCTATGCCTCTACATTGGTGTTTTGCTGTTCTGTGAAACTATCCCCCCTCCACCTTTTTTTCTTTCTTTTTCCTTGATTTTTTAAAAATCTCTCTTTTGTAATTTAAAATTTTAAGACATATTTTATTTTTCTACATTTATTCCTTCATTTCCCTTTCCTATTTTTCTTTTCCCCTTTCAGTTAAACTGTAATGTATATAAATCTCCATCTACGTCTTGAAATTTTTGAATGTTTATTATTTCTTCCTTTCTTTTTGTTTCTCTCAACATATTTCTTACCTTGGTTTGCATTTCTTTATTCCTCACTTGGCACCTTTATTTAGTTTTGTTTTCCATTTCATGCTTAGCTACATTTTGTTCTTAACTGGTAAATATAATTTTTTATTTCCTTTGTTCCCCAGATCTACTTTATTTTTGTTGGAATGCTTTGACTGTGTTCATATCTGTATATGGATATGTGTACATTTTATTATTTTAATTATTATTTGTCTGATTTTGTACCTGCCATTTCTCTGAGGTTCATCATTGGTTTCTCATTTTTGGATATGTGTTTTACTCTCCCTTAATGCCATAACAAACCATTTGTGGAATCCTCGTTCCTGACCAGAGATCATACCCTGAGCCTTTGGAATGAGAGCACTGACTCCAAGACCCTAGAATACCAGAGAAGTGACCCTAGGGGGTATCAGGTAGTGAGAACTCACACAAAGGAAACCACTTGAATATAAGACCTGGCATAACTCAACCATCAATAACACCCTGTGCAGGACACCTCATTTAAAGAGCAAACAAACAAAAAAACAACAAGCTAATCATCAGCAGAAAGGAGTACTATCTCATTCAGCCTTGCCCATCGCAGGAAAACCAACAAACAAACACACACACACACAAACTCAGCATGTGTCTCACTTTATACAATGCTCATCAGAAACAGCTGTGCCAACTTCAGGAGGGCAAAAATCAAATGGAAGAAAGAATTCAGCCTTCCTGGGAAATGGGGACCTCAAACACAATAACTCAAAAAAAAAAAAAAAAAGCAGAGGAATAATGCAAAAATAAAAGAGAAAAAAAAATTAGAAACTCAGAAGTCCAAATAAATGAATATGAAATCAAAAAGTAACCTGAAAAATAATTCAGAAAAATGATAGAAAAGATGATTAAAAAAAAACCTTGAAAAGAAAATGGAGAAAAAGTAAGAATCAGTTTACAGAGACCTAGAAGAATTAAAGAATAAGCATACAAAGACAAACACATAATCACTGAAATAAAAAATAATACTCTAGAAAGAATCAGTAGCAGAATATCTGAAGCAGAATTATGAATTAGTGAGCTGGAAGATTAAAAAGTTGAAAATAAATTCTGAAGAGCAGAATAAAGAAAAGAACTGTGGACAGTCTCAGAGTCCTTTGGGAATGTATGATATGCACCAACATTAGAATTATAGGGGTCCCAGAAGAAGATGAGATAAAGAAACTGTATGAGAACATTTTTTTTAAAAGATTATAGTAAAAAAATTTCCCAACATGGAAAAGGAAGTAGCCAATCAAGTCCAAGAGGCACCAAGAGACCATTCATGATGAATCCAAGGAGAAACACATCAAGACACATATTAATCAAACTAACAAAGGCTAAACCCAAAGAGAGGATATTAATAGCAGGAAGGGAGAAGCAACAAGTAACATACAAGGGAAAGCCCAAACGCTTAACAGCTGATCATTCAGCAGAAAATCTGCAGGCCAGAAGGGAAAGATTTATTTCAAGTACTAAAAGGGAAAAATATACAACCAAGATTACTGTACCCAGCAAGGATGTCACTCAAAATTGATGAAGAATTCAAACACTTTTCAGATGAGAACAAGGTAAGAGAATTCAGTACCACCAAACCAGCTCTATAGCAAATGAATAATGGAGTTTTATTGTCAAGAAATACAACAGAAGAAAAAAATACAGAATCTACCCCAAATGTTAGCAAATGGCAATAGGAACATATATGTATGTATGTATGTATCAATAATTACTTTAAATATAAACGGATTAAATGCTCCAACCAAAGGACACAGACTGCTGATTGGGTACAAAAACAAGACCAATATATATGCTGTCTACAAGAAACCCACTTCAAGCCTCAAGACACATGTGACTAAAAGTGAGGTGAAAGAAAAATATGTTTCACACAAATGGGAAGCAAAAGAAAGCTGGAGTAGCTATCCTCATACAAAACAAAATAGACCTTAAAATAAAGAAGATTACAAGAAATATGGAAGAATTCTGCATCATGATCAAGGGATCAATTCAACAAGAGGATATAACAATTGTTAATATCTACGCAACCAAGATAGGAGCGCCACAATACATAAGGCAAACACTAACAGACATAAAAGGAGAAATTTACAGTAACCCACTAATAGTAGGAGACTTTAAAACCCCATTCACACAAATGGGCAAATCATCAAAACAGAAAAGAAATAAGGAAGTGCAAGTCTTAAATGACACATTAGATGAGATGGATTTCTTTGATATCTTCAGGACATCCCATCCAAATACAGAAGAATACACCTTCTTCTCAAGGGCACATGGAACACTATCCATGATAGATCACATCTTGTGTCACAAATAAACCCTCAGTGAATTTAAGAAAATTGAAATCATATCAAGCATCTTCTCCAACCACAATGGTATGAGAATAGATATCACTTACAAAAAACAAAACCTGTAAGCAACACAAACATGTGGAGATTAAACAACATGCTTCTAAATACCTGAAAAGTTACAGAAGAAATCAAAAGGGAGAGCAAAAGATGTCTAGAAACAACTGACAATAAAAACATGACAACTCAAAACCAGCGGGATGCAGCAAAAGCTGTTCTAAGAGAGAAGTTTATAGCAATACAATCCTACCTCAAGAAATGAGAAAAACATTGAATAGACAACCTAACTTTACACCTAAAGCAATTGGAAAAAGAAAAATAAATTTAAAAAAAGTAGTAGAAGGAATGAATTTATAAAGTTCTGAGCAGAAATAAATGGAAAAGAAAGAAGCAATAATAAAGGTGAATAAAACTAAAAGCTGGTTCTTTGAGGAGATAAATAACATTGGCAAACCCTTAGCCAGACTCATTGAGAAAAAGAAAAAAAAAAAAAAAAAGAGAGAGAGAGAGAAGAATCAACTCAAGAAAATTAGAAATGAAAAATTAGAGGTTACAACAGACAATGCAGAAATGCAAATGATTATAAGAAACTATTATGAACAACTCTATGGCAATAAAATAGATAACCTAGAAGGAATGGGCAGATTCTTAAAAATTTCAATCTTCCAATACTGAACCAGAAAGAAATAGAAATTATGAACAGCCCAATTACAAACACTTAAAATTGAAGTTGTGATAAAAAATCTCCCCAGAAAAGAAAAGCCCAGGACCAGATGACTTCACAGGTGAATTCTTTCAAAAATTTAGAGAAAGGGTAATGCCTATCCTTCTAAAGCTCTTTCAAAAAACTGGAGAGGAGAGAACACTTCTAAATTCATTCTACAAGGCCACCATCAACCTCATACCAAAAGGAGCCAAAGACAACCTAAAAACAGAAAACTACAGTCCAATATCACTAATGAACATAGAAGCAAAAATCCTCTGTTTTAGCAAACAGAATTCAGCAACACATCAAAATGCTCATACACCATGATCAAATGAACTTCATTTAAGGGATGCAATGATTCTTCAATATATGGAAATCAAGCAATATGGTGCCCATATTAACAAATTGAAAGATAAAATCCATATGACCATCTCAATAGATGCAGGAAAAGGCTTTGACAAAATTCAGTACCTATTTATGATTAAAACTCTCTGAAAACTGGGCATAGAAGAAACTTGCCTCAACATAGTAAAGGCCATATATGATAAACCTACAGCAAACATTACTCTCAATGGTGAAAAACTGAAATGTTTGCCCCTAAGATCAGGCACAAGATAAGGGTATCCACTTTCACCACTATTACTCAACATAGTTACGGAAGTCCTAGCTGTATTAATTGGAGAAGAAAAAGAAATTAAAGTAATCCAGATTAGAAAAGAAGAAATAACACTGTCACTGTTTGCAAATGGCATAATACTGTACATAGAAAACCCCAAAGATAGTATCAGAAAATTACTAGAGCTAGACAGTGCATTTAGCAAAGTTGCAGGATAGAACATCAATACACAGAAATCACTTGCATTTCTACATACTAACAATGAAAAATCAGAAAGAGCAATTAAGAAATCAATCCCGTTCACTATTGCAACAAAAAATAATTAAGCATCTAGGAATAAACTAAGGAGATGAAACAGCTGTACACAGAATATTACAAGACACTATGAAAGAAATAAAAAGTGACATAAACAGATGGAGAGATATTCCATGTTGCTGGATAGGAAGAAACAATATTTTGAAAATGACTATAAAATCAAATGCCATCTACAGATCAATGCAATCCCTATCATATTACCAGTGACATTTTTCAGAGAGCAAGAAGAAAAATTCACAATTCATATGGAAACACAAAAGACCCCTAACAGACAAAGCAGTTTTGAGAGAAGAATGGAGCTGCAGAAATCAAGCTTCCTGATTTCCCGTTATAACTACAAAGCTATAGTCATCAAGACAGTATGGAAACTGGCACAAAAACAGAAATATAGACCAGTGGAACAAGATAGAAAGTCCAAAAATAAACCCATGCACCTATGGGCACTTTATTTTTGACAAAGGAGGCAAAAATATACGATGCAGGAAAGACAGCCTATTCAATAAATGGTACTGGGAAAACTGGACAGTTACATATAAAAGAATAAAATTAGAACATTTCCTAACACCATACACAAAGATACACCCAAAGTGGATGAAAGAACTAAACGTAAGACCAGAAACCATCAATATCTTAAAGGAAAATATAGTCAGAACACTTGGCATAAATCAAAACAAGATACTCTATGAACCACCTCGTAGAGTAACGGAAATAAAAACAAAAGTAAACCAGTGAGACCTGATTAAACAAAAAAAAAAAAAAAAAACTTTTGTGCAGCAAAGGAAACTATAAGTAAGATGAAAATGCACCCCACAGAATGGGAGAAAATAATAGCAACTGATACAACTGACTAAGGATTAATTCCCGAAGTATACAAATACAATCAATCCCAGAAAAACAAACAGCCCAATCAAAAAGTGGGGAAAAGACCTAAAAAGACATATCTCAAAGAAGACATACAGATGGCTAACCACACCTGATAAGATGATCAACATCCCTCATTTATTTGAGAAATGTACATCAAACCTACGCCGACATATCACCTCACACTGGTCAGAATGAACCTCATCAAAATGTTTACAAATAATAAATGCTGGAAAGGGTGTGGAAAAAAAGTGAATCTTCCTGCACTCTTGATGAGAATGTAAATTGATACAACCACTATGGAAGATGGTATGGAGATTCCTTAAAAAAAAACTAGGAGTAAAAACCACCACTTGACCCAGCAATCCCTCTCCTAGGCAAATATCCTAAGGAAACCAAAATTGAAAGAGACGCATGTATCCCATTGTATGGAAGCAACCTAGATGTCCATTGACAGATGAATGGATAAAGTAGTTGATGTATATACACACAATGGAATATTAATTATACACACAATGGAATATTAATATTACTCAGCCATAAAAAGGAAAACATTTGAGTCAGTTCTAACGAAGTGGATGGACCTAGAACTTATTATACAGAGTGAAGTGAGTCAGAAAGAGAAAGATAAATATGGTGTTCTAACACATAGATAACATATAAAAAGCAAAGACATTACTTTGCCAACAAAGGCCCATCTAGTCAAGGCTACGGTTTTTTCAGTGGTCGTGTATGGAAGTGACAGTTGGACTGTGAAGAAAGCTGAGCGCCAAAAAATTGATGCTTTTGAACTACGGTGCTGCAGAAGACTCTTGAGAGTCCCTGCAAGGAGATCCAACTAGTCCATCCTAGAGGAGATTAGTCCTGGGTGTTCACTGGAAGGACTGATCCTGAAGCTGAAACTCCAATACTTTGGCCACCTGATGTGAAGAGTTGACTCATTGGAAAAGACCCTGATGCTGGGAGGGATTGGGGGCAGGAGGAGAAGGGGATGACAGAGGATGAGATGGTTGGATGGCATCACTGACCTGATGGACATGGGTTTGAGTAAACTCCGGGAGTTGGTGATGGACAGGGAGCCCTGGTGATTCATGGGGTCACAGAGTCGGGCATGACTGAGCGACTGAACTGAACACATATATATAGAATCTAGAAAAGTGATAGTGAAGAATTTATTTGCAGAGCAACAGACATAGAGAATAGACTGTGGTCCTGGGGAGAGGGAAGAAGAAGGTGAATTGTATGAAAAGAGTAACATGGAAACTTCCATTGCTGCTATTGCTACTGCTAAGTCACTTCAGTCGTGTCTGACTCTGTGTGACACCATCCCTGGGATTCTCCAGGCAAGAACACTGGAGTGGGTTGCCATTTCCTTCTCCAAAGCTGAAAAGTGAAAAGTGAAGTCATTCAGTCAGGCTCCTCCATCCATGGGATTTTCCAGGCAAGAGTACTGGAGTGGGGTGCCATTGCCTTCTCCGGGAAACTTCCATTACCATATGTCAAATAGATAGCCAAAAGGAATTTGCTGTATAGCTCAGGAAACTCAGACAATACCTAGTGCACTTGAGAGGGATGTGTAATCTTCAGTTCCTGCTATACGGAATATTCTGTCCATGTGTGTTAAGTCCACTTGATTTGTATTGTCATTTATGTTTTCTTTTAATTCAGAGGACTTATTTTCTTCTAGCATCATTTTGATATCGATTATTGGGCCATACTTCGTGTTCAAGTTTTGTAGTTTTTATACTTCATGTTTGTCAAAAGGCTGAGAAACAATTCAACATTTTTGAGTTTTGGATTCAGGTACCTGGAACTCTTTGTGATTTTATCACTAATATGTAAAATAATATGACAAAATATATAACTAACATAATATAATGATATATAATGTCCTGGGTGTTCATTGGAAGGTCTGATACTGAAGATGAAACTACAATACTTTGGCCACCTGATGCAAAGAGGTGACTCATCTGAAAAGACCATGATTTTGGGAAAGATTGAAGGCAGGAGGAGTAGGGGATGGCAGAGGATGAGATGGTTGGTTGGTATCACTGACTCAATGGACATGGGTTTGCTGGGAGTTGGTGTTGGAAAGAGAGGCCTGGTGTGTTGCAGTTCATGGGGTCGCAAAGAGTCAGACATGACTGAGTGACTGAAATGACCTGAACTGACTGTCATTTCTCTAATATAATTTTAAATTTCATATCTCTTTTGTATCCCAGAAGTATAGTCACTATGACTTTTTTTTATTGTTTGCATAAAAATTTCCTTGCAACCTAATTCTTAAAATCTATTCAGTTCTAAGATTTGTCTCTTTGACATGATGGCATCTTTTAGTGTACTGCATTACTTGTTATTTGTTATCTTTTTAGTCAATATATTTTAGTATGATTTTAAGAAGTAGCTCTAGAGACTTTGAATATTGCTGTCAGTCGGTCAGTTGTGTGCAACTCTTTTGTGACTTCATGGACTGCAACAGGACAGGTCTCCCTCTACTTCATACTCTCCCAGAGTTTGCTCAAATTCATATCCTGAATTTGTGATGCCATCCAACTGTCTCAACCTCTGTCACCCCCTTCTCCTCCAGTCCTCAATCATTCACAGCATCTTGGTTTTTTCCAATGATTTCACTCTTGGTATTGGGTGGCCAAAATGCTGGAGTTTCAGCTTCAGAGTTAGTGCTTCAAATGAATATTTAGGGTTGATTTCATTTAGGACTGATGAATTGATCTCTTTGCAGTCCAAGGGACCCTTAAGAATCTTCTGCAACATCACAGTTGAAGGCATCAATTCTTCAACTCAGCCTTCTTTATGGTCCAAAAAGCAACCAGATATCAAATTGCCAACATCCATTGGATCATCAAAAAAGCAAGAGAGTTCCAGAAAAATCATCTATTTCTGCTATATTGACTATGTCAAGCCTTTGACTGTGTGGATCAAAATGAACTGTGGAAAATCTTGAAAGGTCTGGAATACCTGATCTCCCTCTTGAGAAAAATGTATGCAGGTCAGGAAGCAAGAGTTAGAACTGGACAAGAAACAATCGATTGGTTCCAAATAGGAAAAGGAGTACATCAAGGCTGTATATTGTCACCCTACTTATTTAACTTATATGCAGAGTACATCATAAGAAACGCTGGACTGGAGGTTGCAAAACCTGGATCAAGATTGCCAGGAGAAATATCAATAACCTCAGATATGTAGACGACACCACCCTTATGGCAGAAAGTGAAGAAGAACTAAAAAACCTCTTGATGAAAGTGAAAGAGGAGATTGAAAATGTGGGCTTAAAGGTCAACATTCAGAAGACTAAGATGGTGGCATCTGGATCCATCAGTTCAGTTCAGTACAGTTCATGTTCAGTCATGACTGACTCTTTGTGACCCCATGAATTGCAGCAGGCCAGGCCTCCCTGTCCATCACCAACTCCTGGAGTTTACTCAAACCCATGTCCATTGGGTTGGTGATGCCAACCCAGCCATCTCATCCTCTGTCTTCCCCTTCTCCTCCTGCCCCCAATCCCTCCCAGCATCAGGGTCTTTTCCAGTGAGTCAACTCTTCACATCGGGTGGCCAAAATATTGGAGTTTCAGCTTCAGCATCAGTCCTTCCAATGGACACCCAGGGATGATCTCCTTTAGGATGGACTGGTTGGATCTCCTTGCAGTTCAAGCGACTCTCAAAAGTATTTTCCAACAACACAGTTCAAAAGCATCAAATTTTCGGTGCTCAGGTTTCTTCACAGTCCAACGCTCACATTCATACATGACCACGTGAAAAACTATAGCCTTGACAAGATTAACTTTGTTGACAAAGTAATGTCTCTGCTTTTTAGTATGCTACCCAGTTTGCTCATAAACTTCCTTCCAAGGAGTAAGCGTCTTTTAATTTCATGGCCGCAGTCAACATCTGCAGTGATTTTAGAGCGCCCCAAAAAATGAATTCTGACACTGTCCCCACTGTTTCCCCATCTATTTCACATGAAGTGATGGGACCAGGTGCCATGATCTTAGTTTTCTGAATGTTGAGCTTTAAGCCAACTTTTTCACTCTCCTCTTTCACCTTCATCAAGAGGCTTTTTAGTTCCTCTTCACTTTCTACCATAAGGGTGGTGTCATCTGCATATCTGAGGTTATTGATATTTCTCCCAGCAATCTTGATTCCAGCTTGTGCGTCCAGCCCAGCGTTTCTCATGATGTATTCTGCATGTAAGCTAAATAGCAGGGTGCCAATATACAGCTTTGATGTACTCCTTTTCCTATTTGGAACCAACCTGTTGTTCCATGTCCAGTTCTAGCTGTTGCCTCCTGGCCTGCATTTAGGTCTCTCAAGAGGTAGGTCAGGTTGTCTGGTTCTCCTATCTTTCAGAATTTTCCACAGTATGTCATGATCCACTCAGTCAAAGTCTTTGGCATCGTCAATAAAGCAGAACTAGATGTTTTTCTGGAACGCTCTTGCTTTTTCATGATCCAGAGGATGTTTGCAATTTGATCTCTGGTTCCTCTGTCTTTTCTAAAACCAGTTTGAACATCTGGAAGTTTACATTTCATGTGTTGCTGAAGTCTGGCTTGGAGAATTTTGAGCATTACTTTACTAGCATGAGATGAGGGCAATTGTGTGGTAGTTTCAGCATTTTTTGTTATTGCCTTTCTTTGAAATTGGAATGAAAACTGACCTTTTCCAGTCCTGTGACCACTGCTGAGTTTTCCAAATTTGCTGGCATTTTGAGTCCAGCACTTTGACAGCATCATCTTTCAGGATTTGTAATAGCTCAAGTGGAATTCCATCACACACACTAGCCTTGTTCATACGGATGCTTTCTAAGGCCCTCTTCACTTCACATTCCAGTATGTCTGGCTCTAGGTGAGTGATCACACCATCGTGATTATCTGGGTCGTGAAGATCTTCTTTTGTACCGACCTTCTGTGTACTTTTGCCACCTCTTCTAAATATCTTCTGCTTCTTTTAGGTCCATACCATTTCTGTCCTTTATCGAATACTTCTCTTCATGAAATGTTCCCTTGGTATCTCTAATTTTCTTGAAGAGATCTCTAGTCTTTCCCATTTTGTTGTTTTCCTCTATTTCTTTGCATTGATCACTAAGGAAGTCTTTCTTATCTCTCCATGCTTTTCCTTGGGACCCTGCATTCAAATGGGAATAGCTTTCTTTTAATTCCTTTGTTTTTCGCTTCTCTTCTTTTCAGCTATTTGTAAGGTCTCCTCTGACAACCATTTTGCCTTTTTGCATTTCTTTCCCATGGGGATGGTCTTAATCTCTGTCTCCTGTACAATGTCATGAACCTCCATCCATAGTTCATAATGCACTCTGTCTATCAGATCTAGTCCCTTAAATCTATTTCTCGTTTCCTCTGTATAGTCATAGGGGATTTGATTTAGGTCATCCCTGAATAGTCTAGTGTTTTTCCCTACTTTCTTCAATTTAAGTCTGAATTTGGCAATAAGGAGTTGATCTCAACTACAGTCAACTCCCAGTCTTGTTTTTGCTGACTTTATATAGCTTCTCCCTTTTTGGCTGCAAAGAATACAGTCAATCTGATTTCGGTGTTGACCATTTGGTGATGTCCATGTGTAAAATCTTCTCTTATGTTGTTGGAAGAGGGTGTTAGCTGAGTTGTGTTCTCTTGGCAAAACTCTATTAGCATTTCCCATGCTTCATTCCATACTCCAAGGCCAAATTTGCCTGTTACTCCAGGTGTTTCTTGACTTCTCACTTTTGAATTCCAGGCCCCTCTAATGAAAAGGACACCTTTTGGGGATGTTAGTTCTAAAAGGTCTTGTAGGTCTTCATAGAACCATTCAACTTCAGCTTCTTCAGCATTACTGGTTGGGGCATAGGCTTGGATTACCGTGATATTGAATGTTTGCTTGGAAATGAACAGAGATCATTCTGTCTTTTTTGAAATTGCATCCAAGAACTGCATTTCGGACTCTTTTGTTGACCATGATGGCTACTCCATTTCTTCCAAGGGATTCCTGCCCCCAGTAGTAGATATAATGGTCATCTGAGTTAAATTCACCCTTTCCAGTCCATTATTTAGCTCGCTGATTCCTAGAATGTCAAAATTCACACTTGCCATCACCTGTTTGACCAGTTCCCTTTTGCCTTGATTCATGGACCTAATATTCCATATTCCTATGCAATATTGCTCTTTATAGCATCAGAACTTGCTTCTTTCACCAGTCACATCCACAACTGCATATTGTTTTTGCTTTGGCTCCATCCCATCATTCTTTCTGAGGTTATTTCTCCACTGATCACTGGTAGCATATTGGGCACGTACCAACCTGGGGACCTCAAGGCAAGAACACGGAAGTGGTTTGCCATTCCCTTCTCCAGTGGGCCACATTCTGTCAGATCTCTCCACCATGACCCGACGTCTTGAATGCCCCCACATGGCACGGCTTAGTTTCACTGAGTTAGACAAGGCTGTGGTCCGTGTGACCAGATTGACTAGTTTTCTGTGATTATGGTTTCTGTGTCTGCCCTCTGATTCCCTCTAGCCACAACTACCGTCTTACTTAGGTTTCTCTTACCTTAGATGTGGGGTATTTCTTTATGTCTGCTCCAGGAAAGTGCAGCCACTGCTCCTTACCTTGGACAGATGGTATCTCCTCACGGCTCCCCTCCTGACCTTCAACGTGGAGTAGCCCTCTTGACCCCCCTGCGACCACACAGTTGCCACTTCTTGGGAAATAGGTGGGGAAAGAGTGGCTGACTTTATTTTTCTGGGTTCCAAAATAACTGCTGATGGTGATAGCAGCCATGAAATTAAAAGATGCTTACACCTTGAAAGGAAATTTATGACCAACCTAGACAGCATATTAAAAAAGAGAGACATTACTTTGTCAACACAGGTCAGTCTACTTTAGCTACGGTTTTTCCCAGTGATCATGTATGGATGTGAGAGTTGGACTATGAAGAAAGCTGAGTGCAGAAGAATTGGTGCTTTTGAACTGTGGTGTTGGAGAAGACTCTTGAGAGTCCCTTGCACTGCAAGGAGATCCAACCAGTCTATCCTAAAGGAGATCAGTCCTGGGTGTTCATTGGAAGGATTGATGTTGAAGCTGAAACTCCAATATTTTGGCCACCTGATGTGAAGAACTGACTCATTTGAAAAGACTCTGATGCTGGGAAAGATTGAGGACAGGGGACAAGGGGACGACAGAGGATGAGATGGTTGGATGGCATCACCGAGTCAATGGACATGGGTTTAGGTGGACTCCCGGAGTTGGTGATGGACAGGGAGGTCTGGCGTGCTGCAGATCATGGGGCTGCAGAGTCAGACACAACTGAGCAGCTGAACTGAACTGAACTGAACTGTACATCTGAACATCTGTACGAGACTTCTGGATAAACTGTATGTGCTTGTGACTGTGGGGGGCTTTCTAGTAAAGTGATGCCTCTTCTTTTTAATACAATAGGTAGGATTGTCATAGCTTTTTATACAAAGATTTTTTTTTTGTTGTTGTTCCATGACTGCAGTCATCGTTTACAGTGAGTTTGGAGCCCAAGAAAATTAAGTCTTTCTGTGATTCCAAGTTTTCTCGTTTAATTTGCCAAGTAGTGATGAGACTAGATGCCATGATTTTTGTTTTTTAAAACTTGTGCTTTCAGCGAGATTTTTCTCTTTCCTCATTTGCCCTCATCAAGAGGCTCTTTAGTTCTGTTTCATTTTATCATTTTTTAGAGTGTTACCATCCATATTCTGAAGTTGTTGATGTTCCTCCTGCAAACACTTTCCAGCTGTCATTGGAATCAGGCTTGTCATCCACCTTGGCATTTTGCTTACTATACCCTGAACATATTTCATATAAACAAAGTGACAGTATATAGCCTTGTCACACTCCTTTCCATGTTTTGAACTAGTCAACATTTCTATGTCTACTTTCAACTCTTGCATCTTGACCTGCATACCTATTTCTCAGGAGACAGATTAGAAAGTCTGATACTTCCATCTCTTTTTGAATTGCCCACAGTTATTGTTATCCACAACAGTAAATGGCTTTAGTGGAGTCAAGAAAGCAGGTGTAATTTTTTTTTTTTTCTGGAATTCCTTGTTTTCTCGGGATCCAAATTTTATTGGCAATTGTTCTCTGATTCCTCTATCTTTTCCAAAACTAGGCTGCACATCTTCAAATTTTTTGTTCACATATTGCTGAAAAATTTTGATTATTATCTTGCTAGCAGATGAAAGGAGCACAATTGTCCAGTTTAAGTGTTCTTTGGCATCCATCTTTTTTGATATCAGAAATGAAATTTGACCTTTTCCAAACTCTTGGCCACTGATGTGTTTTTCAATTATGATAACATATGAAGTGCCACAGTTTTAAAGCGTTGTTAACAGTATAACATATTCATGGTGATGAATTCTCTCAGTTATTGCTTAAAATTTTGGTTTCTCCTTTATATCTCTATAAGTTCCTTGTTGGTTGTAGATTTGACTCATTCATCAGTTCGAGTATATGCTATCGTTCTCTTCTGACCCGAAAAATTTCTATTGAAAGACCAACTGCTATCCTTATGGGGATTCACTTGTTTGTTATATATCTCTTTCCCCTTGCTGCTCCTAATGTTTGATTTTTGTGTTTAATATTTCTTTATCTGATTAATATGTGTTGTGTAATGTTTCACTCTGAATTTATCATCTTCGAGACGTTCTGGGGCTCTGGGCCTTGGAGAAGTATTTCCTTCCACATTTAATGGAGATTTTCAACATTTATCTCCTCAAGAATTTTCTCATGATCCCGTTTTCTTTCTTTCTTTTCTCTCTCTCTCTCTCTCTGTTTTTTTGTTTTTTTTTTTTTTTTTTTTTTTTTCTTTCTGGTGTGGCATGGCATTTAACATTGTCCCCAAAAGTCTCAGGGGTTTTCCACACTGCTTTCCTTTTTTCCAATTCTCTTTAATATGTTTCCATATAATTTGTCCTTTCTGCTGCCTTGGTTACGCTACTGTTGCTTCCCTCCAGAGTGTTTTTAATCTCAGTTATCACATTATTACTGATAGACTCTTTTTTAGTTCTTCTAGATCTTGTTAATTTTTTTTTTTTTTTTCATCTTCTCAATCCATGTCTCCAGTGTATTTATCAGGGACTCCACATTATTTTTAAGATTATAGATCACCATCACTGTCTTTATTTTGAATTATTTTTCAGGCAGACCCCCTATGTCGTCTTTGTTTGGTTTGGTGGATTTTTATCATGTACCTTCACCAGTTGCATATTTCTCTTTCTTTTCTTTTTTTTTTTTTTTTTTTTGTTTACATTGCTGTGGTTTGGGTCACCTTTCTGCAGGCTGGACAGTTATGGCTTCATTTTGTTGTGGAGTCTGCTCTTTGTGGATGGGGTTGGAGCAGTGACTTGTCAATGTTTAGTGCTTTGGGGAACTTCTGTCTGGGCTCTGCAGGTGGATCTGGATCTCTTCACTCTGGAGTGCAATGAAGTGTCCAGTTATGCATTTTTGATTGTGGGTTTGGTATGGCTGTGGGCAGTCCATTTTTTATGGTATTCATTGTTGTTTTCCTATTTTGCTGGAGAAGAGTTGTGGGTTATCTTACACTGAACTTGCTGGATTTTGTGTGGAGCTTTATTTCCTTGTAGGTATGGAGACTTTGTCTGTGTACTTCTCTTTTAATGTTCCTGGTGTCACGAGTTTGATGACGATTCAAAGTTCTGGAATTGACTTCCTAGCCGCTGGGCTTTCATTCCTTTGTTACAGTATTATCAAGAATTCCACATGCATAGAGCACAGAAGATAAAAACCAAGGGTAAGGGGCGGTCATAAGTTGGTGGAGGAATAGGACAGGAAGACCACTTTCTCCCCTAGGAATTCATTGAAAGATCATTTGCACACTGAGAGAATTCCACAAAACAACTTCTGAACACTGTCAGAGGACACCAGACACCCAGAAAGGCAGCCCATTCTCTCTGAAAGGAGGTATGACAAAATATAAAAGATAAAAAGAGAGACAAAAGAGTTAGGGAAAGAGACCCATCCTGGGGAGGGAGTCATGAAGGAGGAGAAGTTTCCAAACACCAGGAAATCTCACTGGTGAGTCTATGGGGAGTTTTGGAATTTCAGAGGGGAACAGAAAGGAGGAAAAACAGAAACAAAAAACCCCACAGAATACGCACTGAACAACAGCCCTCAGTGGAGAAGTAGTGTGGAACATCACGAACACCACCAGTGAGTCAGGGTTGAACAGGAAGTCATGGGTTTCATGCTTAAGGTATGGACCGGGCCTGAATGCCCTGAGGAAAGTCTGAGGGAGCTAACTTGGGATAGCATCCCACACTGTGGGATAGCCAGAGAGAGAGAGAGAGAGAGAACTTTCCCATGGAAAGCTCTAAGGCACAGCCTGGACTGCTCACAGAGCAAAGGATTGAGTGAATATCAGAGGAGAGCTAGCCGATTGTGAACCGGCCCCTCCCCCAACAGAGGCAGAGATGCAGGGGGGTGACAGCAAGAGCCAGATGGCAAGGGACAATCTTGGCCCCAGAGAAGGCATCCTTTACCAAACAGTAAGCAGGATCCCAGTTGCTAACCAAGTTTTCCTGGGATCCTGGGTACTTGACATCTGCCAGGAGGGTCACAGTCAGAGATCAGCTCCCCAGAGGAGACACACAGCACACCTGAGATAGCGTTCTCACTGTAAATCCAGAAACTGAGCGGATGGGACTGGGGAGGTGACAAGATGCACCATACACCAGGGAGAGTGTGCTTGCCAAGCATACGGTCGCCTGAGCTGCTTGAGACTGAGAAGGGCACAAAAGGCAGGCCAACTGAGTCTTTGCTTTTGTGGAGTACCTGAAAACCTAAGCCTGAGCAGCTCAGTCCAGGAAGTGCATGCAATGCAGGACCCGCATTAGACAGTTCCCCAGCAGAGCAACCTGGAGTCTGAGCAGTGTAGACCGGAAAGGCACACATGTCGTGAGTGGGGGCAAATCCAATGTGGCCCAGACACTGTAAGCACTCCCCACAAAAGCCAATGATATTTATTTGCAGTGGCCCTCCCTCCCCACAGCACAACTGAACAAGTGAGCCTAAATAAGTGACTACCTTTGCCCCCATTGTATCAGGAGAGAAATTAGACACTTGCAAACAGCAAATGCCAAAATAAACAATGAAGAGGGAATCACTTTGGATGTAACAGGTGCAAGAGATTAAAACCCTGAAGTTAGCACTGACTACATTGGAAGGGGCCTATAAACCTTGAGAAGAAGTAAAAGCTGGAACAAAACACTATCCAAAACAACTGACCCCACACTGCCATCAACAACTCCAGAGAAATTCCTAAATATATTTTACATTCTTAATTTTTTAAGTTATTACTGATTTAATTTTCACATTTATAAACTGCCATTACTGGTAAAAAAAACCCTATTTTAAAACAAATTTCATATATATATTATATATATATATATAATTTCTGTGATTTTTAAAAATACTTCATTTTTGAGAGTCTAACCTCCAGATTTTTTAAACTATGCTTTTTGGTATTTGTTAACAATGTTGTCCCTTTAAGAATTCAAACTTCAGTATCCATTTTTACTTAGGAGTGTGATTGCTGGCTTCATCACTCTCTCCCCCTTTTGACTCTCCTTTTTCTCCCCCAGGTCACCTCTATCTCTTTTTTCCCCCGTTCTTCTCTACCCAACTCTGTGAATCTATTTGGGTGTTCCATGCAGTGGAGAACACTTAGAGAACTGATTACTGGCTAGATCTGTCTCTCTATTTTTGACTTCTCCTTTTCTCCTCCTGGTCACCTCTATCTCCTTCCTCCCTCTTCTCTTCTCTATGTAACTCCATGAACCTCTCTGGGTGTTCCTCATTGTGGAGTATCTTCTCACCATGAACCTAGACGTTTTATCATCAGTGCTGTATGCATGAAGTCTTGAGACTACAGAAACAATAAAACAGAAAGCCAGAGGTAGGAGGCTTAAATCCAAAACTTGAGAAGACCATAAAACTCCTGACTCTGGGGAACATTAATCAAAAAGAGCTCATCCAAAAGCCTCCATACCTACACTGAAACCAAGCTCCACTCAAGAGCCAACAAGTTTCAGAGCAAGACATACCAAGAAAATTATCCAACAATGCAGGGACATAAACCTGAGCATTAACAGGCAGGTGGTCAAAAGTCACACCAAACCCATAGACAACTCAAAACTCACTACTGGGATGTTCACTGTGCTCCAGAGAGACGAGACCCACTTCCACCCGTCGGAACACAGACACAAGCTTCCCTAACCAGGAAACCTTAACAAGTAACTCTTCTAAATGCATCCATGGGGAGGAAACTCCACAATAAAGAGGAACCACAAGTTTTAGGATACCCCAAACACAGCAACCTAAATGAGATTAAAAGGCAGATAAATATTCAGCAGGTAAAGGAATATGATAAATGTCCACCCAACCAAACAAAAGAGGAGGATATAGGAAGTCTACCTAAAAAATAATACAGAATAATGATGGTAAGAATGATCCAAAATACTGATAAGAAAATCGAGTAACAGATAAATAGTCTGGAGACAAGGATTGAGAATATGCAAGAAATGCTTAACAAGGACCTAGAAGAAACAAAAGAGCTAATCAATAATGAATAATGCAATAACTGAGGTCAAAAACACTCTGAAGGCAATGAACAGTAGAATAAATGAGGCAGAAGATAGGGTAAGTGAGGTGGAAGATAGAATGGTGGAAACAAATTAAGCAGAGAAGAAAAAAGAAAAACGAATTAAAAGAAATGAGAACTAACTCAGAGACCTCTGGGACAATGTCAAATGCCACAACATTCGAATCATAGGAGTCCCAGAAGAAGACAAAAAGAAAGGTCATGAGAGGATACTTGAGATAATAGCTGAAAACTTCCCTAAAATTGAGAAAGAAATAGCCACCTAAGTCCAAGAAACCAGAGTCCCAAACAGAATAAACAAGACACATATTAATCAATTAATGAAAATCAAACATGAAGAACAAATATTTAAAGCTGCAAGCAAAAAAACAACATATAACACCCAAGGGGATGCTCATATGGATAACAGCTGACTTTTCAATAGAAACTCCAGGCCAGAAGGGAATGGAAGGATAGACTTAACGTGATGAAAGAGAAAAGTCTACAAACCAGATTACTGTACCCAACAATGATGTCATTCAAAAATGAAAGAGAATTCAAAACTTTATAGACAAGAAAAAGCTCAGAGAATACAACACCAGCAAACCAGCTTTTCAACAAATGCTAAAGAATCCTCTCTATACAAGAAACACAGAAAAGGCATATAAACTCAAGCCCAAAATAACAAAGTAACTGGCAACAGGATCATACTTATCAATAATTACCTTAAAGGTAAATGGGTTGAATCCCCAAACCAAAAGACAAAGCCTGGCTGAATGGATATAAAAATAAGGCCCATTATATATTCTGTCTACAAGAGACCCACCTCAAAATAAGGGATGCATACAAACTAAACGTGAAGAGTTGGAAAAAGATATTTCATGCAAATGGAGAAAAAAAGGAAGCAGGAGTAGCAATACTCATATTTAATAAAATAGACTTTGAAATAAAGGCTGTGAAAAGAGACAAAGAAGGACACTAAATAATGATCCAAGGATCAATCCAAGAAGAAGATATAACAATTATAAATAAGTATGCAACCAACATACCTAGCACCAAATATGTAAGGCAAATACTAACTAGTATGAAATGGGAAATTAACAGTAACACAATAATAGTGAGAGACTTTAATACCCTACTAACAGCAATAGATAGATCAACTAAACAGAATACCAGCAAGGAAACTCAAACTTTAAATGGTACAATGGATCAGGTCAGTTCAGTCACTCAGTCATATTTGACTCTTTGTGGCCTTATGAACGGCAGCATGCTAGGCCTCCCTGTCTATCACCAACTCCTGGAGTTTACCCAAACTCACGTCCATTGAGTCGGTGATACCCTCCAACCAACTTATTCTCTGTGGTCCCCTCCTCCTGCATCAGGGTCTTTTCCAATGAGTCAGCTCTTTGTATGAGGTGGCCAAATTATTGGAGTTTCAGCTTCAACATCAGTCCCTCCAATGAACACCCAGGACTGATCTCTTTTAGGATGGACTGGTTGGATCTCCTTTCAGGCCAAGGGACTCTCAAGAATCTCCTCCAACACCAAAGTTCAAAAGCATGAGTTCTTCGGTGCTCAGCTTTCCTTATAGTCCAACTCTCACATCCATACATGACTACTAGAAAAACCATAGCCTTGACTAGATGGACGTTTGTTGACAATGGATCAGTTAGACCTAATTGATATCTATGGGACATTCCACCACAAACAATGAATTTCATCTTTTTCTCATTGTGCACGGAACCTTCTCCAGGACATATCATATCCTGGGCCATAAATCTAGCCTTTGTAAATTCAGAAAATTTGAAACCATTCCAAACTTCTTTTCTGATGTCAATGCAGTAAGATTAGATATCAACTACAGGGAAAAAAAAAAAAAAAAACTATTAAAACTTTCAACATATGGAGGCTAAACAACACGCTTCAGGATAACGAACAAATAAGAGAAGAAATAAACAAATAAATCAAAGAATGCATAGAAATGAGTGAAAATGAAAGCACAACAACCCAAAACCTATGGGACACAGTAAAAGCAGTTTTAAAGGGAAAGTTCATAGCAATACAAGCCTACTTCAAGAAACAGGAGAGAAATCAAATAAATAGCATAACTGTACACCTCAAGCAACTAGAAAATGAAGAACAGCATGGTTAGTAGAAGGGAAGAAATCATAAAAATTAGTGTAGAAATAAATGTAAAAGAAACAAAAGAGACCATAGCAAAAATCAACAAAGCTAAAAGTTGGTTCTTTGAGAAGGTAAATAAAATAGACAAACCATTAGCAATACTCATCATGGAACAAAGAAGAATCAAATCAACAAAATTAGAATGAAAATGGAGAAATTGCAATTGACAACACAGAAATACAAAGCATCGTAAGCATCATCAGCAAATATATGCCAATATAATGGACAACTTGGAGGAAATGCACCAACTCCTAGAAATGTACAACTTTCCAAAACTGAACCAGGAAGAAATAGAAAATCTTAACAGATCTATCACAAACAGGGAAATCAAGACTGTAATTAGAAATATTTCAGCAAGCAAAAGCCCAGGACCAAACGGCTTCACAGCTGAATTCTACCAAAAATTTACAGAAGAGCTAACACCTATTCTTCTCAAACTCTTCCAGAAAATTGCAGAGGAAGGTAAATTTCCAAACTCATTCTATGAGGCTAAACTAGTATCACTCTAATATCAAAACCATACAAAGATGCCACAGAACAGGAAAACGACTGGCCAATATCACTGATGTATAGATGCAAAAATCCTTAGCAAAATCCTAGCAAACAGAATCCAACAACATATTTAAAAGATCATACATCATGACCAAGTGGGCAGGAATGCAAATATTCTTTAATATCTGCAAATCAATCAATGTAATACTCCACAGTAACAAATTGAAAGATAAAAAACATAAGATTATCTCAATAGATGCAGAGAAAGCCTTTGACAAAATTCAACATCCATTTATGATAAATGGATAAAAAAAAAACCCAAACACTGTAGAAAGCAGGAATAGAAGGAAAATACCTCACAAATAAAAAAGTATATATGATAAACTCACAGCAAACATAATCCTCAATGTTTCCATGAAAATTTGAAAGCATTTCCCATAAAGTCAGGAACAAGTGTGCTCACTCTCACCACTACTATTCAACATAGTTTTGGAGGTTTTATCCATAGGAATCAGAGAAGAAAAAGCAATAACAAGAACCCAGATTTGAAAAGTGGTAAAGCTCTCCATGTGTGCAGATGACATAGAAAACCTTAAAAACATCACCAGAAAATTACTAGAGCTAATCAATGAATATAGTAAAGTTGCAGGGTATAAAATCAGCACACAGAAATCCCTTGCATATACTAACAATTAGAAAACAGAAATTGAAATTAAGGAAACAATCCCATTCACCATTGCAACAAAAAGAATAAAATATTTATGAATAACTCTACTGAAAGAAACAAAAGATCTATATATAGAAAATTATAGAACATTGATGAAAGAAATCAAAGAGGAAACAAATAGAGGGAGAAATATACCATGCTCTTGGATTGGAAGAGTCAATATAAAGAAAATGAGTATATTAGCAATGTGTTAAATTCAGTGAAATCCCTATCAAGATACCAATGGTATTTTTCAGAGAACTAGAACAAATAATTTCACAATTTGTATAGAAATATAAAAAACTCAAATAGCCAAAGCAATCTTGAGAAATAATGGAACTGAAGGAATCAACCTGCCTGACTTCAGGTTATACTACAAAGCTACAGTCATCAAGACAGTGTTGTACTGGCACAGAAAACAGAAATATAGTTCAATGGAACAAAATAGAAAGCCTAGAGATAAATTCACGCACCTGTGGACACCTTATCTTTGACAAAGGAGACAAGAATATACAATGGAGGAAAGAGAATCTCTTTAATAAGTGGTGCTGGGAAAACTGGTCAACCACTTGTTGAAGAATGAAATTAGAACACTTTCTAACACCATACACAAAAATAAATTCAAAATGGATTAAAAGTCTAAACATAAGAGCAGAAACTACAGAACTCTTGAGGAAAACATAGGCAAACTGCTCTCTAGCAGAAATCACAGCAGGTTCTTCTTTGACCCACCTCCTATAGTAATGGAAATAAAAGCAAAAATAAACAAATGGGACCTGATTAATCTTAAAAACTATTGCACAATGAAGGAAACTATAAGTAGCAGGGAAAGACAGCATTCAGAATTGGAGGAAATAATAGCAAATGAAGCAACTGATAAGAATTAATCTCAAAAATGTGCAAACCACTCTTGAAGCTCAATCCCAGAAAAATAAACGGCCCAATCCAAAAGTGGGCCAAAGAACTACATCTCAATCTCAAAAATATACAAACCACACTTGAAGCTCAATCCCAGAAAAATAAACGACCCAATCCAAAAACGGCCCAAAGAACTAAACAGATATTTCTCCAAAGAAGACATACAGAAGGGTAGCAAACACAGGAAAAGATGCTCAACATCAATCATTATCAGAGAAATACAAATCAAAACCACAAAGTGGTACCATCTCATGTTGGTCAGAATGGCTGCTATCCAAAATTCTACAAACAATAAATGCTGAAGAGCATGTGGAGAAAAGGGAACCCTCTTACACCATTCGTGGAAAGGCAATCTAGTACAGCCACTATGGAGAAGAGTGTGGAGATTCCTTAAAAAAAAAAAAAACCTGGACATAGAACTGCTATATGACCCAGCAATTCCATTGCTGAGCATACACACCAAAGAAGCCAGAATTGAAAGAGACACATTTACCCCAATGTTCACCGCAGCATTGTTCATAGTAGCCAGGATATGGAAGCAACCTACATGTCCATTGACAGATGAATTGATAAGAAAGCTGTGGTACACATACACAATGTAATATTACCTGGCCTTTAAAAGAGTTCCTTTGAATCAATTCTAGTAGGGTGGACGAAACTGGGGCCTATTATAAGTCAGAAAGAAGAACACCAATACAGTCTATTAATGCATTTATATTCAATTAAAAAGATGATAACAACGACCCTATGTGCGAGAAGGCAAAAGAGATATACATGTAAAGAACAGAATTTTGGACTCTGAGGGAGAAGCCGAGTGTGGGGGATTTGAAAAAATATCACTGAAATATGTATATTTTCATATGTGAAACAGATTGCCAGCCCAGGATCTAAGCATGAGACAGGTTGCTCAGGACTGGAGCACTGGGGTGACCCTGAAGGATGGGATGGAGAGGGATGTGGAAGGGAGGGTCAGGATGGGAAACACATATACACCTATGGCTGATTCATGTCTATGTATGGCAAAAACCAGTACAATATTGTAAAGTAGTGAGCCTCCAATTAAAAATTTTTAAAAAAGAAATGAAACAAAGTATGACATCTGGAATTCTCTTCCCGCATGGTGGAACATGCCTTCCCATTGCCGAAGTGTATCAGACAGACAGTTAAAACAGACAGAACATATAACATGGTCCACATTCTTATTACATAATACCTTCAATGTCCAAGCCTCACCCCACTGCCAAGTTGCCAAATATACATAACTTCTGGCTTCAGCTCTCTGTGTCCACTAGGCAATAAGAAATTTATGAGTGTATTTTTTTGAGATACACTGACAATGCATGCCTTTAAAAGGCCACATGTCTTGGGAGATAACAAAGTGAAAAATTTGTGCTTCCAGCCTTCGTTTTATAGGGCTTCCAAATGCATTCACTACTTCCCAAATCCTCACCCTTCATCTGTAGACAAAAACTGAGATATTAAGCGGAGAAGAATGGCTTTACACAGAGATGGTAAGTTGGAAAGTAAAAATGGAGTGAGTAGCCTACCTCGCTCCATGCTCAGTAATGTAACCTATGTAAGTATGTTTAACAGCTACTAGGCATGCAAGGTCAAAGATGCTTCTCCCAGGATTACAGAGCTTGATTGAGAAGCCTTAGTTTTGTTTTACCTCTCATCTCTTTTCTCAGTTCACATGTAAGGCATGCTAATACATCAAAAATGGGAATGTCTAGGAGGTATTTAGAGACAATGCCTACTGCTGCATAAGACCAAAGTTGTACATTACAGTGGCATGTGGGTTAAAGTGGCATGCGGTTTAAGGGTTCTATCATAACATTCTACTTGACTCTGCAGAAGTTCTCCATCCCCATGAAGCTCTCAAGAGACATTGTGGCAAGTATACTTTGAGGAAAGATAGGAAGGAAACTCACAAGGTCTGTGTACTTTCTAACTGTCCTCAGTCTCACTTATCATCCCATGTATAAGGACAGATTAAGATGCTTTGTGAACCATCCCCCAGGCCCTGCCAACACCATTTTTTTAATGTAGTTAAGTCACTCAGTTTTGTCAACACTTTGCAATTCCGTGTACAGCAAGAACTCCAGGCTTCCCTGTCCTTTAAATCGCCCAGAGTTCGCGAAATCTCATGGCGTTGATGAATTGCAATTATTTCGTCTTCTGTTGTTCCCTTCTCCTGCACTCAATCTTTCACAGCATCAGGTTCTTTCCAGTGATTTGGCTCTTGGTCTTGGGCCAAGAACCAATTATTGGCTCTTCAGTCTTTCCATGAATTGTCAGTTTGAGGGTCTTCACGGTTGACTTGTTTCCGTCTCTCTGCTCTTCATAGAACTCTCAAGATACTTCTCCAGCTCCACAGTTGTGAAGCACTGATGCTTTGACAGTTCTTATGGTCCCTCTCTCACCTTGATACATGACTAATGGATTAACAAGAGCTTTGTCTTTTGGATTTCGCCAGTGATGTCTTTACATTTTAATATATTGAATAGATTAGGCAAAGCTTTTTGTCCAAGGAACAAGAGTCTTTAGTTTCATGGCTGTAGTCAATGTCCACAGTGATGTCAGAGGTCAAGAAAATAAAGTCTGTCACTGATTCCGTTTTATCTTCATTGATATGCCTTGAAACGATGGAATTAAATGCCATCATTTTAGTTGTTTTAATATTGGGTTTTAATCCAGCTTTTCCACTCTCCTCTTTCTCCTTCATCAAGGGACTTTTTAGTTTCTAACGTCCTTCTGCCATTTGGGTGATGTCATCTGGATAACTAAGGTTATTCATAACTTCTACATAAAGTTTTTCCAGCTTGAGATTCATCTAAGATGCTATTTTTCATGATGTATTCTGCACAGAAGTTAAATTAGCAGAGTAACAGTATATAGCCTTGACATATTTCTTTCCCACTCTTACAACATGATCTGCATACATGTTTCCCAGGAGACTGGTAAGATGTTCTGGTGTTCTTATCTCTTTAAGAATTTTCCACAGGTTTTTTTTTTTTTTTTTTTTTTTTTTTTTTTTTTTGTGATCCACACTGTCCAAGTCATTAGCAGAGAAATTAAGCAGATGTAAATGATTTTATTGAATTCCCTTGCTTTTCTATGATCCAAACATCAATTAAAATGTACCTATTAAGATTAAATCATGAACTACACATGCCTCTTTTTTTTAATTGTTATTTCTTGTTGTTTCTCTCTTTTTCAAGTAGTCAACTACCAACTGGTAATTTCCAGTGAATTTGCCATCCTACTTCCACAAGAATTGAATTATGCCCATGGCAGTCTCTGACCTTTGACACCAACTGAATGGAGTTAAGCTTTGAGAGCCAAAATGGAGCATCTATGCTCGGGGAAGAGGTTAGGATATTTCAACAAATGGCTACATATATTCAGAAGCTGACTTTTTGAGCACAATTCTTGTATCATCTCTTATCAGGAAGAGAACTGCATTTTTTCATGCTGATGGCAATCACTCATTAACAGAAATTTCTGGGAAAACACACACCCACACACCCAAATATGTGCTTCATTGCATGTTGAAAGCCAAAAAATTACCAGTTATGTGTGTATGTATAGAATCTAATTTCAAACAGATTAATTCATGTCAACTAATATTTGTTGCTTTACTGTCATGCACAAACAAATAACAGCTTGCAAGGAAAGAAAATCATAAGTTCCAAGAAGGATGAAGTGTAGAAGGACATGCAGTGCATCTCTCTCAATGAAAGGATCACAAATAATATTTCTACACTGTTAACAGTTCTCCCAGAGCATCAACTGAACACTAGCTGAACACTGTGTCCATCAGAGTGGCCTGTGTGGATTCCCAACATAGCTGGGTAGAATGGGTATAAAAACGGAGAAGGAGGATGAGAGGAAGCAGGACAAAACCTGTGCCTTGAGATGAGGGAATGAGAAGAACAGAAGAGACTTCCAGATTAAGGCAAGCCCCCTCACTAAAATGTAAGGTATTTTGGATAGAAAGGAAGCAAAGTGAAAGATATGATAAAATATAATTTGTATAGCTTGAGAGTCACACAATGTGTTGTGTAGCCATACATGACCCAAACTGCAATGCAGATCAACCAGTGTGCATAAGGTCTGGAAGTTGGAACATGGGGTGTAGAGAGCACTCCTGGGAGAGGACTGCCATTGAATATGTGGAGATGGCCTGATGGTGCATGAAGGAGTAGTTGTGTAGCAGAGAATTCCTTTTGAGAATTCCCAAACTGCCAAAGAGACAGGGCCTTACTGCTGTATCACACACAGGAAGTGGAGACACCATTGGAATCCCCCTCTTCCCACATGTTAACACCTACTACCAGTCAATAGAGAAAGACCAGAAAGAAGTACCACTCATGCTCTTGCAAACACAAGCTAGGCCCATGGCTGCCGGATTGGCTGCCTAACAGGTACCACCAGGATTCCTGCAGTCCAAGAAACTGTACCACCTTGTCCTGCTCTCATCAAGGCAAACCCAAGTGCTCCACAAATGTCTCAGGCTAGGGAGAATGCAATGGACCCCACTCCAGTACTCTTGCCTAAAAAATCCCATGGATCTGGAGGAGCCTGGTAGGCTGCAGTCCATGGGGCGCTAAGAGTTGGACACAACTGAGTCAACAGGACATAAAGTGGCCCTAAAGTAATGTGAAAATACCTAATGCAGACTTACTACAAGTCTCAAAGAGAGAGACTGGAAGCAAATATAAATTTGATGAACATGGCCACTTCAAGAACAAGAACGGGTACATAGGAGGTAACGTGGTGTTTTCAAGTCATATATATATATACATATTTGTATATACGTATATATATGTACACGACTGAGTGACTGAACTGAACTGAACTGATATATATGTACGTATATACGTATGTATACATCAGTTCAGTTGCTCAGTCGTTTCTGAGTCTTTGCGACCCCATGAATCACAGCACGCCAGGCCTCCCTGTCCATCACCAAATACCTGAGTTTACTCAAACCCATGTCCATCGGGTCAGCGATGCCCTCCAGCCATCTCATCCTCGATCATCCCCTTCTCCTCCTGCCCCCAATCCCTCCCAGCATCAGGGTCTTTTCCAATGAGTCAACTCTTCGCATGAGGTGGCCAAAGTATTGCAGTTTCAGCTTCAGTGTCAGTCCTTCCAGTGAACACCAAAGACTGATCTCTTAAGACTGATCTCTTTTAGGATGGACTGGTTGGATCTCCTTGCAGTCCAAGGGACTCTCAAGAGTATTTTCCAACAACACAGTTCAAAAGCATCAATTCTTTGGGGCTCAGCTTTCTTCACAGTCCAACTCTCACATCCATACATGACCACTCGGAAAACCATAGCCTTGACTAGACGGACCTTTGTTGGAAAGTCATGTTTCTGCCTTTTAATATGTTATCTAGGTTGGTCATAACTTTCTTTCCAAGGAGTAAGCGTCTTTTAATTTCGTGGCTGCAATCACCATCTGCAGTGATTTTGGAGCCCCCAAAATTAGTCTGACACTGTCCCCACTGTTTCCCCATCTATTTCCCATGAAGAGATGGACCAAATGCCATGATCTTAGTTTTCTGAATGTTTCTCTTAGTTTTCTTTAAGCCAACTTTTTCACTCTCCTCTTTCACTTTCATCAAGAGGTTTCTTAGTTCCTCTTCAGTTTCTACCATAAGGGTGGTGTGATCTGCATATCTGAGGTTACATATGTATGAACATATGTATGTATGTATATATATTTGTATATATATATATATATATTTGTGTGCCCACACTGCTATATACACATAGGCATGTATACATATACTGTGTACATATTTGTCTCTTCACATATGTGTATATATGTCATATGTGTAGAGATATATGTATATGTATATATAATATATATAAACACACACATAAATGTATCCACATATATCTGAATATTCTCTTACATTGTCCTAAAATATGCTTTATGTTAAATAGTAAAATTAGTCTTAATATTTTAAATCATACCAAGTATGTTCTCTGACCACCAAGAAGTGGAGTTAAAAATTAAACATGGTATACATGTGTGCAAATTTGTCAATGTGTGGAAAATTAAACAAGACATTCCTAAAGTACCAATAAGTCAAAGAGTAAACCACAAGGCAAATTAGAATATACTCTGTAATGAATGAATGTGAAAGCACATTTTAGCAAATCATTGAATACAGCAAAATTACAACCTTTTGTTACATACCTACAGTGAATATATGCCAATACCTATAGGCAGGAAAAGTATATACCTATACTTTAGACATAAACATATGCATGCATATGAATAGGTATGTATATGTGTGTGTGTGTGTGTGTGTGTATTCTCAATATATAGGTTTATATAATCTCAATAATGATTTACCAGGTAGCACTAGTAGTAAAGAATCCGCCTTCTAATGCAGAAGTCATAAGAGATGCAGCTTTGTTCCATAGGTCAGGAAGATCTCTTGGAGCTAGGCATGGCAACCCAGTCCTATTTGGTAGCCTTGAGAATTCCCTGCACTTAGGAGCCAAGCAGATGACTGTCTGTGGGGTGCAGACTGTCATAAAGGAGTGTAGTGACTTAACACACAAAATATCACTTTAATGGATCACTAGTATATATATAGTATAACTTTTCCTTTCAGATATTGATTATTACTGATTGACTCTTCTTTAATCTCCTTGATCTTATTAACGTTTTCACACCTTCTTAATCTGTGTCTTCACTGTATTTATTGGTGACTCAAATTTGTTTGGAAGATTTTGGGTCCCCTTTTCCATCATTACTCTGAATTCTTTTTCAGGAAAACTTCTTATCATTTCCTCTTTTGTTTGGTTGGGTGGGTTTTTATCATTTACTCTTGGGGTCCTTTAATGGATCAGAACATGGTGGTCTGGAGTTGATGATAAGAAAGTAAAAGAGAGAAAGAGGCTGATATTCCCTGGTTTATGATGAAAAGCAATAAAGCCCCTGACACAGGACTTGCATCGCTCATGAAGGCACCAGGCGCCCCCTCAAGGGAGTGAAGTCACAGAGTGCCTTCTCTGGAAGGTCTTAGAAGCTAGGGCAGGAAAGTGAGCCAACGGGTCTCCACACTCCAGAGAATCAGCCAGAGAGAGAGAGTGAAAGAGAGCGAGAGAAACAGAAAAGACACGGGGACCTAAGCTATGATGGAGCAAAGGTGCTTTAATGATTTTTCTGTGAGTATATATAGGCTGTGGTACACGAAATTTCCTTCTACAATGATAGAGATCAGAAAACCAAATGTACAGCAACCGTTACCAAGGGAACAAGGGATAATAATGGACACAAGATCAGGAGACAATCCATATCTCAAGAAAGGGGAGTGAGTCTAAGCAGTTTTGTCGTAAAGAGAATGTTTACTAAAGGAGACGCAAGCCTGTCTCACACAATGGCCTCAGTTCCTAGGAGCAGCGTGCTGTTCCTCTTGAAGAGGGACAAAGGAATCATGAGAGACAGCACGTAGGAATCTTCCTGTTAAACACTCCCTGACAATCTACCTTCACCTGCTGCATGTTTGTCTTCCTTTTCATTTCGTTTAGATTGCTGTAGTTAGGGTCTACTTTCTGCAGGCTGGAGTGATATGGATATTCTTCATTGTGGAGTTTGCTCTTTGTTTGTGGGGTTTGACAAATAACTTGTCAAGGTTGAATGCTTGAGGGAACTTGTGTCTGTGCTCTATTGTGTGGAGCTGGATCACTTCTCTCTGGAGTGCAATGAATTGTCCTGTAATGCACTTTGTGGTGTCTGTGGTTTTTCGTATTGCTTTGAGGAACACCTTGTAAAACATGTGGAGAGGCGGCAGGCAGCTGAACCACCGTGGCATGAAGGGATAGAAAGGTTTGGTTCATCAATGCTTTCTATTGTAATATTTGGAACAAAAAGTTATTGATGAAAGTAAATTTTACATACTGAGATATGGAGAAGTGATTCTGATTTATATATCATTTCATTTCACTGTTAGGTTATCCATAAGAGCCTGATCATGTTCTATGCATTGTGCACTGTGCATTTGTTTTACGCATTAAAGGGAAATATATTTTCTAAAAATGGTGTAGTTGTTATCCCAATGCAACTAGGTGACAATTGGGGATGTGGATCAGATATGTTCCCATGTTAGTGTAACTTGAGTGTTTAAAATTATATGCAATCTAAGAATAGATTTCTTTGAAGAACATCTTTAAGTAACTGGCAGTTGCAACTTTATGTGCTCGAGTTCTCTGCAGAAGTAGGAAACTGTCTCTTATTAGAGAAAGAATAGTGGAAGATGAGCCAGATAATGGTATAGACTTTACGCAAAAGTACCTATATTGTTAAGCCAGAAAGCTATTAACAAATTTTGAGTTGTCCGAATGTTCATTTATGCTCTTGGGGAGTGCAGATTGTTTGGCCAGCATACTAAAGATTCCTTAAAATATATTTTGTTTAAAAAAAAAAAAAAAAAAAACTTGGATACCGATGCAAGTCCAGAAGTCCCTTAAAGTCGTATCTTCTATATTATTTTTTATTTTCTTTAGAAAATTACAATATTTTATATTTTATTATATTTTATTTTATTATCTAGTCATAGCATATAATATAAAATATAACATATTGTATTAATGTGTTAAATATCATATTCATTATATTTTATTATATTCTGTTTTATTTTTATATTCATATCTTTACTTGCAAGGCATAAATTTTATTAATATGTAAGTTTTTAAAGCTACTAATGGAAATGGATTATTTGATGCTATTAAAATCATATGACTAAAATAATTTTTTTGTGGTTTAGCTTTGTTTTTCTAATTTACCTGGTTTTAAAATGTCACTAAATAATTCTCTCCTTTGATTTTAGTTTCACTTCCGTCATATTCCTTACTTTCAATGAGGCTATCTCAAACTTTTAGCAAGGAAGAAAGTTCATTTCAGTTAAGTCACTCAATCTCAGTACTCCAGGCCACCCTGTCCATCACCAACTCCGGGAGTCCACCCAAACCTATGTCGGTGATGCCATCCAACCATCCCATCCTCTGTCATCCCCTTCTCCTCCTGCCCTCAATCTTTCCCAGCATCAGGGTCTTTTCAAATGAGTCAGCTTTGGCACCAGGAGGCCAAGGTATTGGAGTTTCAGCTTCAACATCAGTCCTTTCAATGAACACCCGGGACAGATCTCCTTTAGGATGGACTGGTTGGATTTCCTTGCAGTCCAAGAGACTCTCAAGAGTTTTCTCCAACACCACAGTTCAAAAGCATCAATTCTTTGGTGATCAGCTTGCTTTATAGTCCAACCCTCACATCCATACATGACCACTGGAAAAACCATAGGTACACTAGAAGACCTGTGTTGACAAAATAATGTCTCTGCTTTTTAATATGCTGTTTAGTTTGATCATAACTTTCCTTCCAAGGTGTATCTTTTAATTTCATGGCTGCAATCAACATCTGTCACTGCTTCTGCCTTTTTCCCTTCTATTTCCCATGAAGTGATGGGACCAGATGCCATGATCTTAGCTTTCTGAATGTTGAGCTTTAAGCCATTTTTTTTCACTCTCTCTTTCACTTCCATTGAGACTCTTTAGTTCTTTACTTTCTGCCATAAGGGTGGTATCTATCTGCATATCTGAGGTTATTGATATTTCTCCCAGCAATCTTGATTCCAGCTTGGACTTCCTCCAGCCCACTGTTTCTCATGACGTACTCTGCATGTAAGCTAAATAAGCAGAAAGACAATATATAGCCTTGATGTACTCCTTTAGCTATGTGGAACCAGTCTGCTGTTCCATGTCCAGTTCTAACTGCTGCTTCCTGACCTGCAAACAGATATCTCAAGAGGCAGATCAGGTGGTCTGGTATGCCCATCTCTTTCAAAATTTTTCACAGTTTATGGTGATCCACAGAGTCAATGGTTTTGACATAGTCAATAAAGCAGAAATAGATGTTTTTCTGGAACTCTCTTGCTTTTTGAATGATCCAGCAGATGTTGGCAGTTTGACCTCTGGTTCCTCTGGCCTTTTCTTAAACAAGCTTGAAAATCTGGAAGTGTATTGTTCACATGTTGCTGAAACCTGGCTTGGAGAATTTTAAGTAGTACTTTACTAGCTTGTGAGATGAGTGCAATTGTTCAGTAGTTTGAGCATGCTTTGGCATTGCATTTCTTTGGAATTGGAATGAAAACTGACCTTTTCCAGTCCTGTGGCCACTGCTGAGTTTTCCAAATTTGCTGGCATTTTGAGTGCAGCATTTTCACAGCATCACCTTTCAGAATTTGAAATACTTCAACTGGGATTCCATCACCTCTCTAGTTTTGTTCATTGGAGAAGGCAATTGCAACCCACTCCAATACTTTTGCCTGGAAAATCCCATGGTCAGAGGAGCCTGGTAGTCTGCAGTCCATGGGCTCGTGAAGAGTCGGACATGACTGAGCAACTTCACTTTCATTTTTTACTTCCATGCATTGGAGATGGATATGACATCCCACTCCTGTTTTCCTGCCTGGGGAGTCCTGGGGACAGCAGAGCCTGGAGGCCTGCAGTCTATGTGATCGCACAGATTTGGACACAATGGAAGCGACTTAGCAGCAGCAGTAGCAGCAGCTTTGTTCATAGTGATGTTGCCTAAGGCCCACTTGACTTCACATTCCAGGATGTCTGGCTCTAGCTGAGTGATCACACCATTGTGATTATCTGGGTTGTGAAGATCTTTTTTGTACAATTTATCTGTGTATGCTTGCCACCTCTTCTTATCTTCTGCTTCTGTTAGGTCCATATGATTTCTGTCTTTTATTGAGCCCGTCTTTGCATGAAATATTCCCTTGGTATCTCTAATTTTCTTGAAGAGATCTCTAGTCCTTCCCACTCCATTGTTTTCCTTTATTTCTGTGCAGTGATCACTGAGGAAAGCTTTCTTATCTCTTGCTCTTCTTTGAAACTCTGCATTCAAATGGGTATATCTTTCCTTTTCTCCTTTGCTCTTCACTTCCCTTCTTTTCACAGCTATTTGTAAGGCTTCCTCTGACGGACATTGTGTTTTTTGCATTTGTTTTTCTTGGGGATGGTCTTGATTCCTGTCTGATGTACAATGTCACAAAACTCCACCCATAGTTCCTCAGGCACTCTGTCCATCAGATCTAGTTCCTTAAATCTATTTCTTACTTAAACTGCATAGTCATGAGGAATTTGCTTTAGCTCATACCTGAGTGATCTAGTGGTTTTCTCGACTTTCTTCAATTTCAGTCTGAATGTGGCAATGAGTTCATGATATGAGCCACAATCAGCTCCCTGTCTTTTTTTTTTGTTGTTGTTGTTGACTGTATAGAGCTTCTCCATCTTTGGCTGCAAAGAATATAATCAATCTAATTTCAGGGTTGACCACCTGGTGATGTCCATGTGTAGGGTTTTCTCTTGTGTTGTTGGAAGAGGGTGTTTGCTATGACCAGTGCATTCTCTTGGCAGAACTCTATTAGCCTTTGCCATGTTTCATTCTGTATCGCAAGACCAAATTTGCCTTTTACTCCAGGTGTTTCTTGACTTCCTACTTTTGCATTCCAGTCCCTTATAATGAAAAGGACATCTTTTCTGGGTGTTGATTTTCGAAGGTTATGTAGGTCTTCATAGAACTGTTCAACTTCAGCTTCTTCAGCGTTACTGGTCAGGGCATAGACTTGGATTACTGTGATATTGAATGGTTTACCTTAGAAACGGACAGAGATCATTCTGTTGTTTTGGAGACTGCATCCAAGTACTGCATTTCAGGCTCTTTTGTTGACCATGATGGCTACTCCATGTCTCCCAAGGGAGTCCTGCCCACAGCAGTAGATATAGTGGTCATCTGAGTTAAATTAATACATTCCAGTCCATCTTAGTTCACTGATTCCTATAACATTGATGTTCACTCTTCTCATCTCCCGTTTGACCACTTCCCATTTGCTTTGATTCATGGATCTAACATTTCAGGTTCCTATGCAATATTGCTCTTACAGCATTGAACCTTGCCTCTATCACCATTACAATCCACAACTGGGTTTTGTTTTTGCGTTGGCCCCATCCCTTCATTCTTTCTGGAGTAATTTCTCCACTGATCTCCAGTAGCATAATTGGGCACCTACCGACCTGGGGAGTTCATCTTTCAGTGTCCTATGTTTTTGCCTTCTCATACTGTTCCTGGGGTTCTCAAGGCAAGAATACTGAAGTGGTTTGCCATTCCCTTCTCCAGTGGACCACATTCTGTCAGACCTCTCCACCATGACCCGACTGTCTTGGGTGGCCCCACACGGCATGGCTTAGTTTCATTGCGTTAGACAAGCTGTTGTCCGTGTGATCAGATTGACTAGGTGTCTGTGATTCTGGTTTCATTCTGTCTACCATCTGATGCCCTCTCTCAGTGCCTCTTATGTACTTTCACCTACTGCGTATTTTCTGTCTTTCATTTTGCTTAGATTGCTGTGGTTATGTTCCCTATTCTGCAGTCAGGAGGGTCTTGTCTTCTCTTCATTGTGGGGTTTGCTTTTGTAGGTGGGTTTGGAACAGTGACTTGTCAAGATTGAATGATTTGGGGAACTTTTGTCTATGTTTTGGCAGCTGGAGCTGTATCTCTTCTCTCTGGAGAGCAATGAAGTGTCCATAATGCACTCTGGGGTGTCTATGGATTTGGTTTGGCTTTGGGCAGCAGTTTTTAATGTTCAATATTGTGTTCCTCTTTTGCTGGGCAATAGGTGTGGGTTGTCTTGCACTGAACTTGCTGGCTCACACGTGGAGCTTGGTTTCTGTGTAGACATTAACATTTTGGGTGTTTGCTTGTGTTTTAATATTCCCTGGAGTCAGGACTATGAGGATGATCCATAGTTCTGATGTTGGCTTCCTGGACTCTGGATTTCAGCCCCCTGTTACAGTAGCTCCAAGAATTCCACATCCTCACAGCATAAAAGATCAAACCCCAAGATTAATAGTTAAAGAACTCTTCACAGCCAGAAACAGCCACAGGTATTCAAAGAGCTATAAAGGACAGAAAAAAATGGAGGAAGGAGATAGAGGTGCCTAGAAGAAGAAAAAGAAGAGTTCAAAAGGGAAGAGACAAAAAACACAGGAATCAAATCGCTAAGTGAAAATACATCCCAAAGATTAGATTCCTAATGCTGTATCATTGAAAACAAGTTTCCAAAATCCAGGGTTAAAAACCTAGAACAGAGTTTAGACGCCTCTCAATACTATAAAACAAACAAACAAAAATAGAATCCAAATATACTTATAAAGTAATTTGTTTTAAAAATAGATTTTCATTTCTTTTTTTAAAAAAGGTAACAGTAATGTATAGAAATTAAATTAAGGGATTAATAAGGAACAAAATTTTTTTTTAAATATTTTAAATCAGAATTAGGAAATAGATCTAGGAATTTCTCTGAAGTTGTGTGCTTTGTGGTGTCAGTCAAGTGTCAGATAATCTCTTGTTCAAATTTGATCTTGTTGTCAAAGGCTAATATTGTTCATTGATTGCACAGTGTCCCCATTAACTGCAGGGTTTTATTGTTCTGCCTATGTCCCTTCTGGGGCAGTTCACTCTTCTTGACTTATTGTTAATTTCTCTGTATGCAAGTTTCTTCCGTGTCCAGTTTTCATTCTGAAGTAAGTGTGTGGCAGCCTCTTATTCAAGCTCAACTGCTTAGTGGTGCCATTAGAAGGGTGGGAACACTGAAAGTGGGGAAACATGGGCGTTCTTGAGCAGGATGGACCGCAGTGCGCTTGGCACTGACAAAAGTGGCATGTACTTTCTGGGTCCACCCTGTTAACCCTCCCTGCTGCTTGCTCTGTGATGTACAATCCCAAGTGGGCCTTGTGTTTCATGCTCTTCCCATGTGTAAGCCACTCAGGATCTCAGCTGCTCTGCAAGAGCACTGGCAATTATTGGCTATCACTTTGTGCCCTTTCCAGGTAAAAACAACTCCGTTTGCCTCAGTGGGCAAGGCACTATCCCAGATGAGCCACGCATCTTACGTACCTCTCTTATCCCAGCAACTTGGTTTGCTGGCTGCACCAGAGGGCACTGTCTCACGTGTGCCTTGTGTCTCCTCAGGAGAGTTGATCTCAGGCTGTGACTCTCCTGGCCTATGTGAACTCTTCATGAACTCAGGATGTCATGGTTAGAAACTGGCAGCATGCTTAGAGCTTGGTGGGAGATGTCATCTCTTTTGCTGAGATAACAGTAGCCCCTTGCCTTCTACCTCAGGCTGTCACACACATTCTCTCTGCCTCCATAGAGGAAAAGGCCATAAATGGTAGCTGGCTGGTCTACTTTGTTATTTTCTAGTGTGCAATCTTTTGTTCTTTGAGCATCCCAGGGTTCACTATGTAGGCTTAGAGCCATTTCTCAGGCAAGTTCCTTTTGTAAATTTTTGTCTATGATGCTCCCATGTTTTAGGCAACTTTGTCACCTTAGCTTTCCCTGATTGTCCTCAGGGCATTAATGGCTGGTCTTTAGCACAGAGTGGATGATACAGCCTGGGCTTCCCTTCGAGGCTCCACTCAGTCATGGAGGACAGGAGCGTCTGAACTCCTTTGCTACTAGTAATTTCAGTTAGGCATATGTGTTTTTGCTTTTTTTTTTTTTTTTCCTATTCCCTAGTTATGTTGCTCTCAACAATCCCAGAGGTCCCCACTGACCCTGATGAGAGAGGGTTTCCTATGTTGTGTAAACTTCTCCTTTATGATACCCTCTCCAAGATGGTTCTCAATCCCTAAATACTTTATCTCTCTTTATGTCTCTTATAGTTTTCCTAAGGATCAGGCTCTTCTCTAATGAGCCAGCTCATCATGGTCATAGCTTTGGAACCTCAGGTGACCAAAGGTTTGGGGCCTCAGCTTCAGCATCAGACCTTCCAATGAATTTTCAGGGTTGATTTCCTTAAGATTGAGTGGTTTTATCTTTCTGTAGTCCATGGCACTCTCACAAATCATCCCCTGCATAGCAATCCAAACCGACCAATTATTTGGTCTTTCCACACCTGTCTGTGTCTTTGGGAATGACCATAGTTGAGACACTATGGACTTCTATTGGCCAAGTCATGTCTTTGTTTTCTAAAACAATTTCTAGATTTGTCATAGCTTTTCTGTTGAGAAGAAATCATATTCAAAATCTATGGTTGCTGTCAACATCTGCAGTGAACTTAGAGACACAGAAGAGGAAATCTGTCACTGCTTCTGCCTTTTTCCCTTCTATTTTCCACGCAGTGGTGGGACCAGATTCCATGATCTTACTTTTTGCAATTTTGAGAATGCAACATGCTGTTTACCAAATGTTTCCATATCATAATTGGCAATTATTGTTTTCTTATACTTTGTTTTCTCTCCGTCTTTAGCATAAGAAATTATGCTCTCATTTTTTTCAAAGACTTCAGTGATTCATTATATATAGTACTGTTGGTTGTAAATTTCCTACTGGAAGCATTTGTGCTGTACTTCTGTGACAACTGGGTGAAATTTTTATAAAATACCCAGCCTATGAAACATTTCCCCATTAGCACAATGTATTGAGGCAATGCATATCTAGTTAATCTTCCCTAGTGTGGAAACTAGGCAATTACAAAACAGTACAAGCTTGGACTGCAAGGAGATCCAACCAGTCTGTCCTAAAGGAGATCAGTCCTGGGTGTTCATTGGAAGCACTGATGTTGAAGCTGAAACTCCAATGCTTTGGCCATCTGATGTGAAGCACTGACTCATTTGAAAAGGCCCTCATGTTGAGGAAAGATTGAGGGCAGGAGGAGAAGGGGACGAAAGAGGATGAGATGGTCGGATGTCATCACCAACTCAGTGGACATGAATTTAGGTAGACTCCAGGAGTTGGTGATGGACAGGGGGCCCTGGCAGGCTGTGGTTCATGGGGCTGCAAAGAGTCAGACACGACTGAAGGGCTGAACTGAACAAGCATCCAGAGGTACGATGTGGAGAGGAGGTGACAGATAAACCACCGTGGCATGAAGGGATAGGAATATTGACAATCAGCGCTTTCTACTGAAATAGTTGGAACCAAAAACTTTAAAGTGATGAAGTAAAATTTTACTTCCTGGGTTATGCGGAACTGATTATTTTTTATACATCAGTTAATTTGAATGGTAGGCTAACCAGAAGAGCCTTATTAAGATCTATGCACTGTATTCCACCCATTAAAGTGGAATACATTTAAAAGAGAAATGGGGTAGCTGTTATTTTGATTTCAGCTAAGTGACCGTTATAGATGTGGTTGAGGTATGTCTCTATGTTACTGTGAACTTGAATGGTTAATATTTTTTTTTAATTTTTATTTATTTTTTACAGTCTTTATTTATTTAGTTATTTTAATTTGTTAGAGGCTAATTACTTTACAATATTGTAGTGGTTTTTGCCATACATTGACATGAATCAGCCATGGATTTACATGTGTACCCCATCCCGATCCCCCCCTCCCACCTCCCTCCCCATCCCATCCTTCTGGGTCTTCCCAGTGCACCAGCCCTGACCACTTGTCTCATGCATCCAACCTGGGCTGGTGGGCTGTTTCACCCTTGAAAGTATACTTGTTTCAATGCTATTCTCTCAGAACATCCCACCCTTGCCTTCTCCCACAGAGTCCCAAAGTCTGTTCTGTACATCTGTGTCTCTTTTTCTGTTTTGCATATTGGGTTATCATTACCATCTTTTGAAATTCCATATATATGCATTAGTATATTGTATTGATCTTTATCTTCCTGGCTTACTTCACTCTGTATAATGGGCTCCAGTTTCATCCATCTCATTAGAACTGATTCAAATGAATTCTTTTTAATGGCTGAGTAATATTCCACTGTGTATAAGTACCATAGCTTTCTTACCCATTGAATGGTTAAAAATTTATCCAATGTCAGAAGAGCAACAGCTTTCATAGT
Source organism: Dama dama (assembly GCF_033118175.1). Taxonomy (NCBI): domain Eukaryota; kingdom Metazoa; phylum Chordata; class Mammalia; order Artiodactyla; family Cervidae; genus Dama; species Dama dama. The sequence continues at coordinate 3,697,257 of NC_083715.1, read as the reverse complement.
TCAATACATTTAAACAACTGATAGTTTCAGCTTTATGGGCTCAAGGTCCCATCATAAGTAGAGATGAAACTCATCTCTAGTTGTAGAAAGAATAGTAGAGGATGAGCCAGATTAAATTATAGCCTTTCAGGAAAAGGAGCTAAATTATTCAGAAAGAAAGTGATTAACCAATATAGGTTTGCCCAAATAGCTCACTTACTCTCTTGAAAGTGTGCAAACTGTTTGGCCAAGTCAAAAAAGTTGCTTAATTTATATGTTGGCTATATATAGAGAGGCATGTATACTGGTGTTCAATTCCTGTTATCTTTAACATCAATGGAAAAATTTAAGACAGAATAGAATGATTCAAAACCTGCTTGGTTGTTGAGTATATGAAAAGAGGTAATGCTTGACATTTTATTTTCTTGATTGCATCTAAAACATGAGGACTCTTTTGTATCACTCTCCTCCTTCTGTCTATTAACTTTCTAATGTTTGTCCAGGTTTCACGACAAAACAAAGAGAGCTATAATGTTGGCTTAACACAAAATAGTGATGCCAAGCTCAGATCACAGGATTATTTCCAACTCTTTTCAACAGGGAATATCCAAAGTTTTTGTTGACTCAATCCCTCCAGGACCTAGAGACATGTGAAACATAAATTAATCCTGCAAGTGAGATTTTATGCCACATTTGTTATCAACCTCTCATTTCAAACTTCATTCCCTTTCTTGTTCAAAGCAGTCCCTGCATCAGATTGGCAAAGATGAAAAGTGAGAGGGGGGTGGGATTTCAGACTTCACCAAATTCCAAGAGTAGCTTTAATCAGAGAAGGGAAAAAAGACAGAAACAAAGGAAAATTGTCAAGCAATGCAAAATAATAATGGTTTAGCTATCATGCAAAGTCAAGGACTCTTAGTTCCTCCTCAAGGGCTATGGATAATATTCTGAGCCATATCCTGTGAGCAGTCTTATAGATGTTGAAACCCCAGCCATGCTGAAAACATTAAGTACACAGACACCAAGGTAGTTGGAGCCAGATGGCTGATGATGTTGTCTCTCAATTTCCTCAGTAACAGCCCATTAGAAGCATGTTCTAAAACTGATCACACACAGACACAATGGCCCATCGCCACTCTACCTTTAAAAGCCTTTCCCTGAAAGCCTTTAAGGTGTCTGGACCTTTTAAGCATTAGCTGCTTGGACTCCTTACTTAATCCTGCAATAAAGACTTCACCTGTCTTCACCACAACCCACAATCAGTTGATTGACTTTATTGCACAAAAGTGAGCAGACCCAAATTTGGTTTGGTATCAGTACTGACAACTAAGAGGGTGTGTATAAGTGTGTGTATTTAAGGGAGAAAAATCACTTTTATTTCAGGAAACAAGTATATTTACTGATGTGATTTGTTTGTGTAAAATATTCTTTAGGAATGAGATTTTGCATGTTTCATGTCTGGTTATTATAGAGTGAGTAACCTATATTTTAAATCGATACAGCTTTCTTCATTGAGAAATAAAAACTGGCTGAATGTTACCATTTGATTTCAATGAAACCAGTGATTTTGTGATATCACTCAGTTTGAAAACCACTGTGATGGTCTATACAGTTTATTTGTGTAGGTGAGCCAAGCAGGAGTTGAAGTTGCAGTGTGTAAAATCTGACAAATGGGGGAAGTCGCTGAAGAAAGATTTATTTGATATGGCACATATTTCTTCAGAAATCCAAGGTGTATATCCTAAAGATGAGTCAGTTGGTTCAGAAACCCCCATTAGACCTCCTTCATGTGATTACACACTTATTGGGGACTTGGTCTTGAAAGATATGACTCAAGATGATGCTTTTCAGGCTTTGTATGCAGAATCTGTGATCAAAAGACCATGTTACACATTTTCTGTCTTTAAACCAGAAGAATTGAATGATTTTCTTTCACTTACTTTTCCTCAGAAACAGGAATATATTTGAAAGTATCAGCTTAAATCTATTTGGTGGTATGAAAGTGGCACTTCTACAGTGATTAAGGAAGAACTCCTCAGGAAAGTAGTCTTGGGACAAAAGGCCCCATTTAGTATTTTTTTTTAAACTAAAGTATAAAAAGTTTAGTTTGATAGCTTAACATTTATGTGTTTAGTTAAATGTGACAAAAGTTTCAAAGATCTGCTTCACTAACTGTTTTCCCAACAGAAGAAAAAGAAGTGTCTGTTTTGAGCAAGGTATTCCAAAATTTTCACTTATTTTAGGGAATATATGTTTTAATCCTGTGAACATTAAGTATCTTAACATAGGTAGTTAAAACTGACTTTAAACTTCAGATAACACACTACTGAAAAAAAATTTCTATTTTTCAAGTTGAGAACAGCTGGATATTAAAACATTTGAGGTTTAACATATTTTCCTAGCTACTTTGAACCAGATACAAGTCCTGAATCTCCTTAAAGGGGTATTTAGTGTACATATACAATAGATTTTCCTATGAGGAGCATACTTTATTCTAATAGGCAAATATTTAAAACTACTAATGCAGGTGTACTATTTAATGCTATTAACTTTGTATGCTTAAAGGAGTCAATATTTAGAGTTTTGGTTTTCTATTTTCCCTTTATTTAAAAGGCACTAAATAATTTTCTTCCTTGGTTTTAGTTGCAGTTCTATCATAATCCAAATTTTAAGTGATGCTATCCTCTACTTTGAGCAAGAATGAAAATAAGAGTTGGAATTAAAATTTTCTATTATCTTCATTCGTCTGAGATTACAAGAATAAGTGTGTTAAGCAAGGGGTAATGTGGATTTCTTCCTGAATCCTGGGTTTCTTCCTGAATCTAGAGAATAGAGTGTATTTCCACTCTACAAGTTTAAGTGTGCTTTTCATACGAAAGTCTTCTACTAGTCACATAGTTGCTAATACATGAACCCCAACTCGAGGGTATTTTTTTCTTAATTGTCAATGTCAGTTAGACCGAAAGAGAAAATTGTGATAGATCAACCCTATGTTTACACAATTGACCTTTTTTCATTGGCACTCACAGAGCAGCTACACTCAAGCAAATGGCCACATTGAGAATTTTGCTACTATGGTTGCTTCTATTTCTCAGTACCACATAGTATCTCCATTACAGAGAAGTTATTTTAGACTGATGGTCAAGTCTTCTACCTTCCCAGTTAGGTACGGTGATATGTCAGCCCATGAAGTTACTTTCTCTAACCTGCAACAGGTAGGCAATACGTGATTATAAGTGAAAGTGATCAGTGATGCATCTGCTACTTCTCTTTTAAGGTTAACTCATCAGCTATCTTCATTATATGAAAATCATCCTAATTACAACTGATGTACCAAACAGGTGCCAGATTATGCAGGATAATGAAGATTAAAATTTATATTGGCTGATGTCAACAAATTCCTATATTTCTCTCATTTGAGCAATAAAATTTCATGTTCATCTTCATAGTTTCATTTTCTATTCTGAAATAATTAAGAGTAAATTGAGGCTTTCTTTCTATTCCTGGATCTTATATTGTACTTTTATAAAACTCTTCAGTTCAAGGAAACATTTGGTAAGTACCCTAGGTAAACTAAAAGAAAAGAAACTGAGAACAAAAATAAAAAAGTTGGAAGTAAATAGACATCGGAAATCATGAAAGCTGAGTTGAATGGATGTCTAAATAAGGATGGTATGGGAAAAGGAACAGACCCAAATCAAATAAAAAAAAAAAATCAAATGCACAATGTGTACTTTAGCACTTTCTCACTTGCCTCCTATTCAATCAGTTATCAGAGAGAATCTAAGAGGTTAGACAGCAGGTTGACTCCATTAAAAACTGTTTCATACTTGAAAATATAGGTGTTGTAACCTGCCCAGTAATCATGATGATCATCACACCATCACTGGGATACTATAGGTAACATGATATAGTCAAAGATTAAATATATATAATCAAAGACATAATTAAATATTGTACCACAGTCACCACAAGATAGGTATTTTGCAAGTGGTATTATTAAAGGTCACTTTTGCTCTGCTGTTCTTAAGGCATGCCATTATTTCCTCCCACCCAGATTCCATTCTGTTGATCCTTTAATGGGCCAGAACCTGGTGGTCCGGATTTGAGGATGAGAAAGTGAATGAAGGAAAGAGGCTAATATTCCCTGAGTTACACAGCCGGCTTTCACGTGCCAGGGAATCAGCCAGAAATAGAGATATAAAGAGAGAGAAGAAAGAAAGACATGGGGACTAAAGCTCTGATGGAGCAAAGGTGTTTTAATCAGCATGGTGTGGGCATATTTACTGTCTTACAAGGTAGTTATTCTCAACAAAGACAAAGATTGAAATTCCAGACTTACAAACATAAGGCGATCCCTATTAAAGACAGAGAGTTGTAAATAATCACTTTTTACCATATGGTTCATAAGAAGTAAGAGGATATGTATCACTCTATTGAAAAACAAATGAAGAAAATGCCTGGATTCCTCAGCCCGGGGAAAGGTGTGCCTCTCGTCTTAATTCCTGAATATTCAGGAATCAATCAGGACCAGAGGATTCCTGACAGATCCAAAACAGCACACAGGAAGCCTCCTGTTTAATGCTTCCTGACTCCATCCTATATTTCCTCTTGCATATTCTGATGTTGTTTTCCTATTCTAACCATGACAGACATAAATCCTAGTGGGGAACGCAGCACCTCAGCATGGCTAACATGCTCTTGAAAGACATGATATCTAATTCTCATAGTAGCTTCATTATCTTCATGTTTCACTCTTCTTCTGGAGCTACAACCAGGCAAATTTCTTTCAGTCATGGTAAGCTCCATCTCACAAGTTTCACTCAGTTCTCTCATAGAGTTCGAACGAAACTCTGTTTGCCGACTTAAGCACAGATATCAGGTCTTCTAGATGTTTTGGGTCTAACCACTTTTTCTTGTGTAACTTTTACAACAGCCAAGACTTAGTGCTTGCCAAAGGATGTATTTTAAGTAAGAGATAAGCATTTGCAGCAACTTTGAGAGTTACTGAAATTGGTGTCCTTATTTATCCCTTCAAGCACTAAGTTCAATGGCTTCATTCTAGATTTCAGCCGTCTTTCTATGTAGGCAATTTTTCATGCTTGGAGCAATAACACCTTAAAGGTGCTTACACCTTCTATTTTATTGCCATGTGCTTTTTATTCCTTCTGACTCCCTTTTAACACCTTTTCATGTTCTGCCTTTAGTGGCAAGATTTTCCCAAATAGAACATAATTAATCCAGTTCATTCTAAGATAACCTGTAAAGTGTGTGAATATGGACTTGCAGATATCTCATTTTGCCAAACTACTCTTTTGTTCCTTCCTATTAACATATTATCAAATTATGGCTCACTTTCTCTGTGCAGAGAACCCTGGTTACATGACAAGTTACAATGGTGATTTATTCCCATATGATTTTAACATATCAGTACTTTAAATTCTCAAAATTATATGAAGAATGTAGCTCAACACAATAGTTAAACATTTTTAATGAGTTCAATTTCATTTTTTTAACATTGGTGCCTAAGATAGTAACAGTGATATAAAAAATTTAAGTGAGAAAAATGCAGAAGATTGGAGCAAAAAGATATAAAAAATGAAGGGAGAAGTTCAGAGGATGAAATCAGATGTTTAAAGTGTAACAGGATGAAATCAGATGTTTAAAGTGTAACAGGCCAATGGCTAAATGCAGGACAAGAAGAGGCCAGTATGACTTCAAGACTGTTTCCCTACAACATGGTTTAAATTTAAACAATTCACAGAATAGTCTTACATGCAAAATATTCTAAGACCCTCTGAGACGTAGGTCAAAGGTATATCATTTAAAGCATTCTTATTTAGGATGTCACGAGGGTGAAATGATTCAACTGCAAAAAATAGCTTCCAACATTTGGCCCAGAAACAAGAACTAGAGTACTACTATGGAGTTAATAAAAGTCTCTTGGCTTATCTTTTCCTTTTGTTATTTGTGATTTGGGCACGTAAGATTGTGACTGTGCTTGTGTGTGTCATTGGAGTAAGTATGTGCTTGTGAAGTGTATGTCTGGGCTTTTGTTTTGCCTTGCATACTAAAGAGTTCAGCCTGATGAAATGGTTAAGCACAAATATAAATAGGTACTAATTAAAATGTCCTTACAAAAGTCTACTTTCTCTATTCAAGGTGAAAGATAAAGTGGTGAGTTACAAAGATTGAAATCATTTAGATATTAACCAAGCTACTTCAGCCAAACACAGCTTAAAACTGTGGTGCTCTCCCAGTCAGCCCAGCAAAAGTTAAGTGGGACCTCAGATCTCTATTATATCCAAAAATAACAAAACATCTACCCTCTAATACGGCAGTTCCAGATAAGCCTACATAGATGCCTGGAGTTTCAACCAGGCCTTCCTGAAATGAGATACTTCCTACCATCCTAAATAGTAAGGTACATGTAAGAGATAATGGGGACCAGGGAGGCTGCACTAACAAAAACAATTAAAAAGAATCTTGAGAACCAAATGAAACTAAGGATGAAATTAGGAATTTTATTCCCACATGTATGGAATACACCTCCCACTTGTGAAAGTGTATCAGATAGGCAATTAAAATAGAAGGAAGTTATAACATGGTCCACATTCTTCTTACCTAATAACTTCAGTGTCCATGCCTCATTCCACTGCTAATGTTACTGTTGACTATCCAGGACAGCTAGCTTTAGCTCTGTGTGGCAAGCAGCCAATAGGAACATTATGAGTATAATATTCTGAGACACATTGACAGTGCATATCTAAAATGTCCACTAGTCTTGAGACATGACTTAAAATGTAAAACGTGTACATCATGTCTTCAGTTTTATAGAATTTTCATGGGCACTAACTCACATTTCCCCAATCATCAACCTTCATCTGAAGATAAAAACTGTGACATTAAGACATTAACAGGAGAAAATGACCTATTCAAAGAGAAGGCAATTGTCAAAGTCAAAATGGAGCCAGTAGACTACCTCATTTTGTACTCAGTATTTTAAACCCCTTGTAAGTATTCCTAAGAGCTACTATGATGCACAAGTCAAAGATGATGTTCCCAGGATTACAGAGCTTGATGGAGAAGCTTTAATTTTGTATTACCTCTCACCCTCTTCCTAAAATCACATACCAGGCTTGTTAATAGCTCAGAAGATGGGCAGGTCTAGCAGACATTTAAAGACAGTGACTGCTCCTGACTGCTGCTGCATCAGACCAAGGTTTAAGATCCAAGTGGTATGTGGGGTAAGGTTTATATCTTAGGATACCACATGACTCCTCAGAAGTTCTCCCTCACTGGAAAGCTCTCAAAAGACATTTTGACATTTTGGGGGAAGAAACGAAGGAAACAGACAAGAGCTGTATGCTTTCAAGTTGTCCTCAATCTCACTTATCATCCCATGTACAGTAACAGATTTAACATGCAATCTGAACCATCTCCCAAGCCATGCCAACACCAATTTCTAATGTTCATTCACTCACATTTGTCTGACTCTGCAGCTCCATGTAGAGCAGGACTCACTGGGCAGCACTGTGCTTCAAATCACCCAGAGTTTCCTCAAACACATATCAAATGAGTCTGTGATGTTTTGTAACTGTCTCATCCTCAGTCCTTCCCTTCTCCTCCTGCACTAATTCTTTCCCAGCATCAGTGTCTTTCCAGTGATTTGTCTTTGGGCCTCAGCTTGTCAAATTGTTGGGTCTTGAGGTTCAGGATAAGTTTTGTGGATATTCAGGATTGATTTCCTTCAGGAAAGCATCAGTGCTGTGGTACTCAGTTCTTACGGTCTCTCTCTCACATTCAGACATGACTCCTGGAAAATCCATAGCTTTAATAATTTGTATCTTTACTAGTCATGTCCCTGCTTTTGAATAAAGTGACTAGATTGGCCATAGCTTTTTCTCCAAGGAGCAAGTGTCTTTTAATTTCATGGCTGCAGTCACCACCCACAGTGTTATCAGAGGTCAAGGAAGTAAAATCTGTCACTGATTCCGTTTTATCTCTATCAATATGCTTGGAAATTATGGAGCCTAATGATCTTATTTTTTTTGAATATTAAGATTTAGTCCAGTTTTTCCTACCCCCTCTATCACCTTTATCAATAAGCTCTTTATCTCGTATTGTCTTTTTGCCATTTTGTGGTGTCATCAGTAAAACTAAGTTGTTTCGCATTTCTCACATTAATTTTCTTTCTAACTTTACATTAATCCAGCATGTTACTTTCCATGATGCACTTTGCAAAGAAGTTAAGTAAGCTGGGTGACAACATATAGCTTATTGTATTTGTTTACAACTTTGAACCACTTCATTGTTCTGTCTCCAGTTCTAACTGCTGTATCTTGGCCTGCATATACGTTTCCCAGGAGACAGGTGATGTGGTCTGGTATTCCTATCTCTTTAAGAGCTTTCCACTTGTTTTGTGATCCTCAGAGTCCAAGACATTTGCATACAAAATGAAGCAGATATAGCTTTGTTTTATGGAATCCTCTTACTTCTTCTATGAGTCCCAGCACCAATTAAGGCTTACCTACTAAGATTAGTTCACAAACTACACAGACCTGTATATATTCTTTATTTTTCTATTTCTCTCTTTTTCAAGTAATCAACTACAGACTGGTACTTTCCTGGGCATTTGCCATCTACTTCTAAAAGAATTAAGTTATTTCCATGCCATTCCTTGACCTTTGACACCCACTGAAAAGATACAATTTTTGAGAGTTGAAATGAGGTATCTGTGCTCTGGGAAAATGTTAGAACAGTTTTACAAATATCTAGATATTTTCAAGAATGACATTTTGAGCCCAATTCCTGTATGACCACTTATCTTGAAAAGAACTGCATTACTTCATGCTGTTGATAATTTCTCATTAGCATAATTTTGGGTGAAATACAATATATGCTTAATTGTATGTTGGAAGTCAAAGAAGTACTAGTTATGTGTGTATGTATGGAGCCTCCCAACAAGCAGATTAATTCATATCAGCTAATGCCTGGTACTTCACTGTCATGCAAAAGGGAAATATAGAGCTTGCCTGAAAAAAATCAGAAGTTCTGAGATGGCTGAATAGCAGGAGTATATGGAGTTTATCTCTCTACATGAATGCATCACAAATACTTCTACAACAGTTAGAACTGGCAACAGTTCTCCCAGAGTTTCAGTAGAAAGCTCTCAGAAGATCTTGGTCATCAAAGAGTCCTATGTGGATTACAGATATAACTGGGTAGAATGGAAGTTATATGGGGGGAAAAGGCAAAGAGGAAGTAAGGCCAAAACTGGGCCCTGGGGTGGGAGATGGAGAAACAGGGAAGAATTTAGGATATAGGTAAGCCCCCTCACTACAGTGTGAAATACTTTGACAGAATGGAAGCAAGGAAAGAAGCTGGTTAAATATAGTTTTTATAGAGTAGGAATCACACAGAGAATATGTCAGTAGCCCTACATTCCCCTACCTGCAATTCAGAGTAATCAGTGTGCATGGGGCCTGGAAGCTGGAATATAGCATTTAGAGAGCTATTCTGAGAGAACACTGAGATTGGCTATGTGGGGATGGCCATGGAGATGGCCTGATGAGGCAGAGAGGAGAGAGTGTGTAGAAGGGAATTCCTTTTGAGGTATCCCAAACTGGAAAACAATCAGGACCTTAGTGGTGAGTCACACACAGGAGGTGGAGACACCATTACAGCCCCCCTCTTCCCACATGCTAACACCTTATACCAGGCCATAGAAAAAGACTTGCCAGAACTAGTATTCACACTCCTACCACCACAGGGTAGAAAAGGATACCATTAGGGCCAGGACTTTTCCACCCATGGCTGCTGGCTCCTCTACATAACTGGAACCACTGAGTTTCCTAAAGTCCAAGTAGCGGTATCACCTCTTGTGTTCACCAAAGCAGACCCAAGTGTTCCACAAGAGTCTTGGGGCAGACTCCTCTTGTGACTACTTGGAGAGGTAGTGATAAAAATACATTTGGGTCAAGGAGCAGAACCAATAATGAAGAGGATGGAAAACTTTCCCAACAGCTGAGAAAGCTGAAGATTAAATCTGCATGGTCAACTATGCAGACTCTGTGTTTATGGAATATATAAAATCACATTCAGTGTTATCATGAAAGAAAATACCCTTGGGGAGGCATGTGTAAGAAGACAGAGGAGTTATACCAGATAAGAATCTTAGCCATCCCTACAGCAGATCCAGAAGCCAGTTCTCCCCAGCATGGATGAACTATCTGAAGAGGTGGAGTTGTGTTGTGGCTCATTTCGGGGGCCAGGGAACTGACAGCTGAGATCCTAGGAAACATTAATTATTCTTATGATATTTTGATTTATTCTGTTGTCAGTTCACTGGGTTTTTTTGTTGTTGTTGTTGTTGTTTGTTTGGTTTTTTTTTTCAGGTATAGAAATATGTTTCAGGCAAAGGAACAAGGTAAAAATCCACAAAACAAAATGAAAGAGGAAATAGGTACTGCCCCTGAAAAAAAAAAAAAAAGAGATATACTTACTAAAGATGATCAAATAACTCAAAAATAGAATGGAGAACATACAAGAAATGATTTAGAAGGGCCTGGAGCAACAACAAATTATTAACAACACAATAGCTGCCATATGTATACTGTAGACTGATTCATGTTCATGTACAGTAGAAGCCAAAACAACATTAAAATTTGATTGCCCTCCAGTTTAAAATGAATCTTAAAAGGATGCACAGACCTTAAATGACACATCAAGCCTGAAGAACTTAAATGATATTTTTAGGATTTTCCATCCAAAACCAGGGGAATACACTTTCTTCTTAAGGGCAAATGAAATATCTCAAGGATAAATCTGGATCACAAGCAAGTTGGCAAATTTAGGATAATGGAAATTATATCAAACATTTTGTTTTATTTTGTTTTGTTTTTTCTGACCATGGTCCTCTGATTACCATGCAATAATTGGGGGAGAAAAAAAATAAAACTGTAGAAAACTTGAAGAAGTGGAGGATAATGGATACATTTCTACACGTCTAAGAAATCACTGAAGATATTAGACAGAAAATTTAAAATAAATGACAATTGAAACACGTTACCCAAAACATATGGAAGAGGGCTAAAGCAGTAAGAGGTAAGTTTATAAATAAGAAATGTCTGAAGTAATCATCCTAACCTTAGAGCTAAATCAATTAGAGAAAGAAAAACAAACAAATTCCCCAATATTCACATGAGAAAAAAATCACAAAGTATAGAGCAGAAATAAAAGGAAAAAAAATGATGAAAACAACAGCAAAGTTCAGTAACACTAAAGGGGAACATTTGGAGATCATAAACAAAACAGATAAATCATGAGCCAGACTCATCAAGAAAAAAAGGGAGAACACCTGTATCAATAAAATTAGATATGAAAATGGATAACTGATACCACAGAAATATCAAAGGAACTTAGCAGATTAAAAAAACAAACAAACAAAAACTATAATCCAAAAAAAAAATGTAGAACCTGGAATCCATGGACAAATTCTTAGAAACTCAACTAAGAAGAAAGAGAAAATTTGAAGACAGAAATTATAAACAGTAATACTGAAACTGTGTTGGAAAATGTTTAGGTAACAAAACTAAAGGGCCAGCTGGCTTCACAGGCAAGTTTTACAAATCAAAGAAGTGTTAACACCTCTACATCTGAAGCACTTTGAAAACATTGCAGTGGAGGGAAAACCTAAACTCATCCTACAACATCACCATCACTTGGTACCAAAACCACAGATAGCAGAGAAAATTAAAATTGCAGATCAATATCACATGAATGAACATAGATGCAAAAATCCTCAACAAAATGCTAGCAAGAGCAATTCAACAACACATTAAAAGGATCAAACATCATTATTAAGTTGGGTTTATTCCAGATTTTCAAACATTGTTCAGTAGCTGCATAATCAATACATATTGAAGGAGTACCAAAATATATTCACCTCAATAGATGCTAAAAAAAAAACAAAACAAAAAAGGCTTTTATAAAATTCAGCAAGCATTTTTGGTTTTAAGAAAAAAAAAAAAAAAACACTCTCTGAAACAGCATAGCTAAAACTACCTCATTGTAATAAAGGTACACAAATCAAAAATACAATGAAGTATCACCTCACACCTTTCTGAATGGCCAGCATTATAAAAATCAACAAGAGTGTCTTCCCTGCTGATCCAGTGTCTAAGACCCCATGATCCCAATGCATGGATCCCAGGTTTGATTCCCAATCAGTGAACTGGATACCACATGTGACAAAAGAGTCCTGGTGCAACCAGGCAAAGAAATGTATAATCTTACATCCATAAATGAAGTAGATGGTGTGGAGAAAAGGTAATTATCTGCACTGTTGTTAGGAATGTAAATAAATGCTACAGGATGCAGAACACTAAGCAAGTTCTTTGGAAACTTAGGAATAAAACTACCACATGACACAAGAAAACCACTATTTGGAATATAGCCAAAGGAAACCACAATTGAAAGACATATGTACCCCCAGGGTCCATTGAAATGCCATTTACTAGTAGCAAAGATATGGAGGCAACCTAGGTGTCCATCAACCATGGAATGGATGAAGAATTTGTAGTACATGTATAGGATAGGAACGGAGAAGGTAATGGCAACCTACTCCAGTACTCTTGCCTGGAAAATCCCATGGATTGAGGAGCCTGGTAGGCTGCAGTTCGTGAGGTCACTAAGAGTCAGACACGACCAAGCGTTTTCACTTTCACCTTACACATTCTTGCATTGGAGAAGGGAATGGCAACCCACTCTGGTGTTCTTGCCTGAAGAATTCCAGGGATGGGGGAGCCTCATGGGCTGCCATCTATGGGGTCGCACAAAGTCGGACATGACTGAAGCAACTTAGCAGCAGCAGCACCATAAGATGGGAAATTTCCCACCCATAGTAGTAACAAAATTGGATGACCCTGTAATACAGGGAAGTAATTTAAAAAGACAAAGGTCAATATTCTACATTAATGTACATAAGTGGAATCTAGAAAAATAGTACTGAAGATGCATTTGGAAAGGGGGAAAAGAAATGCAGAGGTAGAAAACAGACTTGTGGACACTGAGGTATAGAGAATGGAATGAATTGAGCAAGTTCAGTTCAGTCACTCAGTCATGTCCGACTCTTTGCAACCCCATGAACTGCAGGGCACTAGGCCTCCCTGTCTAAAACCAATTCCCAAAGCCCACCCAAACCCACCCATGTCCATTGAATAGATGATGCCATCCAACCGTCTCATCCTCTGTCGTCCCCTTCTCCTGCCCTCAATCTTTTCCAGCATCAGGGTCTGTTCAAATGAGTCAGCTTTTTGCATCAGGTGGCCAAAGTATTGGAACTTCAGCTTCAACATCAGTCTTTCCAATGAACGTCCAAGACTGATCTCCTTCAGGATGGACTGGTTGGATCTCCTTGAAGTCCAAGGGACCCTCAAGATTCTTCTCCAACACCACAGTTCAAAAGCATCCATTCTTCAGCGATCAGCTTTCTTTATAGTCCAATTCTCACAGTCATGCATGACAACTGGAAAAACCATAGCCTTGAGTAATGGACATTTGTTGGCAGAGTAATGTCTCTGCTTTTCAATATGCTGTCTAGGTTAGTCATAAATTTCCTTCCAAGGAAAGTAAAATCTTTAAATTTCATGGCAGAAATCACCATCTGCAGTGATTGTGGAAACCAAGGAAATAAACTCAGCCACTGTTTCCCCATCTATTTGCCATGAAGTGATAGGATAGGATGCCATGAATGTTGAGTTTTCTGAATGTTGAGCTTTAAGCCAACTTTTTCACTCTCCACTTTCACTTTCATCAAGAGGCTCTTTAGTTCTTCACTTTTTGCCAGAAGTGTGGTGTCATCTGCGTATCTGAGGTTATTGATATTTCTCCCAGCAATCTTGATCCCAGCTTGTGCCTCTTCCAGCCTAGCATTTCTCATGATGTCCTCTGAACATAAGTTAAATAAGCAGGGTGACAATATGCAGCCTTGGCATACTCCTTTTCCTATTTGGAACCAGTCTGCTGTTTCATGTCCAGTTCTAACTTTTGCTTCCTGACATGCATACAGGTTTCTCAAGAGGCAGGTCAAGCGATCTGGTTTCCCCATCTCTTTCAGAATTTTCCACAGTTTATTGTGAACCCACAGTCAAAGGCTTTAGCATAATCAATAAAGCAGAATTGGACATTTTTCTGGAGTGCTTTTGCTTTTTTGATGATCCAGCGGATGTTGGCAATTTGTTTGTTTGTTTGTTTTGTTTTGGAGGCTAATTACTTTACAATATTGTAGTGGTTTTTGCCATACATTGATCTGAATCAGCCATGGATTTACATGGGTTCCCCATCCCGATTCCCTCTCCTGCCTCTCTGTCCATCCCATCCCTCTGGGGCTTCCCAGTGTTGAGCTTTTTTGATGATCCAGCGGTTGTTGGCAATTTGATCTCTGGTTAATCTGCCTTTTCTAAAACCATTTGATCATCTGGAAGTTCTTGATTCACGTATTTCTGAACTCTGGCTTGGAGAATTTTGAGCATTACTTTACTAGCGTGTAAATGAGTGCAGTTGTGAGGTAATTTGATCACTCTTTGGCATTGCCTTTCTTTGGGATTAGAATGAAAACTGACGTTTTCTAGTCCTGTGGCCACTGCTGAATTTTCCATATTTGTAGACATACTGACTGCAGCACTGTCACAAAATCATCTTTTAGGATTTGAAACAGTTCAACTGGTATACCATCACATCCACTAGCTTTGTTCATGGTGATGCTTCCTAAGGCCCACTTGACTTCACATTCCAGAATGTCTGGCTCTAGTTGAGTGACCACACCATCGTGATTATGTGAATCATGAAAATCCTATTTGTACAGTTTTTCTGTGCACCTTTTCCAACTCATCTTAATATCCTCTGATTCTGTTAGATCCATGCTGTTTCTGTCCTTTATTGTGCCCATCATTGCTTGAAAAGTTCCTACATGCAATGTTGCTGTCTCTAATTGGCTTGAAGAGATCTCTAGTCTTTCCCATTCTATTATTTTCCTTTATTTCTTTTCATTTATCTCTGAGGAAGGCTTTCTTATCTCTCTGTGCTATTCTTTGGAACTCTGCTTTCAAATGGGTATATCTTTCCTTTTCTCCTTGCTTTTTGCTTCTCTTCTTTTCACAGCTATTTGTAAGGCCTTCTCAGACAGCCATTTTGCTTTCTGAATTTCTTTTTCTTGGGGATGGTCTTGATACCTGTCTCCTGTACAATGTCACGAAACTTCTTCCATAGATCATTAGACACTCAATGAGATCTAGTCCCTTAAAGCTATTTCTCATTTCAACTGCATAATCATAAGGAATTTGATATAGGCCATACCTGAATTCTCTAGTAGTTTTCCCCACTTTCTTCAATTTCAGTCTGAATTTGGCAATAAAGAGTTCATGATCTGAGCCACAGTTTCAGGTCCCAGTCTTGTTTTTGCTGACTGCATAGAGCTTCTCCATCTTTGATTACAAAGAATATAACCAATCTGATTTCACCATTGCACTCTCAAGTAATCAACCTAACCTTAAATCTAAAGCATTTAGAGAAAGAGAAAGCAAACATAATTCCCCAAAGTGAAGATAAGGGGGGAAAATGATAAAGAACAGAGCAGAAATAAAAGAAAAAAGAAGTGATGAAAACAATAGCCAACATCAATAACACTAAAAGGGAGCTCTTGGAGAGCATAAACAAGAGGTAAATCATGCACCAGATTTAGTTTAAAAAGAGAAAACACTCATCAATAAAACTAGACATGAAAAGGAGACAATATAACTGATACCATAGCAATAATAAAGAATCATAAGAGACTACAACAAAAAACTATATGACAATAAAATTTAAAATTTGAAATCCAAGGACAAATGCACCAAAACTCAACTAAGAAGAAACAGAAAATATAAGCACAGAAATTACAGGCACTAATATTGTAACTGTGATGAAAAATTTCCAGTTAATAGAATTCAAGGGCCAAATGGCTTCATCGGGAAATTTTATGAATCATTCAGAGAACTGCTAACACATGCAGTTCTGAAACTCTTCCAATATACCACAGTAGACAGGAAATCCACAAACTCATCCTATAAGATCATCATCACCATGATACCAACACCAAGATAACAGAGAAAATGAAAGGTAGAGACCAATATCACATAGATGAACAGAGGTAAACATCCTTAACAAAATACAAGCAAAAAAATCCATCAATACCTTAAAACGATCAAATGTCATTATTACATGGGGTTTATCCCAGATATGCAAACATTCTTCAGTAGTTGAAAATCAATCCATCAGATACACTGTAACAAACTGAAGGGTTAAAACCATGTGATCACATCAATAGATGCCAAAAAAAAACACTTTGATATAATTCAACATTTACTTTGATAATAACTTTCTAGATACTGAGCATAGTAAAAACTACCTCAACTTAGCAAAGGCATACAAATCAAAACTACAATGAAGTATCACTTCACCCATTCTAAATGGCCATTATTAAAAAACATCTACAAGAGGGGACTTCCATGGTGGTCCACTGGCTAACACCATGATCCCCATGCAGGGGTCTCAGGTTTTATCCCTGGTCATGGAACTAGATTCAACATGCAAGAACTGAGGCCTGTGGCAACCAAATAAAGAAGTTATATATAACTATACTATATAGTATACTATTACTACATATTACATTAATATATATATATATATATATATATACTATATATTATATATATGCATATATATAGACACATACATATCATTATAAAATGATATATGAAGGAGATGGTGCAGAGAAAAGGGAATCCTCCTGCCCTCTGGCACTATTGTCAGGAATGTAAATGAATACTGCCATGATACAGAACAGTATTGAAGTTCTTTAGATAACTAGGTATAAAACTACCATATAACCCAACAATCCCACTATTTGGCATGTACAAAAAGGAGACCATAATTGAAAAAGACATATGTACCCCATTATCCATTGCAACACCATTTACAGTAGCCAATAGAAGGAAGAAATCTCAGTGTCCATCAAATGAAGAATGGATAAAGAAGCTGTGGTACACATATAAAGTGGACAATTACTCACCCATTAAAAGGAAAACAATTGGATTATTTGTACAGTTACAGATCATTCTAGAGCCTATTATATACAGAGTGAAGTAATTAAACAAGGGAAAGACCAATGTTGCACATTAATGCATATAACTGGAATCTAGAAAACAGGTACTGAAGGACCCATTCGGAGGCAGGGAAGAGATGAAGTCATAGAAAACAGACTTGTGGACATAGAGTGGGAAGGACAGATGGAAAGAATTGAACAAGATCCACTGACATATGTAAGATGTTAAGTATGTAGTAGATAGCTAGTGAGAAGTTCCTGGTCAGTGCTATGGGTTGATCTGGCAGAGTGGGTTGTGGGGTGGGAGCGGAGACTCTAGAGGGAAATGGGAGGACTGCTCAAAAGGGAGGCTCAGCTATATATACTAATAACTGATTTACCTTGCTATGCAGCAGAAACTAACACAACATTGTCAATCAATTATACTCCAAATTTTAATCATTTTTTCCAAGAGAAGAAAGAAAATCAGTCCATGGTCAACTTGTGCAAGTGACAAGTAAAGCATCACAGTGCATGTGTCCAGTAAAATGTGTACCAAGGACTGCTTGTGTGTGTACAGACAAAGCAACAACTTAAAATGCAGAGCTGAGTTGGCCAGAATACATTCAGACTTAAATGTTTTTTCACGTCACTCATTTTTCATTGTTTGTAAAAGTAAAGAAGCTGTAACAATTGATGTCACCGATTTATGAAAACATTAATTCCCTCAAGTTTTAATAAGTAAAACAAACTTTTCACTTTCAGAACTATGCTAAGTAGGAATTAGTATAGGTTAAAACTGAGATGCTGCACAAGAATCCCTTATTTTGCAATTCTAGAATGTGTGCTACTGACTGGGAAAAATACATAGGCTAAAAGTGGAGAATTATGATTTATTCATCAGGGTTTTCATCCTAAGAAGGATTTAATCATGCAGAGCAACTTCTCAAGTATTGCAAAAAGACTGCAGTGAAGAAGGATAGGGGGAGCCAGGTTTTACAGAAGTTTTGGGAAAATGATCAAATATGCAGAAGGTCCAAATATTATGGTTAATTAAAGAAAAACTGGATACCTCAAGTGAATGGATTTAGATATTTTCTACCTATGGGAAGATGCAAGAATCTAGATTCCTTGAAATGATACCTTTGAAAAGAACATTAACTGCAGCTATCATCTCTTCTTTCTTTCTCAAGCCAGATTTGGGCAACACTGGTAGCAGCTGTGATAACTGAAGACTTGATAACGGGCAACCTGATTTCATCCAGAGTCCCCTGGATGAATGTTGATTCGCCTTCAGTGATGGCTGCAATGGCTTATGACTTGATGACTTCAGCATCTTTTGTTTACTGATATGGCTGGTAACATTCTTGGTACAAAGTGTGCTCTATTCTCTAAAACCTCAGAAAATGTTACTGTCTCTAGACAGATTCTTGTATCCTAACAGAAACTGACTACAGTCTTCTACATCAACAGGACTTAAAGTGGCCCTAAAGTAATGCGAAAATTCCTGATACTGTTTACTACAGTTCCCAAAGAGAGAGGAGACTGGAAACAAAATATGAATTTGAAAAACATGACCAGAAACACTTCAAGATCAAGGAAGGTAAACATGAGGATGGATAGTGTTGCATTTTCAACATTCGTATATTTATATTTACATTTATATACCTACATTGATATATTCAAATAGACATGTATACATACACTGTGTATATATTTATCTACACACACACACACACACACACACAGACACACATACACACACACACACACACACACACACATATATATATATACATATATACACAAACACATATATATCCATATATATCTGAATATTCTCTGAAATATTCTCTAAAATAGACCTTAGATTAAGACATAACACAAGACTTAGTATTTTAAATCATACCAAGTTCTCTGAAAACTAAGAAATGGAGCTAAAAGTTAAAAATGGGATACATGTTTGCAAATTTGTCAATGTACGGAAAATTAAACAAGACATTTCTAAAGAACCAATGAATCAAAGTGTAAGTCATAGGGAGAGTAAAAAAAATACTCTGAGGTGAAAGTAAGTGCAAGCATATTTTAGCAAACAGCCTGATACTGCAAAAGTATATACCTGCAATTATATACCCACTATGAGATGTATATCACTACCCAAACAAAAGAAAAGTATGTACCCATACATTAGACATATACATAGGCATGTATAAATATAGATGTATACATATATATGCATAAGCAAAATGGCTGTCTGAGGACGTCTTACAAATAACTGAAAAGAAGAGAAGTGAAAAGCAAAGGAGAAAAGGAAAGATATTCCCATTTGAATGCAGAGTTCCAAAGAATAACACGGAGAGATAAGAAAGCCTTCCCCAGCAATCAATGCAAAGAAATAAATGAAAACATAAGAATGGGAAAGACTAGACATCTCTTCAAGAAAATTAGTGATACCAAGGTAATATTTCATGCAAAGATGGGCTCAATAAAGGACAGAAAAGATATGGACCTAATAAAAGCAGAACATATTAAGAAGAGGTGGCAATAATACACAGAAGAACTATACATAAAAGATTTTCACGACCAAGATAATCATGATGGTGTGATCGCTCACAGTCACCTAGAACCAGGCGTTCAGGAATGTGAAGTTAAATGAACCTCAGAAGCATCACTATGAACAAAGCTAGTGGAGGTGTTGGAGTTCCAGTTGAGCTATTTCAAATCCTAAAAGATGATGCTGTGAAAGTGCTGCACACAATCTGTTTGCAAATGTGGAAAACTCAGCAGTGGCCACAGGGCTGGAAAAGGTCAGTTTCTACTTCCAATCCTAAAGAAAGGCAAAGCCAAAGAGTGCTCTAACTACTGCACAATTATACTCATCTCACTCGCTAGTAAAGTAATGCTCAAAATTCTCCAAGCCAGAGTTCAGAAATACGTGAAATCATGAAATTTGAAAGGTTCAAGCTGGCTTTAGAAAAGGCAGAGGAACCAGAGATCAAATTGGCAGCATTCATTGGATCATTGAAAAAGCAAGAGAGTTACAGAAAAACATTAATTTCTGCTTTATTAACTATACCAAAGCCTTTGTGTGGCTCACAATAAACTACAGAAAATTCTGAAAGAGATAGGAATACCAGATCACCTGTTGTGCCTCTTGAGAAACCTGTATGCAGGTCAGGAAGCAACAGTTAGAACTGGACATGGAACAACAGACTGATTACAAATAGGAAAAGGAGTACATCAAGACTGTATATTGTCACCCTGCTTATTTAACTTAAATGCCGAGTACATCATGAGAAATGCTGGACTGGAGGAAACACAAGCTGGAATCAATGTTGCTGGGAGAAATGTCAAGAAAGTGAAGAAGAAAGTGAAGAATAACTAAAGAGCCTTTTGGTGCAAGTGAAAGAGGAGAGTGAGAAAGTAGGCTTAAAGCTCAACATTCAGAAAACTAAGATCATGGCATATGGTCCCATTGCTTCACGGGAAATAGATGGGGAAACAGTGGATGGCTTTATTTGGAGGGACTCCACAATCACTGCAGATGGTGAATGCAGCCATGAAATTAAAAGATGATTACTCCTTGGAATGAAAGTTATGACCAATGTAGACAGCATATTAAAAAAGCAGAGACATAACTTTGTCAACAAAAATCCTTCTAGCCAAGGCTAAAGTTTTTTCAGTGGTCATGTATGGATGTGAGATTTGGACTATAAAAAAAGCTGAGCATGGATGAATCAATTCTTTTAAACTATGGTGTTGGAGAAGACTCCTGAGATTCCCTTGGGCTGCAAGGAGATACAACCAGTCCATCCTAAAGAAGATCAGTCCTGGGTGATCATTGGAAGGACTGATGTCAAGGCTGAAACTCCAATATTTTGGCCACTTGATGTGAAGAACTGACTCATTGGAAAAGACCCTGATGCTAGGAAAGATTGAGTACAGGAGGAGAAGGGGACAACAGAGGATGAGATGGTTGGGTGACATCACTGATTCAATGAATATCAGTTTATGTGGACTCTGGGAGTTGGTGATGGACAGGGCAGCATGGATTGATGCTGTTCATGGGGTCACAAAGATTCGGACACATCTGAGCGACTGAACTGAACTGATTGCCAATTCAACCTCTTTTTTATGAGTCTTCTCATTTTTTTTCCGATTTTTCAAATTGTTTTAGTCACTCTTATTCTACCAATTTGATTGCTTCACATAGATTGAAACTTTCATTGAGAGAAATTCCTGTCCTAAAAACCTAACATTCCTCCTTATTTAGTATGTTTCATAGCAATGACATCTTATTCATTCTCATTTCTGTAACTGAATCTCTTTTTATTTGTTCCATTTACCCAATATTCTTTTGCTCTTTTGTTCAGTTTTCTCTATTTTTATACTATTTATATTATTTTATTCCCATATCAATATTTATTGATTTCCTGTTTGTCCTTGCTGTGAATTTAGATTTTTTTTTTTTCCAACTTTTGAAGACGTCATTAGCTTCTTCACAGGATTGGAGGACTTCCTTTTTATGTAAGCTTAAATATAAAAGGATTCTGCTTTTGCTGTATCTGATGACCTGATTCATTATGTTTCCATTTTGATTCACCTTGGAATATATTTTCATTTCCCCTGTGAGTTACTCTTTGACTCATTGATCCCTTGGGAATATGTTGTTTAATTTTCCACACATTATTATGTGTCAAGTTTTTCTCCTGTTGTTGGTTCCAATTTACATGTTTTGGATGCCAGAGACCATATTTGGTATAATTTAAATTACCTATGGTTTTTTCATGGCTTCATATAAACCCAATTCGTGAGAATATATTAGGGAATATTCCAAGTGTAGTTGACAAAAATGTGTATTCCTCTGTTCCTTTTGGGTGGAATGTTCTGCACATTTGTGTTTGGCCCACTGGTTTTTATTGTCGTTTAGGTTTTCTCTTCCCTCAATGGTCTTATCTTCTTGAATTATTTCGATATTTACTGTTGGACTAGACTTCTTGCTCATGTTTTGCAGTTTTTACATGTCATATTAGCCTGAAGGCAGAGAAACAATTCAAATATTAGGTAACTGTAACTCTTTGATGATGTGACCTTATGTGTGTGTGAGAGAGAGAAAGAGAGAGAGAGATACCCTTATATCATTAATATAAAAATAATATGACAAAATATGTAATTAATATAACAATTGGAATGACTGATGCTGAAGCCACAACTCCAATATTTTGGTCACGTGATGTGAAGAACTGACTCATTTGGGAAGATTCTGCTGCTGGGAAAGATTGAAGGCAAGAGGAGAAGGGGACGACAGAGGATGAATGGTTGGATGGCCTCACCAACTCAACGGAGAGGAGTTTGAGTGAACTTCAGGAGTTGGTGATGGATAGGGAGGCCTGGTGTGCTGCAGTCCTTGTGGTTGCAAAGAATTAGATAAGATTGTGAGACTGAACTAAATGATACTTAATGTCATTTGTTTCATACCATTTTTTATTTACAGTCATTTTGTCTACTAGTCGTATAGTCACTATAGCTGTTTATTGCTTGCATAAAATTTTCATTACAACCTAATTCTGAAAATCTATTCAAATCTAAGCTTTGTCTCTTTGACAGCCTATAGCTGCCATATATTTTTTAAATCCATTATCCCAAATTCTAAAATACCACTATAATACTTTTGTTATTGTTGTTGTTATTTCTTTTAGTAAATATATTTTGGAGTGATTTTAAGAAGTAGCTCTAGAGACTTTGATTGTTATAGTTCAGTCATCTAGTGATGTTCAACTCTTGTAACTTCCTGGACTGCAGCACAGACCTCCCTCTCTTTCACTGTCTCCCAGAATTTGCTCAAATGCATATCAATTGAATTAATGATGATTAGGGTCCTAAGATAGCAGAGAAATAGGACAGGGAGGCTACTTGCTCCCCCACAAATTTATCAAAAGATCATTTGAACACTGAGCAAATACCACAAAATGACTTCTGAACACTGGGAGAGGACACCATGTACCCAGAAAGGCAGCCCATTTTATTCAAAAGGAGGTAGGACAAAATATATAAGATAAAAAGAGATACAACGAGTAGGGATGGAGACCCATCCTGAGAAGGGAGTCTTAAAAGAGAAATTTCCAAACACCAGGAAACCTTGTCACCAGCGGGTTTGTGGGGAGTTTTGGAATCTCAGAGGGCAACATAAACGGGAGGAAACAATAAATAAATAACACCCACAGATTACGTGCCTAAACTGCAACTCCCACTGGAGAGGTAGCACAGACGCTTGCATCTGCTACCAGCAAGAGGGAGCTGAACAGGGAAGCACGGGCTGCATTGCTTATGGTAAGGACCAGGCTTGAATGCCCTGATGGCAATATGAGGGAGCTAACATGAATTAGCTCAAACTGTGAGATAGCCAGAGAGGAAAAACTAAAAAGGAGGAAAGAGAGAGTGAGAGAACTTTCCCACAAAAACCTCTAACCTAAGTCACTTCCAGGTGCACTCACAGAACAAAGGACTGAACGAATACCAGAGGAGAGTTATCCAGCTGTGGACCAGCCCATCCCCCACTGGAGGCAGGGAGGTAGGCAGGCGATAGCCAGGGCATAAAAGTAAGGGGCAAATTCAGCCCCAGAGATGGCATCCCCTACCAAAAATGAGCAGGCTCCCCGTTGCTCACCAAGTCCTCCTGGGATCCTGGATGATTGAAATCCATCAAGAGGGTTTCAGCCAGAGATTATTGCCCCAGGAGAGACACACAGCACACCTGAGATGGCAGTCCCACTGACACCCAGGAAATTGAGTGGCTGGGATGGGGGAGGTAATAAGATGCACTACCCAGCTGGGAAGAGTGTGCTTGCTAAGCACCTTGTAGCCTGAGATGTGCAGACCTGGGAAGGGCACAAAACGCAGGCCCAACTGAGTTTGTGCCTTTGTGGAATGCCCAAGGACATACACACAGAGGAAAACAGAACTGCAAGAGACACCTGTACCCCAATGTTCATCACAGCACTGTTTACAATAACCAGGACAGGGAAGCAACCTAGATGTCCATAGACAGACAAATGGATAAGAAAACTTGGGTACATATACACAATGTAATATTACTCAGCTATTAAAAAGAATGCATTTGAATCCAGCCTAATGAGGTGGATGAAACTGGAGCCTATTATACAGAGTGAAGTAAGTCAGAGAGAAAGACACCAATACAGTAGAGTAATACATGTATATATATGGAATTTAGAAAGACAGTAATGATGACCCTATATGGAGACAGAAAAAGATACAGAGATGCGTAACAGTCTTTTGGGCTCTGTGGGAGAAAGCAAGGGTGGGATGATTGAGAGAACAGCATTGAAACATGTATATTATCATATGCGAAACAGATTACCAGTCCAGGTTCCATGTATGAAAGAGGGTGCTCAGGGCTGGTGCACTGGGATGATGCTGAAGGATGGAATGGGGAGAGAGGTGGAAGAGGGGTTCAGGATGGGAACCACATGTACACCCATGGCTGATTCATGTTAATGTATGGCAAAAAAAAAAAAAAAAAGAAAAAAGAAAAACCCAACATAATATTGTAAAGTAAATAGCCTCCAATTAAAACAAATTAATTAATCAAATAAAAATAGAAGAAAAAAAAAAAAAGTAATTGTTGCCCTTAGCTATAATTTCAAACCCAAAGTTCAATGGCCTCATTTTATATGTAGTCAAATTTGCTACTTTCTATGTAGTCAAATTTGCATGCTTCGAGCAATATCAACTTAAAGGCAACTACATCTTCTATTTCACTGCTGCTGCTGCTGCTGCTGCTGCTACTTCTAAGTCGCTTCAGTCGTGTCTGACTCTGTGCAACCCCATAGACGGCTGCCCAACAGGCTCCACCGTCACTGAGATTCTCCAGGCAAGAACACTGGAGTGGGTTTCCATTTCCTTCTCCAATACATGAAAGGGAAAACTGAAAGTGTCAGGTACTGATTATTCTTTCCCACTCCCTTTTAACTTATTTTCATATTCTGCTTTAAGTGGCAGGTACTTCTCAAAAAGAACAAGATTAATCCCCTTCTCCTTTGAGATATCTGGGAAAAGGTATGGTTATGGACATCCAGTATATCATGCTGAAAAACTACTGTTTTAATGCAAAAAAAAAACAAAACAAAAAAAAAACACACATTATTAAACTGCACCTCATTGCCTTACCAAGGGACGCCTGGTTACATGATATATTACCTTGGTGATTAATTCCCATATGGTTTTAATAAATCAGTATCTTTAATTCTCAAAAATTTGTACAGAATATAGCTCAGTACATTAGTAATCATTGTACATGAATTCAATTTTCTTTCCTTTACTTATTTATCTTATAATTGGTGCCTAAATAGTAAAAGTTAAAACAAAAATTTAAGTGAGGTAAATGGAGAAGATTGGGGCAAAAGGTAGAAAAATTGATGGGAGAAGGTCAGAGGATGGAATTAGATGTTTAAAGCTTAGCAAGGAAATGTGTAACTGCAGAGCCTAAAGAGGTCAATATGACTTCAATATTGTTACCGTACAACATTGTTTTTATTTTAGCAAATCACAGAATAGTCTTCCATACAAAATATATAAGATCTCCTGAGATGCCAAACAAAGGAATATCTTTAAAGCATTCTGATTTACAGTGTCCCATAGGTTTTGGGTTGTTGTGTTTTCATTTTCATTCATTTCTATACATATTTTTATTTCTTTTTTTATTTCTTCTATGATTTGTTGGTTATTCAGAAGTGTGTTATTTAGCATCCATATGTTTGAAGTTTTAACAATTTTTTTCCTGTAATTGAGATCTAATCTTACTGCACTGTGGTCAGAAAAGATGACTGGAATGATTTCAATTTTTTTGAATTTTCCAAGACCAGATTTATGGCCCAGGATGTGATCTATTCTGGAGAAGGTTCCGTGTGCACTTGAGAAAAAGGTGAAGTTGATTGTTTTGGGGTGAAATGTCCTATAGATATCAATTAGGTCTAGCTGGCCCATTGTGTCATTTAAGGTTTGTGTTTCCTTGTTAATTTTCTGTTTAGTTGATCTATCCATAGTTGTGAGTGGGGTATTAAAGTCTCCCACTATTATTGTGTTACTATTAATTTCCTCTTTCATACTCTTTAGTGTTTGCCGCACATATTGCGGTGTTCCTATGTTGGGTGCATTATATTTATAATTGTTATATCTTCTTCTTTGATTGATCCTTTGATGATTATGTAGTGTCCTACTTTGTCTCTTTTCACATCCTTTATTTGAAAGTGTATTTTATCTGATATGAGTATTGCGACTCCTGCTTTCTTTTGGTCTCCGTTTGCATGAAATATTTTTTTCCAGCCCTTCACTTTTAGTCTGTATGTGTCTCGTGTTTTGAGGTGGGTCTCTTGTAGACAGCATATATAGGGGTCTTGTTTTTGTATCCATTCAACCAATCTTTGTCTTTTGGTTGGGGCATTCAACCCATTTACATTTAGGGTAATTATTGATAGGTGTGGTCCCGTTGCCATTTACTTTGTTGTTTTGGGTTCACGTTTATACAACCTTTCTGCATTTCCTGTCTAGAGAAGATCCTTTAGCATTTGTTGAAGAGCTGGTTTGGTGGTGCTGAATTCTCTCAGCTTTTGCTTATTTGTAAAGCTTTTGAATTCTCCTTCATATCTGAATGAGATCCTTGCTGGATACAGTAATCTAGGCTGTAGGTTATTCTCTTTCATTACTTTCAGTACGTCCTGCCATTCCCTTCTGGCCTGGAGGGTTTCTATTGATAGATCAGCTGTTATCCTTATGGGAATCCCTTTGTGTGTTATTTGTTGTTTTTCCCTTGCTGCTTTTAATAATTGTTATTTGTGTTTGATCTTTGTTAATCTGATTAATATGTGTCTTGGGGTGTTTCACCTTGGGTTTATCCTGTTTGGGACTCTCTGGGTTTCTTGGACTTGGGTGGCTATTTCCTTCCCCATTTTAGGGAAGTTTTCAGCTATTATCTCCTCGAGTATTTTCTCATGGCCTTTCTTTTTGTCTTCTTCTTCTGGAACTCCTATGATTCGAATGTTGGGGCATTTCACAGTGTCCCAGAGGTCCCTGAGGTTTTCTTCATTTCTTTTGATCCTTTTTTCTTTTTTCCTCTCTGCTTCATTTATTTCCACCATTTTATCTTCTACCTCACTTATCCTATCTTCTGTCTCTGTTATTCTACTCTTGGTTCCCTCCAAAGTGTTTTTGATCTCATTCATTGCATTATTCATTTTTAATTGGCTCTTTTTTA
The DNA here is from genome assembly GCF_033118175.1 of Dama dama. Taxonomy (NCBI): domain Eukaryota; kingdom Metazoa; phylum Chordata; class Mammalia; order Artiodactyla; family Cervidae; genus Dama; species Dama dama. The sequence goes on along the minus strand of NC_083715.1, from coordinate 3,669,886 downwards.
TTTCTTCTATGTCTTTATTGAACATTTCTTGAATCTTTTCAATCTTTGTTTCCAGGCTATTTATCTGTAACTCCATTTTGTTTTCAAGATTTTGGATCATTTTTATTATCATTATTCTAAATGCTTTTTCAGGTAGATTCCCTATCTCCTCCTCTTTTGTTTGACTTGGTGGGCATTTTTCATGTTCCTTTACCTGTTGGGTATTTCTCTGCCTTTTCATCTTGTTTAGATTGCTGTGTCTGGAGTGGGCTTTCTGTATTCTGGAGGTATGTGGTTCCTTTTTATTGTGGAGGATTAACCCAGTGGGTGGGGTTAGACGATTGGCTTGTCAAGGTTTCCTGGTTAGGGAAGCTTGCGTCAGTGTTCTGGTGCGTGGAACTTGATTTCTTCTCTTTGGAGAGCAATGGAGTGCCCAGTAATGAGTTTTGAGATGGGTCTATGTGTTAGGTGTGACCTTGGGCAGCCTGTATGTTGATGTTCAGGGCTATGTTCCTGCATTGCTGGAGAATTTGCATGGTATGCCTTGCTCTAAAACTTATTGGCTCTTGGGTGGTGGTTGGTTTCAGTGTATGTATGAAGGCTTTTGGACAGTCATTTATTACTTAAAGTTCCATGTAGTCAGGAGTTTTCTGGTGTTTTCCTGTTTGGGGCTTAAGTCTCCTGCCTCTGAATTTCAGTTTTATTCTTCCTGTAGTCTCAGGACTTCTCCAACTATACAGCCCTGATAAGAAAACTTCTAGGTTAATGGCTAAAAGATTCTCCCCCGTTAGGGACAACCAGAGAGGTTCACAGAGTTACATGAAGAAGAGGAGAGGTAGGAGGGAGATAGAGATGAGCAGGAGGAGAAAAAAGGGGACTCAAGAGGAGAGAGACTGATCTACACAGCTGTCTGTTCCCAGAGTGTTCTCTGTAGCCCAGTCACCTACAAAGATTCACAGAATTGGATTGGGAAGAGAAGGGGAGAGGAGGAAATAGAGGTGTTCTGGGGTAGAAAACAGAGTTAAGATTGGGAGAGAATAATCTTCGGTTTAAAAATAGGGCTTCTCTTCTTCTTCTTTTTTTTTTTTTTTTTTTTTTTGTAAGGTTATAGTGTATTGAAAATGAAAATTAAGGAGTAGTAGAGGAGTACTAGAGGACTTTAAAAGAAATAAGAGAAAAAGAAAAAATAGAAAAAAGAAGAGAAAAAGGAAAGAAAAAAACGAAGAAAAAAGAAGGAAAAAAAAGAAAGAAAAAGAAAAAAAAAAAGAAAAAAAATATTTTTTTTCCCTAATTAAAAAAACCATAAAAATCTATGGAAATGAAAGTTAAGGAGTAATGGGGGAGTAATAGGGGATTTTAAAGGAAAATAAAAGAGAAAAAAAAAATAAAAAAGAAAAAAAAAGAGAGAGAGAAAAGTAAAATTATATCTAGGAGTTTCTCTGGAGCTGTTGCGGTCAGTGTGGTTTAGGCTCAGTTTCAGATAGCTCCTCGTTCCAGCTTACTTTTCTCGATATCTACAGGCCCCTTCCGGTGTAGTCAGTGTTTTCTAGAGGGATTTTAATCTGTTGCACCAGTCCCTTCTGAAGCGGTTCCCTTTGTTTATTTGGCTTCTGTTTGCCGGTCTCTTCAAATCCTCATTTCCGCCCTGACACAGGCGGGCAGAGGTGGACTCTTATTCAAGTAGCTAGTTCCGTCGCTCTGCGGGGAGGGGCTGGCGCTTCGGGGAGGGGCTTGCGCTGCCGGGAGGGGCTGGCGCTGCCGGGAGGGGCTGATGCTGCTTTCTCCGTCTGCGCTGCTCAGGCTCCTGGCTGTTCTATATGGAGCGCGCCCTGCACTGTGCAAGGATCCAGCCCCCGGGTGTTCCACAAAAGCGCGGAACGAAAAGCTGCGCCTGCTCTCTGTGCCTTCCCCGTCAGAGCGGTCCAGGCAGCCAGGGGCTTGGTGGGCGCACTCTCCCCAGGTGTGGTGTGCCCACTCCCTTCCACGGACCCAGTCTCAGTTTCCGCTGGCGCCAGTCAGGTGCTTGCGCCTTCTGCCCTCCGTGTCCCCAGCCCCAGTCCCAGCCCGCGCCGGTCGGGTGCCTGTGCCCTGTGTCTCACCGCGACCTTCCCCTCCCCCCTGCCTCCTGCCTCCATCGGGGCTGGGCCGGTCCACAGCCTGCGAGCTCTTCTCTGGAATTGCTCCGTCTCTTTGTTCTGCGAATGGCCGGCAGTGTGTTCGGGCCAGTTAATTTACTCTCTCTCTTTTGGTCTCCCACAGTTCAACTTGGCAACTCACAGAAGCTCCCTCCGATTGTCCTCAGGGCACTCAGGCCCGGACCCTACCCCAAGCAATGCCGCCTAAGACTTCCCGGGACGGATCTCCATCCTTAGCTCTTTTGTCTCACTTTTTATCTTTTATATTTTGTCCTACCTCCTTTCGAAGTCAAAGGGCTGCTTTTCTGGGCACCTGATGACCTCAGCTAGCGGTCAGAAGTTGTTTTGTGAAGTTTGCTCTGCGTTCAGTTATTCTTTTGATGAATTTGTAGGAGAGAAAGTGGTCTCCCCATCCTACTCCTCCGCCATCAAGGTTCATAGTATTACAGGCTTACATCAAGAAACAAGAAAAATACCAAATAAATAACCTAACTCTACACCTAAAGCAATTAGAGAAGGAAGAAATGAAGAACCCCAGGGTTAGCAAAAGGAAAGAAATCTTAAAAATTAGGGCAGAAATAAATGCAAAAGAAACTAAAGAGACCATAGCAAAAATCAACAAAGCTAAAAGCTGGTTTTTTGAAAAACTAAACAAAATTGACAAACCATTAGCAAGACTCATTAAGAAACAAAGAGAGAAGAACCAAATTAACAAAATTAGAAATGAAAATGGAGAGATCACAACAGACAACACTGAAATACAAAGGATCATAAGAGGCTACTATCAGCAGTTCTATGCCAATAAAATGGACAACTTTGATGAAATGAACAAATTCTTAGAAAAGTATAACTTTCCAAAACTGAACCAGGAAGAAATAGAAGATCTTAACACACCCATCACAAGCAAGGAAATCGAAACTGTAATCAAAAATCTTCCAGCAAACAAAAGCCCAGGACCAGATGGCTTCACAGCTGAATTCTACCAAAAACTTAGAGAAGAGCTAACACCTATCTTACTCAAACTCTTCCAGAAAATTGCAGATGAAGGTAAGCTTCCAAACTCATTCTATGAGGCCACCATCACCCTAATTCCAAAACCAGACAAAGATGCCACAAAAAAAGAAAACTACAGGCCAAAATCACTGATGAACATAGATGCAAAAATCCTTAATAAAATTCTAGCAAACAGAATCCAACAACATATTAAAAAAATCATACACCATGACCAAGTGGGCTTTATCCCAGGAATGCAAGGATTCTTTAATATCCACAAATCAATCAATGTAATACACCAAATTAACAAATTGAAAGATAAAAACCATATGATTATCACAATAGATGCAGAGAAAGCCTTTGACAAAATTCAACACTCATTTAATTAAAACTCTCCAAAAATCAGGAATAGAAGGAACATACCTCAACATAATAAAAGCTATATATGACAAACCCACAGCAAGCATCACCCTCAATGGTGAAAAATTGAAAGCATTTCCCCTGAAATCAGGAACAAGACAAGGGTGCCCACTCTCACCACTACTATTCAACATAGTGTTGGAAGTTCTGGCCACAGCAATCAGAGCAGAAAAAGAAGTAAAAGGAATCCAGATAGGAAAAGAAGAAATGAAACTCTCACTGTTTGCAGATGACATGATCCTCACATAGAAAACCCTAAAGACTCTACCAGAAAATTACTAGAGCTAATCAATGAATATAGTAAAGTTGCAGGATATAAAATTAACACACAGAAATCCCTTGCATTCCTATATACTAACAATGAAAAAACAGAAAGAGAAATTAAGGAAACAATACCATTCACCATTGCAACAAAAAGAATAAAATACTTAGGAGTATGTCTACCTAAAGAAACAAAAGACCTACACATAGAAAACTATAAAACATTGATGAAAGAAATCAAAGAGGACACAAACAGATGGAGAAACATACCGTGTTCATGGATTGGAAGAATCAATATTGTCAAAATGGCTATTCTACCCAAAGCAGCCTATAGATTCAATGCAATCCCTATCAAGCTACCAACGGTATTTTTCACAGAACTAGACCAAAGAATTTCACAGTTTGTATGGAAATACAAAAAACCTCAAATAGCCAAAGTAATCTTGAGAAATAAGAATGGAACTGGAGAAATCATCCTGCCTGACTTCAGACTCGATTACAAAGCCACAGTCATTAAGACAGTATGGTACTGGCACAAAGACAGAAATATAGATCAATGGAACAGAATATAAAGCCCAGAGATAAATCCACAAACCTATGGACACCTTATCTTTGACAAAGGAGGCAAGGATATACAATGGAAAAAAGACAACCTCTTTAACAAGTGGTGCTGGGAAAACTGGTCAACCACTTGTAAAAGAATGAAACTAGAAGACTTCCTAACACCATACACAAAAATAAACTCAAAATGGATTAAAGATCTAAATGTAAGACGAGAAACTATAAAACTCCTAGAGGAGAACATAGGCAAAACACTCTCCGACATAAATCACAGCAAGGTCCTCTATGACCCACCTCACAGAATATTGGAAATAAAAGCAAAACTAAACAAATGGGACCTAATGAAACTTAGAAGCTTTTGCACAACAAAGGGAACTATAAGTAAGGTGAAAAGACAGCCCTCAGACTGGGAGAAAATAATAGCAAATGAAGAAACAGACAAAGGATTAATCTCAAAAATATACAAGCAACTCCTGCAGCTCAATTCCAGAAAAATAAATGACCCAATCAAAAAATGGGCCAAAGAACTAAACAGACCTTTCTCCAAAGAAGACATACAGATGGCTAACAAACACATGAAAAGATGCTCAACATCACTCATTATCAGAGAAATGCAAATCAAAACTACAATGAGGTACCATTACACGCCAGTCAGGATGGCTGCTATCCAAAAGTCTACAAGCAATAAATGCTGGAGCGGGTGTGGAGAAAAGGGAACCCTCTTACACTGTTGGTGGGAATGCAAACTAGTACAGCCGCTATGGAAAACAGTGTGGAGATTTCTTAAAAAACTGGAAATAGAACTGTCATATGACCCAGCAATCCCACTTCTGGGCATACACACTGAGGAAACCAGATCTGAAAGAGACACATGCACCCCAATGTTCATTGCAGCACTGTTTATAAAGGCCAGGACATGGAAGCAACCTAGATGCCCATCCACAAATGAATGGATAAGGAAGCTGTGGTACATATACACCATGGAATATTACTCAGCCATTAAAAAGAATTCATTTGAACCAGTCCTAATGAGATGGATGAAGCTGGAGCCCATTATACGGAGTGAAGTAAGCCAGAAAGATAAAGAACATTACAGCATACTAACACATATATATGTAATTTAGAAAGGTGATAACGATAACCCTATATGCAAAACAGAAAAAGAGACACAGAAGTACAGAACAGACTTTGGAACTCTGTGGGAGACTGTGAGGGTGGGATATTTCAAAAGAACAGCATGTATACTATCTATGGTGAAACAGATCACCAGCCCAGGTGGGATGCATGAGACAAGTGCTCCAGCCTGGTGCACTGGGAGGACCCAGGGGAATCGGGTGGAGAGGGAGGTGGGAGCGGGGATCGGGATGGGGAATACTTGTAAATCCATGGCTGATTCATATCAATGTATGACAAAACCCACTGAAATGTGAAGTGATTGGCCTCCAACTAATAAAAAAAAAATTACTAAATTAAAAAAAAATAAAAAAAATAAAGCGTTCTGATTTAAAATGTCATTAGAGAGAAATCATTCAACCACAAAATAACTTCCAACATTAGGCCTAGAGAAAAGTAGCAGAGAACTTCTGTGCACTTCATAGGTGTTCGTCAATGAGTCCCTACGTTTTCTTTTCCTTTCCTTAATTGCATTTCAAGCATATAAGATTGTCTCTGTGCTTGTATGTGTCCATCAGAGTAAGAATGTTTTCATAAGTCTATGTCTGTGTTTTCATTTTATGTATTTCAGGGTAAATAGTTTGTTGAAAAGTACATATGAAAAGGCACACAGGTGAACTCAGAGAGAGTTGACTCTTGCAATTGGGAGAGTTGACCCTCCCTCCTTGCAATCTTTTTGCCTATACCCTCTAGTTCCCTGGAGATTTTCTCAGTTATTTAAATTTCTTAATTTCAGTAATCTTTTTCCAGTAGCTAAAAAGGGGAAATTTACACTTTGTAGAAAAATTCATTCATGGGTAAATTAATAATAAACAAAGAAGTATAAAATGACAATTGAAAAATATTTGGAAGGTAGCTGACAAAGGGCATATTTGCCCAATTTATACAGAGTTCAAAATTAAAAATAAGAAGATGAAACACCTGATAGAAGATAAACAAGCAGTTAAAAAAGGAACAAAGAAATACAAATTACTCAGAAGAAAAATAAGCAAAATTAACAAAAAACAGGAGGAAAATTTGAACCTAATTGGTAATAAAAACAAGTGGAAACCAAAACAATAATGGAAGACAATTTCTTACCATGCAAATTGCCAGAAGTTCAAATAAAGCATTGAGTGATACCAACTTTTTTCCTACAAATTGAGGATGAGAGGTGAGGAAATGAGTGTTCATGCATTGTTGTGAAAGCATAAAGTGATACAACTTTCTGAAAGACAATGTGACAGTATCTAGCAAACTTATACATTTATGGAGCCACTTAGAAAGACCTTGTTTGGAATTTTCATTGCAGATGCATATATGCAATTTCACCAAGATTATATACATGATGTTCATGGCAATAGTTTTTTCCCATCATCCTAGAAAATCTCTTGGGCCCCTTCCTCACACAGCCCTTCACCCACGAAACACCAGTTTTCAGTTCTATCAGTATAGATTAGTTTTGACTCATCTAGAATTTTCTATAGTTGGATCATAGAGGATGTTCACCTCTTGTTGCTTTAAAATGTTGTGTGACTTTCTTCTGTACAGCAAAGTAAATCAATTGTGAGTAAGTTTCCTTCCCACTTCACTCACCGAAAAGCATTGAGGACAGCTACCTGTGCTACACTGATAGTTCTCATTAGTTATCAAGGCATTATTCTCCAAAATACACAAAGAGTATATATAGCCAGTTATCAATAAAAAGAAAAGTCAGTAAAAAGAGGCAGATCTAAATAGATTTATTTTCAAAGAACACATACAGGTGACCAACAAGAATGTGAAAAGAAGCTCAAAATATCTAATTATTAAGGAAACACAAATCAAAACTACAATCACTTCATGTCAACATGGATAGCCATCAACAAAACCTCTACAAACATTAATCGAGAGAGGGTGTGGGGAACGGGAACCCTCGAACTGTCAGTGGGCATATAAATCGGTACCATATCGATAGTGAACGGTATGGCAGCTCCTTAAAAACCTAAATATAAAATCACCATATGACCTACTCCTGGGCATTTTCCAGGATAAAACTAATTCAAATGATGCAGGCAAATTAACACACAGAAATCCCTTGCATTCCTATACATCAACAATGAGAAAACAGACAGAGAAATTAAGGAAACAATTCCATTCACCATTGCAGCGGAAAGAGTGAAATACTTAGGAATATATATACCTAAAGAAACAAAAGACCTATATATAGAAATCTATGAAAAACTGATGAAAGAAATCAAAGAGGACACAAATAGATGGAGAAATATACCATGTCCATCGATCAAAAGAATCAATATAGTTAAAATGAGTATACTACCCAAAGCAATCTATAGATTCAATGCAATCTCATTCAAGCTACCAAGAATATTTTTCACAGAACTAGAACAAATAATTTCACAATTTGTATGGAAATACAAAAAACCTCAAATAGCCAAAGAGATCTTGAGAAAGAAGAATAGAAGTGGAGGAATCAACCTGCCTGGCTTCAAGCCACGGTCATCAAGACAGTATGGTACTTGCACAAAGACAGAAATGTACATCAATGGAACAAAATAGAAAGCCCAGAGATAATCCACATACCTATAAGCGGGCCTTGACACCACAAAGCCTCATCCTGACCCCTCTAGGGGAGGATGCAAAGCAGCTCGCTTGATTTGGTGAGAGAAATAAGGCATTTATATTGCAGTGTTCATCATCTGACACTATATGTTTCATACCTATAAGATGAAATTGAGTCTATTTTTATGATTTCTATGTCTCTGCTTTATTAAAGAACATACAAAACACAACTCTTCCAAGTATTTTAATGTCTCTGTCTGAAAGTTCTAAAAGCTATGCACTCTGCATATAAGTTAGATAATCAGGGTGACAATATATAGCCTCACATTCACAGTATTCAGGCTTGCATTCTGTTATATCTCACCTTTCACCATTACCTAGTTTTTAATATCTTGCCTAAAATACCACTAGACCGTTCAGGTGTGACTGAAATCAAATCCTTTATGACTATACAGTGAAAGTGAGAAATAGATTTAAGGGACTACATCTGATAGACAGAGAGCCTGATCAACTATGGACGGAGGTTCATGACATTGTACAGGAGACAGGGATCAAGGCCATCCCCATGGAAAAGAAATGCAAAAAGGCAAAATGGTTGTCTGAGGAGACCCTTACAAATAGCTCTGAAATGAAGAGAAGCAAAAAACAAAGGAGAAAAGAAAGATATTCCCATTTGAATGCAGGGTCCCAAAGAATAGCACAGAGAGATAAGAAAGACTTCCTCTGTGATGAATGCAAAAGATTTCACAATGCAAAATAGAGGAAACCAGTAGAATGGGAAAGACTAGAGATCTCTTCAGGAAAATTAGAGATACCAAGGGAATATTTCATGCAAAAATGGGCTCAATAAAGGAGAGAAATGGTATGGACCTAACAGAAGCAGAACATATTAAGAAGAGGTGGCAAGAATACACAAAAGAACTCTCCAAAAAAGATCTTCATGACCCAGATAATCATGATGGTGTGATCACTCACCTAGAGCCAGATAGCCTGGAATGTGAAGTCGGGTGGGCCTTAGAAAGCATCACTATGAACAAAGATAGTGGATGTGATGTAATTCCAGTTGAGCTATTTCAAATCCTAAAAGATGATGCTGTGAAAGTGCTACACTCAATATGCCAGTAAACTTGGAAACCTCAGCAGTGGCCATAGGACTGGAAAAAGGTCAGTTTTCATTCCAGTCCCTAAGAAAGGCAATCCCAAACATGGCTCAAACTACTGCACAGTTGCACTCATCTCACACGCTAGTAAAGTAATGCTCAAAATTCTCCAAGACAGGCTTCAGCAATACGCGAACCAAGAACTTCCAGATGTTCAAGCTGGTTTTAGAAAAGGCAGAGGAACCAGAGATCAAATTGTCAACATCTGCTGGATCATCAAAAAAGCAAGAGAATTCCAGAAAAACACCTATTTCTGCTTTATTGACTATGCCAAAGCCTTCAACTCTGTGGATCACAATAAACTGTGGAACATTCTGAAAGAGATGGGAATACCAGAATACCTGACCTGCCTCTTGAGAAACCTGTATTCAGGTCAGGAAGCAACAGTTAGAACTGGACATGGAACAACAGACTGGTTCCAAATAGGACGAAGAGTACTCAAGGCTGTATATTGTCATCCTGCTTATTTAGCTTACATGCAGAGTACCTCATGAGAAATGCTGGGCTGGAAGAAGCACAAGCTGGAATCAAGATTACCAGGAGAAATATCAATAACTTCAGATATGCAGATGACACCACCCATATGGCAGAAAGTGAAGAGGAACTAAAAAGCCTCTTGATGAAAGTGAAAGAAGAGAGTGAAAAAGTTGGCTTAAAGCTTAACATTCAGAAAAGTAAGATCATGACATCTAGTCCCATCACTTCATGGGAAATAGATGGGGAAGCACTAGAAACAGTGTCAGACTTTATTTTGGGGGGCTCCAAAATCACTGCAGATGGTGACTGCAGCCATGAAATTATAAGACACTTACTCCTTGGGAGGAAAGTTATGACCAACCTAGATGGCACATTAAAAAGCAGACATTACTTTGCCAGCCAAGTTCCATTTGGTCAAGGCTATGGTTTTCCCAGTGGTCATGTATGGATGTGAGAGTTGGACTGTGAAGAAAGCTGAGCACTGAAACATTGATGCTTTTGAACTGTGGTGTTGGAGAAGACTCTTGAGTGTCCCTTGGACTGCAAGGAGATCCAACCAGTCCATCCTAAAGGAGATCAGTCCTGGGTGTTCATTGGAAGGACTGATCCTGAAGTTGAAACTCCAATACTTTGGCCACCTCATGTGAAGAGTTGACTCACTGGAAAAGACTCTGTTGCTGGGAGGAACTAGGAGCAGGAGGAGAAGGGGATGACAGAGGATGAGATGGCTGGTTGGCATCACCGACTCGATGGGCATGAGTTTGAGGAAACTCCAGGAGTTTGTGATGGATAGGGAGGCCTGGCATGCTGCGATTCGTGGGGTCACAGAGTCAGACACGACTGAGTGACTGAACTGAAAATACATCCATGATAATTTGGTTGTGTTGAAGTGTCTGTGGAAATGAGAATCATTCCACTTTTCTCCTGTAAGGTGCTATTAATGCACCTTAAAGACCACCTAATTTGGGGCCATCTACCAAAAACTTTTTCCATCCCACCTCCTTTGCTCAGTGTTCACATAACTCTCCTCAGTTTTCTACTTTCCCATCTGAAACCCCTGTCTTCAGGCTGTGAGGCTGCACTAAATACACTTGCCTTTGCTCCACTTGGAGTTGCCTTGGTTCAAGTCTATGACTCATGGTGTAGTACACAGGCTTGTGTTTTAACACAGTGATGTGGTTGAGGCAGATAAATATATGATTCAAATTGTGCTGGGTGATTCCAAGAAGCAAATGACCACCTGCAACACATTTGTATCCACAAGAAGGGTTGAAATTTGCCCAGAGGTGTGTGAGCCTCATTTGCAAAGGTCTTCTCAACACGTGCCCTTACAAACCTCCTTTCTCATCTTGTTTTCCTGCTGGCACCTCAACTGGAAGTGGAGGCCATGACAGAATTCATTTCCATGAATAAATACCACAAACTTCCTGCTTCTTGGAGGAAACACTAAGTATTCATGTCATATCCATGTAGTTCCCAAATCCTCTCATAGTTGTGTTTGCTCTGGAGGAAAAGGGAATGAGCTGCTTGCTTCACCAGAGTTCTTGTGTTCCTAATTGATAAGCAGGGTCCGCCAGACTGAGGTGTGCCCCCTGGGGACTCAGTTTTTTGTCTTAGTGGGACTTCCTCGGTTTCCTGTGAAATGCTTACATCCTGGTGTCCACTGGTTGCTTATTCATCCAGGATGTATCACACTGCTTAAAAGTTTATGAGCTAGAACAAAGCACACCATAAATTAACACAAAGGATAACTCTTAAAAATTTTATAACAAAGAACCTAAAACATGACAGAAAAATGTGAAAAAGACATGAGTCAACAGTGCTACATCTTCACATTGGCTGCTCACTTTGTTAAGCGATGTTCAAAAGACATGATCAGCCAATTGACAAGAGAGATATGGAACTAGACACTAACAATATTGAAAATATATTTAATCTCACTAAAGTAAGAAAAATCATATTAAAATTCCCTTGAGAAATCAAACTAATCCAGAAGTGGCATAGATTTCAGAAATTGCAAACAGGAACATTAAAAAACTTCAAATAACTGAGTTTGTTATGTTGTAAAGTTAAGTAGAGACAAGAAAATCATCAAAAGGACACACTTTCATTTTGTAGATATGAAAACTACAGAATCAGATGACAAACACAATGCATACAATAAATAACAAATTATACAGGGCAGCAGGAAAAAATTGTGCACTTGCACAGGTAGCAAGAGAAAGTGTTCAGAATGAAGCACAGACTACACCAGTACACACAAAGTATGACACAGCATAATCTATTGATCTTTGTCTCCTGAAGAATCCAGTATTGATTAAGCATTTGAAACTCAAACAGCATAATTCAACTTACTAAAAACTAAAAATGAAACACAGTAGACTTATCTCGATAAATGCTAAAAAATAATTTCATGAAATCTAATTTATGTTCCTTTGTTGGGAATATCCCCTGGAGAAGGGCATGACATCCCACCAAAGTATTCTTGACTGGAGAATCCCCAAGGCCAGAGGAGCCTGTTAGGCTTATTCTCCATGAGGTCACAAACAGCTGTACACAACTGAGTGACTGAGCACATTCTGTAAAAATAGAAAAAAAAAAAAAAAAAGGAAAGGAAAGGAAAAAATGAAAAGAAAACTCTTAACAAATTAGAAACAGAAAACTTCCTCAACCTGATGAAGGTAATAAACAATATAGTTAACATCACACTTTAGGGAAAAACAATGAGAATTTTACTTCTAAGATCAGAATTAACAAAAAGATGTCCAGTCTCATTATATTGAATTTCTCTCCATGAAATTTTAGAAAATGATAGAGAAGTTATGCAGTTTGTGAAAGAAGAATTAAACTGTTTTCATTTGTCAGTGACATCTATGGAGAATATTTAATGGAATACATAGCAACAAAATAAGTAAAACTGAATGGAGTAGGTCATATGCCTAGGAGTAGGTCATATGGTGACTACATTTTTACTTTTTTTAAGTAGCTTCAATATGGTTCACCATCATGGTAGTACCAATTTTCATGCCCACTGACAGTACAAGAGGGTCCCCTTTTTGCCACAATGTCTCCAAATTATTGTTTGTAGAATGTTTGATGATGGCTTCTTTTGAGTGGTGTGAAGTAGTACCTTGTTGTAGTTTTGATTTGCATTTCTCTAATAGCTAGTGGTGTTGAGCATCTTTTCCTGTGTCTGTTGGCCATATGTATGACTTCTTTGGGGAAAAAATGCCTACTTAGATATGCCCATTTATTGATTGAGGATTTTTGTTTGTTTGCTTAAATTGGGAGACACGTGCTGTTTGCAAATTTTGGAGACTAATGCCTTGATAACTAATGAGAACTATCTATATAGCACAGGTAACTATCCTCAATGCTCTTTGGTGACCTAAATGGAAGTAAACATAAAAAGGATGCACACCCGAATTACTTTGCTGTAGAACAGGAAATAACACAACATTCTAAAGCAATTACATGTTTACATAATGTATGCTCCATTTATAGAAAGTTCTAGGAGAGGCAAAACTAATCTATACTGATAAAACTGAGAAAAGGGTTTGCATGGGGGAAGAGCAGTGTTGGAAAGGGACCCAAGAGATTTTCTAGGATAATAGGAAAGAAAGATTACAGTGGGCATCATATATATAATTTTGGTGAAATTGCATAAATAGTTCTGCAATGTAAACTGCAAATAAGCCTAAGTAGATCCATGCATTTATAAATTTATGAGAAACAGTCAAACTGTCCTTCAGAAAGTTGCATCAACTTATTCTTTCAAAACAATGCATGAGCACGCATTTTCCAACCTCTTATCCTCAATTTGGAGGAAATATTTTTTTTATCACTCAACGGTTTCATTGAACTTTTGGCAATTTGCATTGTGAGAAATCATATTTCTTTATTGTTTTTGTTTGCATTTGTTTTATAACCAATTACATTTGACATTCCCTCCTGCTTTCTAGTCACTTTTCTTCTTTTTCTTCTGAGTAAGTTGCATTTCTTTGTTTCCTTTATGCCCTTTATGTTTTTCATGTTCTTTTCTTATTTTCACTTTTGAATTCTGCATAATTTAGATAAATGTGTGCTTTGTCAGCTATCTTCAAAATATTTCTCAATTGTCATTTTATAATTCCTTGTTTATTATGTATTTACCCATGCAGGACTTTTTCTACAAAGTAAAAGTTTTCTCATTTTAGCTACTTGACAAAGATCATTTAAATTAAGAAATTTAAATAACCATGAAAACTCCAGGGAGATAGAGGGTGTAGTTTGAAAGATTGTTGGGAGAGCACAACTCTCTCTGAATTCATCTGTGTGCCTTTCCACATGTACTTTTCAATAAACTATTTAATATACCCTGAAATATATATATAGAGAGAAGAAAGGAAGTGGTGTTGGGTAGCACCCCAAAGGGACATGATGAAGCCAAGACCGGTGGAGCTGTCCCTGGGACTCCAAAGAAAGGAGTCAGCCATAGGCTTTGTCAGCCCTGGAAAGCCAATGGGGACACGTCTCTACAGCTGTGATTGGAGGACTCTGGGAGCCCTAGTAGGTACTCAAAACCAAGATCACCAGGAGGGGGGAGCACAAGCAGAGTGATGAGGCTACCCATTAGGCCTGTCTCCCTTGGGCCAGAGGAAAAATTATGCTACTCTTATTATGGGAAATGTAGTCTTTGGATATTGTGAAAAGAACTAAGTGCATGGAGAGAAAGTAAATAAAAACCGGGTTCAATTTCACTACCGTTCATATTTTGTGGCTTCCTTGGTGACTCAGTGGTAAAGAACCCACCTGCCAATGCAGGGGTCACATCCCGGAGTCAGGAAGATACCTTGGAGAAGGGATTGGTAATCCACTCCAGTATTCTTGTCTGGAGAGAGGAGACTCATGGGTACAGTCTATAGGGTTGCAAAAGAATCGTACCTGACTGACTAAGCACACAGTATTTTAGCCTATCTGATCCACATCTTTTTTCAGCTCATGTTTTTAAATTGAAATTATATTTCATGTGCATTTTAGTTTTCATTGTTCTTTGCTCTGTACATTCCTGAACATTTTGTGATAAAATTTTTCAAACACTGAACAAAGTTGAAAATTTTTTCTAACTAATACACAAAGACTTACAACCTAGATTCTACTGTAACCAGCTCACAATACTTTTTTCTCTCATGTGTCTATCCATTGTCAATCCCTCTATCCATCCATAAATCTATCTTATTCCTTTGTCTATTTTGTGGTAAATTGAACATACCAGTATGCATCTCCACAATTATTTCAGCAAGCCTGCCATGAAGTAGTGAGCTGTATTTGTTCACAACACTTTTCTTTAGATATAAACTTTACATATAATGAAAAATACTAATCAGTTTTTCCCATGTATGTTATTTTTAATTGAAGTATAAAATATTGTGGTAATTTCTGATTTACAGCAAAGTGATTAATCTATACACATATATGTGTATATATACATTATTTGGGTGTGTATGTGTGTGTATATACATATATAAATATACACATATATATGTATACATATATGTATATATTTAAATCTTTTTTTTCTTTATTTTCTTTCTTTCTTTACAGTTTTTTTTTGTTTTGGCTATTCTGCAAAGAGTATGTGGAGTTGGTTCCCTGACCAGAGAGTGAACCTCTGTAGCCTTAATCACTGGATCACCAAGGAAGACCCATATATATAATTT
This sequence comes from Dama dama, assembly GCF_033118175.1. Taxonomy (NCBI): domain Eukaryota; kingdom Metazoa; phylum Chordata; class Mammalia; order Artiodactyla; family Cervidae; genus Dama; species Dama dama. Next base: position 3,654,490 of record NC_083715.1, on the reverse strand, counting down.
TTAATATTCTCTTCCAATATAGTTTATCATAGGATACTGAATGTAATTCTCTGTGCTCTACAGTTGGACCTTGTTGTTTATGCATTCCATATGTAATAGTATACATCTGTTAATCCCAAACTTCCATTCCTCCTAACTATCAACCCCCTCCTTCTTGGAAACCATAGGTCTGTTTTCTGTTTCCATGAATCTGTTTCTGTTTCATAGATATGTTCATGTGTCATCCTTAGATTTCACACATAAGTAATATAATTTGGTATTTTTCCTTGACTTATTTCACTTCATTTGATAAACTCTCAGTCCATGCATATTGCTGCTTGTAACATCATTTCAATTTTCATGGCTGACAACTATTCCATTTTATATATGCAACTCTTCTTCTTTATTCATTCATCTGTCAGTGGATATTTAGGATGTGTTTATATTTTGGATTTTGTGAATAGTGGTGCTTCTAGGAACATCAGAGTGCTTGTATTCTCTGAGATTACAGTTCTGTCAGGGTTTATGCCCACAAATGGATCATATGATAATTCTATGTATTACTTTTCTGAGGAACTTCCATACTGTTTTCTATAGTGGCTGCCCCAACTTACGTTCCCACCAAATGTGTAGGAGGGCTCTCTTTTATCCATATCCTCTCCAGCCTTTGTTATTTGCAGACATTTTGATGGTGACCATTATGACTGGTGTGACATGATACCTCATTGTGGTGTTGATTTGCATTTCTTTAATAATTAGGGATGCCAAGCATATTTACATATACTTCTTGGCCATCTGTATGTCTTCTTTGGAGAAATGTATATTTAGATCTTCTGTCCATTTAAAAAAATTTATTTGTTTTTTGCTGCACTGTGTCTCCCTGCCATGCATGAGCTTTTCTGTAGTTGTGGTGAGTGGGGGTTACTTTCTAGTTGAGTACGAGGAGTTCTCATTGTTGTGGCTTCTCTTCTTGAAGAGCAAGGGATCTAGGGTATACAGGTTTCAGTTGTTGAACAGTGAGGGCTCAGTAGTTGTGGTGCATTGGTTTAACTGATCCTTGGCATGTGGAATCTTCAAAAAGCAGGAATCAAACCCTTGTTTCCTGCATTGTCAATGGGATTCTTAACCATTGGACCACCAGTGTTGTCCTTACCCATTTTTTCATTGGTTGGTTTGTTTGTTTTTTGATATTGAGCTACATGAGCTCTTGGTATACTTTGAAGATGAATCCTTTGTTACTATGTAAATAATTTCTTCCATTCTGAGGGTTGTGTTGTAATTTTGTTTATGGTTTGCTTCTTTGTGCAAAGCTTTGAAGTTTAATTATGTCCCATTTGTTTGCTTTTATTTTCATTTCTCTATGAGATGGCTCAGAAAAGATCTGTGAGATGGCTCAAGAAAGATCTGTGGTTTAGGTCAAATAGCGTTTTCCCTGTTTTTCCCTAAGTCTTTTATAAAGTGTCTGGTCTTACATTAGGTCTTTGATCCATTTTGAGGTTTTGATTTTGTTTTTGTTTTTTGAGGTTTTTTTGTTTGTTTGTTTTTTGGTATTGACACCAGGTAGTGTTCTAATTTTATGGAGGAGCTTGTTAGGCCGCAGTCCATGGGGTCAGTAAGAGTCACACACGACTGAGGGACTTCACTTTCACTTTTCACTTTCATGCTTCGGAGAAGGACATGGCAAGCCACTCCAGTGATCGTGCCTGGAGAATCCCAGGGACACGGGAGCCTGGTGCACTGCCATCTATGGGGTCGCACAGAGTCAGACCCAACTGAAGTGACTTAGCAGCAGCAGCAGGAGCAGCAGCGTTCTAATTTAATTCTTTGGCATGTAGCTGTCCACTTTTCCTGGCACCTTATTGAAGAGACAGTCTTCTCTCAATTGTATATTTTAGCCCTCTTTATTATTGATTAAGTGACCATAGGTGTATAGATTTATCTCTGAGCTTTCCTTTTTGCAATGTTGAGGATAGTTCCTTGTGCTACACAGATGGTTTTCATAGTTATCAAGCTATTCTCCAAAATATACAAACAGCTCATGTAGCCCAATATAAAAATGAATAAATAAATAAATAAAACAATGGGCACATCTAAATAGACTCTTCTCCAAAGATGACATAATGATCACCAACAAACACATGAAAAGAAACTCAACATCACTAATTATTAGAGAAATGCAATGCAAAACTACAGTGATGTATCACTTCACACCAGTCCAAACAGTCATCATCAAAAATTCTATAAACAGTAATTCCTGTATAGGGTGTGGAGAAAAGGGGACCCTCTGTACTGTCTGGGGGCATCTACATTGGTACAGCCACTATGGCAGCTCTTTTGAAAACTAAAACTGGAATTACCATATGTCCCAGCAATCCTACTCCTGGGCATATTTCTGGAGAATACCTTAATTCCAAATGATTCATGCAACCCAATGTTCACTGTAGCACAATTTACCATAGCTAAGACATGTTAACTTTTTTTTAATCATAGAAAATATCAAAAAGAAAAAAAAATCATCTTGAAGTAAGCAGTCTCTAAACAGGGTGTCAAACTCCTAGGTATTTGTAAAAGTAGAGGCTTAAAGATAAGTAAACAAAGCAAGTATCAAAACTAAGTTCTTTGTTACCATTCTAACAGCAGAAAAGATGATTTCTACTAAAAGAACTAGTGCACTGTAATCTTTTTATCTCCCCATTCAGCAACTAAGAATTCTGAGCTAAAGGTAAAATGAAATCATGGGTAGTATTTTTTTCTTTGTATTTTTCTGGCAAATTTACATTTTCTGTTCTGAGCACATATTAATTTTTAATAAAGTTATATAGTATCTTTTTCAACATGTAAAGACTACATCTGGATTTAATAAATTTCATTCATAAGCATTCTTTCTTTCTCTATGAGAGGGGAGCATAAGTACAATTAATATTTTTTTATACCCACATATACTCTGGATAGTACCTTGGACTGCAAGTAGAGTAAACCAGGCAATCCTATAGAAAATCTGAATATGCATTGAAAGGACTGATGCTGAAGATGAAACTCCAGTAATTTAGCTACCTTATGCAAAGAACTGACTCACTGGTAAAAAGTCTGATGATGTTGGAAAAGACTGAAAGCAAGAGTAAAAGGGGACGAGAGGATGAGATGGTTGGTTAGCGCCATCGGCTCGATGGATATCAGTTTTAGCAATCTCTAGAAGTTGGCGAGGGACAGGAACAGGGAAATCTGAGGGACAGCAGTCCACGGGATCACCAAAATCAGACACGACTAAGCGCCTGAACTTAGTATTCCATTGTGTATATACATACCACAACTTCTTTATCCATTCATCTGTCCATAGACATCTAGGTTGTTTCCATGTTCTACCAATTATAAGTAGTACTGCAATGAACAATGACATACCTGTGCCTTTCTCTGTTTGGTTTCCTCAGGGTATATGCCTAGGAGTGGGATTTCTGGCTCATATATTTATTTCTAGCTTTTTAAGGAATCTCTGTAACATCTTCCATAGTGGCTGTATCAGTTTATGTTGACACCAACAGTTCAAGAGGTTTCCCTTTGCTTCACAACCTCTCCAGAACTTACTGTTTGCAGACTTTTTGATAATGAATATTCTGACTGGTGTTGGATGATATCTCATTGTAGTTTTGATTTGTATTTCTCTAATAATGAGTGATATTGAGCATCTTTTCATGTTTTTATTAGCCATCCACATGTATTCTTTGGAAAAATGTCTTTTTATGTCTTTTTCCCCACTTTTTAATTTTCCCACTATTTGATTGCATTGTTTCGTTTCCTGGTATTAAGTTGTATAAGCTGCTTTTATATTTTGGAAATTAATCCTTTGTCAGTTGTTTCATTGCTATTATTTTCTCCCATTCTGAGGATTGTATTTTCACATTGCTTATGGTTTCTCTTGCAGGATTTAAGTTTAATTAGGTCCCACTTATTTACTTTTGTTTATATTTCCATTACTTCAGGAGGTGGGTCATAGTAGATCTTGGTTTTATTTATGTCTTTGACTCTTCTTCTTATGTTTTCCTATAAGTGTTTTACAGTTTCTGGTCTAACATTTAGGTCTTTAGCCTATTTTGAGTTGATCTTCATATACTGTGTTAGGAAGTGTTCTAATTTCATTCTTTTACATGTAGCTGTCCAGTTTTGCTGGAACCACTTATTGAAAGGCTGTATTTTCCCCATTGTATATTCTTAACCTCCTTTGTCAAAAATAAGGTACCCATAGGTGCATGGGTTTATTTCTATGCTTTCTATCTTGTTCCATAGATTTCTATTTCTGTTCCAGTAACATACTTTTTTGTTTATTTATTTATGTTTTTATGTGCTTTTTTTTTTTTTTTTAATTAGTTGGAGGCTAATTACTTCACAACATTTCAGTGGGTTATGTCATACATTGACATGAATCAGCCGAGGAGCTACATGTATTCCCCTTCCTGATCCCCCCTCCCACCTCCCTCTCCACCCGATTCCTCTGGGTCTTCCCAGTGCAACTGGCCCGAGCACTTGTCTCATGCATCCAGTAACATACTTTTTGATGACTGCAGTTTTGTAGTATAATCTGAAATCAGGAAGGTTGATTCCCCCAGCTCCATTCCTCTGTCTCAGGATTGCTTTGGTTATTTGGGGTGTTTTGTGTTTCCATATGAATTGTGAAATGTTTTGTTCTGGTGCTGTTAAAAAATCATTGGTAATTTGGTATAGTTCGCAGTGACTCTGCATTTTGTAGTATAGTCAGTTTTCATGATATTGATTCTTCCTACACAGGAACATGGAATTTCTGTCCATCTGTTTATGTCATCTTTGATTTCTTTCTTCAGTTTCTTATAGTTTTCTGTATGCAGTTCTTTCCCCTCCCAAACTCTTAAGTAAGTTTTTCCTGGATGTTTTATTCTTTTTATTGTAATGGTGAATGGGATTGATTCCTTAATTTCTATTTCTGATTTTTTCGTGGTTAGCATATGGGAATGCAAGTGATTTCTGTGTTATGAATTTGTATCCTGTGACTTGGCCGAATTCACTGATTAGCTCTAGTAATTCTCTGATAGTATATTTAGGGCTTTCTGTGTCATCTCCAGTATTGTGTCATCTACAAATAGTGAGAGCTTTACTTCTTCTTTTCCGATCTCTCTCTGATTTCTTTTTCTTCTCTGATTGCTGAGGAAGGACTTCAAAAACTATCTGGAATAATAGTGGTGAAAGCAGACACCCTTGTCTTGTTCACAATTATAGGGGGAAAGCTTTCTGTGTTTCACCACTAAGAATAATGCTCGTTGTGATCTTTTCACATATAGCCTTTACTATGTGAAGGTAGATTCCTTCTAAGCCCCCACCTTTTTTTTTTAAAGAGTTTTCATCATAAATGGCTGTTGAATTCTGTCAAAGGCTTTTTCTGCATCTATTGAGATGATCATATGGTTTTTATCTTTCCATTGGTTAATATTGTGTATCACATTGATTGATTTGCCTATGTTGAAGAATCCTTTCATTCGTGGAATAAACCCATCTTGATCATGGTGTGTGAGCTTTTAGATGTGTTGTTGAATTCTGCTTGATACAAATTTTTTGAGGATTTTTGCATCTACATTCATCAGTGATATTGGCCTGTAGCTTTCTTTTGTGATGTTGTATGTTACATTTTGTTATCAGGGTGACTGTGGCCTTGGAGAATGAGTTTGGAAGTGTTTCTTCCTCTTCAATTTTCTGATAGAGTTTTAGAAGTATAGGCATTAGTTCATCTCTAAATATTTTTCAGAATTCATATGTGAAATCATCTGCTCCTGAGCTTTTGTATTTTGGGAGTTTTTTTTTTTTTTTTTTTTTTGTCGCAACTTCTCTTTAGAGCTTGTAACTGGATTTTTCTTAATTTCTACTTCTTCCTGGTTCAGCCTTGGAAGATCAAGCTTTTCTAAGAACCTGTCCATTTCTTCCAGATTATCCATTTTATTTCCATAACATTTTTCATAATAATCTCTTAAAATCCTTTGTATTTTTAAACCGTCTGTTGTAACGTCTACCTTTCTGTTTCTAATTTTGTTGGTGTGATTCTTCTCTCTTTTTATCTTGATGACTCTGGTTAATGGTTTGTCAATTTTGCTTATCTTCTCAAGGAACCAGCTTTCATTTTATTAGTCTTTACAGTTATTTCTTTTGTTTCTTTTTCTTCCATTTCTGCTTGGATCTTTATGATTTATTTCCTTCTACTTATTTTGGTGCTTTTTTGTTGTTGTTGTTGTTGTTGGTTTTCCAGTTATTTTAAGTGTCAAGTTAGGTTATCTATTCAATAGATAGTTTTTATAGTTTCCTAGGTAGACTTATATTGCTATAAACTTTGCACTTAGAAATGCTTTTGCTGCATCCCATAGGTTTTGATTTGTGTTTTTATTGTCATTTGTTTCTATGATTTTTTTTTTTATTTCCAAAGTAACCTGTGGTTATTTAGAAACATGTTGTCTAACCTGAATGCGTTTCTGTTTCTTACAGTGTGTTTCTTGTAATTGATATGTAGTTTCATAGGATTGTAGTCAGAAAAGATGCTTGATATGATTTCAATTTTTTCAATTTACTGAGGTTTGATTAGTGGCCAATGTGTGGTTTATCCTAGAGAATGTTCCGTATGCTCTTGAGAAGGTGTGTTCTTTTTCATTTGGATGGGATGTCCTGAAGATATCAATGAGATCCAACTCATCTAATATATCATGGAAGACATGTGTCTCCTTACTAATTTTGTTTTCATTATGCGTCCATTAGTGTGAATGGGGTGTTAAAGTTTCCTACTGGGAATTTGTTGTCAGTTTCTCCTTTTATATCTGTTAATGGTTTGTCTTATGGATTCAGGGGCTCCAATGTAGGGTTAAAAGATATTTACAATTGTTATCACTTCATCTTGGATAGATCCCTTGATCATTATGTAGTGTCCTACCTTATCTCTTACAATCTTAAATTTAAGGTCTCTATTGTCTGATATGAAGATTGCAACTGCACCTCTCTTTGCTTCCCTTTTACATGTAATATATTTTTCCATCCTCTCACTTTCAGTCTACATGTGCCTTCAGGTCTGAAATTGGTTCTTGTAAACAACATATATATGGGTCTTGCTTTTGCATCCACTCAGCCAGTCTGTGTTTTTTGGTTGGAGCACTTAATCCATTTATATTTAAGGTAATTACTGATATATATGTTCCTATTGCCATTTTCTTAACTGTTTGAGGTTGACTTTGTAGATCTTTTTTCTTCTTTCCTATTTCTTGACTTTATAAGTCACTTTAACCTTTGTTGTAGAGCAGATTTGGTGATAGTGAATTGTCTTAACTTATGCTTTTCTGAACAGCTTTTGTTTCTCCATCAATTTTGAATGAGATCCTTCCTGGGTACAGTAATCTTGGATGTATATATATTTTTTTCCTTTCAGAAGTTTTAAAACATTCTGCTTTTCACTTCTGACCTTCAGAGTTTCTGCTGAAAGAACAGCTGTTAAGTGTATGGCGTTTCCCGTCTATGTTCCTTTGTGCTTCACCTTTGCTGCTTTTAGTATTCTTTCTCTGTGCTTTGTATTTGTTAATTTAATTTGCATGTGTCTTGCCTTGTTTCCCCTTGGTTTGTCCTCTTTGTGCCTCTTGAACTTGATGACTATTTATTTTCCTTGTTCAGGAAATTTTCAACTATAATATCTTCCAAATTTTTCTCATAGCCTTTCTTCTTCTCTTCTTCTGGGACCCCAGTAAATTGAGTGTTGGTGTGTTTGATATTGTCCCTGTGATCTCTGAGACTTTCCTCTGTTCTTGTCGTTCTGTTTCCTTTATTCAGATCTTCAGCAGTTAGTTCCACCATTTTATCTTCAAGCTCACTGTTTGGTTCTCTGCTTCAGATATTCTATGCTATTGATTTCTTTTAGAGTATTTTTAATTTCAGTAATTATGTTGTTTGTCCCTGTATGTTTATTCTTGAATTTGTGTAGCTTTCTAATCAATGATTGTTGGATTTTCTCCATTTTGTTTTCAAGCTATTTGATCATCTTTATTTTCACTATTCTGAATTCTTTTTCAGGTAGTTTTTGTAAACTACCTCTTCATTTCCTCTTCATTTATTTGGATTTTGTGTTTCTAACTTGTTACTTCATTTGTGTAGTATTTCTCTGCCTTTTCATTGTCTTTTTTTTTTTTTTTTTAACTTATTGTGTTTGGGGTCTCTTTTCCCAGGTTGAAGGTTGAATTCAAGTTTGAACTGTTTGTTCCTTTTGGTTTCTGCTGTCCTAATGTTGGTCCAGTGGGGTTTCATATAGGGTAGGATTTGTACTGAGTTTTTTTTTTTTTGTTTTTCCTTTTTCAGGCAAAGCTGAGTGAGGTGTTAATCATGTCTGCGCATGATTGGGATTTTATTTTTGCTTTGTCTGTTTTTTGGATGAGTTGTCCTGCACAGAGTGCTACTGGTGGTTGGGTGATGCCAGGTCATGTATTCAAGTGGTCTCCATTGTGTGAGTTCTCACTATTTGATAGTGCCTGGTGTTCATTCTCTGGTAGTCTAGGATCTTGCAATCTATGCTCTCACACCAATGGTTCAGGGCTTGATCTCTGGTCAGGAAAGAAGATTCCACAAGAGGCATTTTAATGGCATTAAATGAGATTATAAGAAGTATAAAAAAAATATAAACCAGAGATGAAGCCCAGACAAGTGGCATTTGCACAATTGGGCAAATAATAATGAAAATAAATGAATATACACCCATGAGCAAAATGAAAAGATTCCAACAAAAATAAAGAACTGTCGATTGAGCCAGCAAACAAAATAAATAAAAATTATATTAACCAGTTAAGAGTATGTGTACCAGAACTAAAATAACTAAAGCACAAACTGGAAAAGAAAGTTAGAGCATGTTTTTAAAAGGGGAATAACGCAATGAAAAGAAACCTTACAAATATGTTGAATGGAAAGGAAAGAAAGAAAAGAAAGAATAGATATGGAATGGTAAAAGAAGGAGATGAGGAAATATATACCTGCAAGGGGAAAAGAAGAGTAAGAAAGGCAAACAAAGGAATAAATGTGGAAAAATACAATAAGTTTAAAAAATTAAAAATTAAATTTATAAGAAAGAGAAATAAAATGGAAGAAAAAAGTAAAAAAGAAAGAAAGAACACTCTACAGAATGGCAAAAGACCAACGTAGAGGCAGAAGTTTATAGCGGCAATAAGAACTGTAATGAAATATACACTTATACATATATACCCATAAGAAAAGTCAACAGTCCAACAAAAATAAAGTTCAAAGAATTGATCCGGCAAATGAAGAAAACCAAAATTATGTCAACCAGAACACAACTAACTAAACCACAAACTGGAAAACAAAACTAGAGCAAAGTTGTAATTGGGGAATAAAGCAATGAAAATAAAACTAACAAATATGTTCAGAGGAAAGGAAAGAAAGTAAAGAGAGAAATAATAGATGCACAAAGTTAAACCGAGGTAGATAAAGATTTATCTACATTAAAGATGAACTGCAAGTGGTAAAGAACAGTAAGAAAAGCAAATGAAGTAATAAATGTAGAAAAAATAACAATAGGTTTAAAAATTTTAAATTAGGAAAAGACCAAAAAAAAAAAAAAAAAGAGAGAGAGAGAGAGAGAGAAAACAAAATCCAAAGAAGTGCAAAACCAAAGTAGAAGCAGTGATTTATAACAACAATTTAAAATGTGACTGGTGGGGGTTGGGAGTGAAGGTCATGGCTGCAATCACTATCTGCCATGATTTTGGAACCCCCCCAAAATTAAATCAGCCACTTTTCCCACTGTTTCCCATTTCATACTTGTTAACATTTGCCTTATATGTTGAGGTGCTCCTATGTTGGGTGCATATAGATATATAATTGTTATATCTTCTTCGTGGATTGATCCTTTGAATGTTTTACAGTGTCCTTCTTTGTCTCTTTTCTTGGCGTTTATTTCAAAGTCTATTTTATTTGATATGAGCATTGTTACTCCTGCTTTCTTTTGGTCTTCATTTGCATGAAATATGAAGGACTTCTCCAGTCCTTCACTTTCACTATTCCTTGGTTTGAGGTGTGTCTCTTGTAGACATCCTATGTAGAGGTCTTGTTTTTGTAATCATTTTACAATTCTTCCTTTGTCACCTGTCGATCCCTTTATCATCAATTGATCTTTTTCCTTGGTGAATTTTGTGGCAAATTGCAAACTTCAGTTTGTGTCTCCTTAAGTATTTCAGCAATGTTGTCATGAAGTAGTGAGCCGTGTTTATTTACAGCAATTTTCTTTCAAGATAAACTTTACATAAAATGAAACATGCCAATCTTTTTTCCCCAATCATGTTATTTTTATCTGAAGTAGAGTTCATTTACAATGTTATGTTAATTTCTGATTTACAGCAAAGTGATTCAGTTATACAAATACATGTGTATATATACATTGTGTACAGGTATATGTTATTTCATTCAGGTTTTTTTTTTTTTTTTTTTTTTTGGCGACCCAGTGCAGCATGTGAGATTAGTTCCCTGATCAGTTATTGAACCTGCATCCCTTAAACTGGAAATGTGGAGTCTTAACCACTGGACTGCCAGGGAAATTATATATATGTAATTACATGATATACATATATACATATACATAAAATTATATACATATAATATAATTATATATATATATTTCATTATAATTTATCATTTCATGCTGAATATGTTTCCCTGTGGTCTACAGTAGGAGCTAGTTTATCCATGCTAGATACTCCGGTTTATATCTCTTAACCCCAATTTCTTACTCCACGAATTCTCTCTGCCTTGGAAGCCACAACTCTTCTCTATGCCAAAGAGTTTGTTTCTGTTTCACACAGATGTTCATTTGTGTCATATCTTAAATTCCACATTTAAGTGTTATTTGGTGTTTGTCTTTCTCTGTGTGACTCATTTAATTTAGTATGATCATCTCTCTGTCAAAGCACGTTGCCTCAAAAGGCCTTATTGTTATAGCTGTACAGATTTTAGGATTCTTTTAGCCATACACAGAGGTATTGATCTGTGGTAATTTTTGTGAATATATTAAAATGTGTTTAGTAAAGGAAAAAATGTGTTTAGTATAGTACTCTTGGTATAGTACATCCATTTTGAGGCTGTGTTATGATTTTATGTGTATGTCAGTCCAGTTCAGTCGTTCAGTCCTGTCTGACTCTGCAACTCCATGGGCTTTAGCCAGACCTCCCTATCCATCAACAACACCTGGAGCTTGCTCAAACTCAGGTCCATCAATTGGGTGATGCCATTCAACCATCTCATCCTCTGCCATCCCCTTCTCCTCCTGCCTACAGTCTTTCCCAGTCTTTCTAATGAATCAGTTGTTCACATCAATTGGCCAAAGTATTGGAGTTTCAGTTTCAGCATCAGTCCTTCCAATGACTATTCAGGACTGATTTCCTTTAGAATTGACTGGTTTGAGCTGCTTGCAGTCCAAGGTACTCTTCAGAGTATATGTGGAGAGGAAACGGTAACCCACTCCAGTATTCTTGCCTGGAGAATCCCATGGACAGAGGAGCCTGGCAGGCTACAGTCCATGGGGTCGCAAGAGTCGGATATGACTTAGTGACTAGAAAATCCAGATATATTCTCTCAAATGAATATACATGTATGAGTAAATATTTACTGTGCTTTTGCTGTCCTCTCATGGTGAAATAGAAGAATGCTTATGAATGTAATTTATAAAATCCAAATGTATTCTACTCATGTTGGAAAACATATTGTATAGCTGTGTTAAAAATTGATACATGCTCATAACAGAAAATTTAAGTTCTTAGAAAAGTACAAAGAAAAAAAAAATTACCCATGATCTCAATTTACCATTGGCTCAGAATTCTGAGTCCCCAGGATGGGGAGATGAGGGTATGCTAACTCTTTTAGTATAAAATAATCTTTTCTGCAAATTAAATGTTAATATGAAACTTGGTTTTGAAATTTGCTTATTGCTTTGCTTCTCTTTAAGTCTTTACATTTACAAATACTTAGTAATTTGATCCCTGGTTTAGAGTTTGTTTTCTTCAAGGTTTTGATTTTCTTTTTTTTCCCATTTTTGTTATGATTAAAAAATGTTGAATAGTTTGGCTACAACAGATAGTGCAGCAATGAAGATTGGAGTGCATGCAGTTTGAGGTAAAGGTTTTCTCCAGGAATATGCCCAAGTGGGGTTGCTGAAGCATATGGTATTTCTGTTTTTAGGTTTTTTTTGTTTTTTTTTTTAAGGAGCTGACCTACTGTTCACAATAGTGGTTCTACTGGTTCACATACCCACTGATGGTGCAAAAGGATTCCCTTTTCTCTACACAGTCTCCAGAAAATATTGTTTGTAGAATTTTTGGTGTTGGCTGTTCTGACTGGAGTGAAGTCAGAACTACCTCATTGTAGTTCTGATGTGCCTTTCGCTAATAATTAATGATGATGAGCATATTTTCATGTGTTTTATGATCATCTGTATGTCTTCTTTGGAAAAGTGTCTATTTAGATCTGCCCATTTTTTATTGAGTTGTGTTTCTTTCTTTTTTTTAACACTGGCCTGCATGAGCTATTTGTACATTTTGGAGAATAATGCCTTGATAACTAATGAGGTCTGTGACATTGTATAGGAGGCAGTGATTAAGCACATCAACATGAAAAGTGTATACAAAAAGACAAATTAACCCATTTGAACGCAGAGTTTCAAAGAATAGCAAGGGGAGATAAGAAAACTTTCCTCAGTGATTAGTGCAAAGAATTAGAGGAATACAAGAGAGTGGAAAAGACTAGCAATCTCTTCAAGAAAATGAGAGATCACAAGGAACTTTCATGCAAAGATGAGCACAATGAAGGACAGAAATGGTATGGACCTAACAGAAGCAGAATATATTAAGAAGAAGTGGCAAGAATACACAGAACTAAAAGAGAGATCTTCATGGACCAGATCACTCACATAGATCCAAACATCCTGGAATGTGAAGTCAAGTGGGCCTTGAGCAAAGCTAGTGGAGGTGATGGAATTCCAGTTGAGCTATTTCAAATCCTAAACTATGATGCTGTTAAAATGCTGCTGCACTCAATATGCCAGGAAATCTGGAAGTCTCAGCAGTACCCACAGGATTGGAAAAGGTCAGTTATCATTTCAATACAAAAAAAGCCAATGCTAAAGAATGTTCAAACTACCACACAATTGCATTCATCTTACACAATAGCAAGTTCAGTTCAGTTCAGTTGCTCTGTAGTGTCCAACTCTGCAACCCCATGAATCGCAGCATGCCAGGCCTCCCTGTCCATCACCAACTCCTGGAGTTTACTCAAACTCATGTCCATCGAGTCAGTGATGGCATCCATCCATCCACTCTGTCATCCCCTTTAGTCCTCTTAGTTCTTCTTCACTTTCTGCCATAAGATTGGTGTCATCTGCATATCTGAGGTTACTGATATTTCTCGTGGCAATCTTGATTTCAGCTTGTGCTTCTTCCAGTCCAGCCTTTCTCATGATGTACTCTGCAAGTAAGCTAAATAAGCAGGCTGACAATATACAACCTTGATGTACTTCTTTTCCTATTTGGAACCAGTCTGCTGTTCCATGTCCAGGTCTCACTGTTGCTTCCTGACCTGCATACAGGTTTCTCAAGAGGCAGGTCATGTCGTCTGGTATTCCCATCTCTTTCAAAATTTTCCACAGTTTATTGTGATCCGCACAGCCAAAGGCTTTGGCATAGTCAATAAAGCACAAACATGTTTTTCTGTGAGTATGTTTTAGCATTCTTAGACATAAACTACCAAACAATGTGCCTTTATTTATGTCTAGATAAGTGAAATAAAGTATTCATGCAAAGTACAAGATTTTTTAGCTGAACAATACAAAATCTTCTTATATTGGAAGATAAAGTATCTTGCTTAACTTGAAAATGTCTTAAAGTGAAGTTCACTCTTAATTGTCAGTTATTTTGAAACAGTGGCCCAAAGAAAATAAAATTCGGTTAATTTGGGTTGCTTGAACTGTATCTTTCACAGATTATTTTTTCTTAAAATGTCCCTTACACTTTTACAGTCATAATTAGATATAAAATGATCAATCAATTTTATACTATGTTTATTTGCTGCACATTTTTATTTCCTTTAATTTATGAGTGTAACTAGAAAGATGTTCTATGGAATGGCTATTAAAAATGATTCCTCTCTATTCTGTGAAGCATACTGTTTACACTACAGTTGGAGACTTTCATTGCCTAAAAGCTCTCATGATTCAGCTCTACTGTCTAGGATTTTGTTTCACTTTGTTTAGGCTCAGAATTTTCTCATCTATTTCTAGTATCTTAAGAATCTTTGTAGGAATGTTTCTATGTTGATGTTTAGTTGCTAAGTCTTGCCCAACTCTTTACCACTCCATGGACTATAAGCCTACCAGGCTCCTCTGTCCATGGGAGTTTTCCTGGAAAGAATACTGGAGTGGGTTGTCACGCGCTCCTCCAGGGGATCTTCCTGACCCAGGGATGGAACTTGTGTCTGCTATAGCTCTAGCATTGCTGGCTGGTTCTTTACCATTTAGCCAAATATATCTTTGCACAGTAAACTGACTTTAATTATTAAGATTGATAATCAGTGAAAAATAAAGATGGAGAAGTCCAAACAAACATACACCAATTAATAAGAGGGAAACTTTCATTTTATTTTGGTTTCTTTTAATTTTTATGACACTCTTTCTTAGCTCATAGTTTATCTTTATCATCATCTTAGTCTGTGTAAATAACTACTTGTTACATTTCTTACAGACCAGATATCTGCTGAGAATGAGTTCCCCAAATTTTTGTTTGTTTGAGAATATCTCCTTCTGCTTTGTGTTTGAAAGATTATTTTCCTGGACATAGAAGATAAGTTAGTAGTTATCTTCAAAAAAAGCTTTTTATTTATTGTCATGTTGTTCATGTACCATGAATTTACTAGCTAATGTGTATAATTCATTGTTTGGATTCATAGGTTGCATAACCACAACCATTTCTTCATTCTATAATATTTTCATGACTACAATGGGAAACACTGTCCAGTTGGCATACATTTTTCATTTCCCCCTTCATCTGGGACTTGGCATCCACATCTCTATTTTCTGTCTTAAGATAATTACCTAATCTGGGGCATATTCATTCATATGAACAGAGTAATGCAATATGCAGCATTTGGGGCCTGATTTATTTTAATTAACATAATCATTCCAGAGCTATAGCATGTTATAGCATGTATCAGAACTACATTCATTTGATGAATAATATTACACTGCACATTTTATTTTTTCTATCACCAGTTGATTGACATTTGAATCATTTCAACTTTTTTCTTGTTTTAATATCATGTTCACTTTATTTACTTTTTATTTAATAATTTTAATTTTTTTAATGTATGGCTATTAAATAAAATGTAAATAAAAATTTAATGTACTGGCTTTACAAAACTTTGTTGTTTTCTGTCAAACCTCAATAAGAATCAGATACAGGTATACATACATCCCCTCCCTCTTACATAATCCTCACATGTCCCTGATCCCTTAGGTTGATAAAGAGCCCCTGTTTGAGTTTCCTGAGACATACAATAAGTTTCTGCTGGATATCTATTTTACATATGGTAATGTAAGTTTCCATGCTACTCTCTCCATACAACTCACCCTCCCCTTCCCTTGCCACAAGTCCATTTTTCTGTTCTCTATGTCCTTCTCATTAATATTCCTGCAAATAAATTCTTCTGTACCATATTTCCAGATTCTGTATATATGCATTGCAATACAATTTGTATGTTATGCTTTCTGATGTACTTCACTCTGCTATATAGGCTCTAGATTCATTCATCTCATTAGAAATGACTCAAATATTTCCCTTTTTATGACTAATATTCCATTGACTTCCCTTGTGGTTCAGATGGTAAAGTGTCTGTCTGCAATGAAGGAGACATGGGTTCAATCACTAGGCCAGGAATATCCCTTGGAGAAGGAAAGGCAACCCACTCCAGTACTCTCACCTGGAAAATCCCATGGACAGAGAAGCATAGTAGGCTAGAGTCCATGGGGTACCAAAGAGTTGATCATGACTGAGCAACTTCATTTTAACTTTCCACTTTAAACTTTCCATTTAAAACTTTTTCAATCCTGTCTTTAGTATTCCCTCCACTCCCAAAGAAAGGCAATACCAAAGAATGTACAAACTACTGCATAACTTCACTCACCTCACACGCTAGTGAAGTAATGTTCAAAGTTTTCCAAGTGAGGCTTTAACAATATGTGAACAGAGAAACTCCAGATGTTCAAGCTGGATTTAGAAAAGGCAGAGAAACCAGAGATCAAATTGTCAACGTCTGTTGGATCATAGAAAAAGCAAGGGAATTCCAGGAAAACATCTACTTCTGCTTTATTGATTATGCCAATGCCTTGACTGTTTTCAGTTCAGCTCAGTTCAGTTGCTCAGTCATGTCCAATTCTTCTTGACTCCATGGACTGAAGCACACCAGAATCAATGCAAGCTGTGGAAAGTTCTTCAAGAGATGGGAAGACCAGGCCACCTTACCTGCCTTCTGAGAAATCTGTATGCAGATCAAGAAGCAGCTGTTAGAACCAGACATGGAACAACAGTCTGTTTCCAAATTGGGAAAGGAGTACGTCAAGGATGTATATTTTCACCCTGCTTATTTATCTTATAGGCAGAGCACATCATATGAAATGCCAGGCTGGATGAAGTACAAACTGGAATCAAGATTTTTGGTAGAAATATCAATAACCTGAGAAATTCAGTTGACACCGCCAGTATTGGAAAAAATGATAAGGAAATAAAGAACCTAAGAGAGTGAAAAAGCTGGCTTAAACCTCAATATTTGAAAACTAAATTCAAGGAATCTGGTCCCACAACCTCAGGGCAGATAGATGGGGAAATAACAGAAACAGTGACAGACTTAATTTTCATCGGCTTCAATATCACTGCAAATGATGAATGCAGCCATGAAATTAAAAGCCATTGCCCCTTGGAAGAAAAACTATAACCAACTTAGACAGCATATTAAAAAGCAGAGACATTTCTTTGGCAACAAAGGTACACCTAGATAAAGGTATGTTTTTTTTAAAGCACTCAAGTATGGATGAAAGAAAATAGGAAGAAGAAATGGTTCCAAACCGAGCCCCAAAGATACCCTTCCCATGGGAGAAGAGGAAGAGGACTTGGTGTTTCTGTGTGTGAGTGCGGAGGTGGGAACATAGCTGTGGAGCTGTGTCATGTGTGTGGTGGCAGTGCCATTAGTTAGAAGGCTTAAAAAATAGTTGACCCTAGGGCTCCTACCTCATAGTAGTGTTTATTACACTTCAAGATATGATGTTAGCCACCAACAGCATCAAATACTCAAACTTGCTTACTAAAAGGGAGCCCTTGTTATACTGTAAAATAATGGTGGTTTTCAGTATGGAAATTTCTCAGAAAACCAAACAAAGAAATACATATGAACCATCAGTGTCTTTCTGGTATGTATATATGTATATATATATACATATATATATACACATGGAACATACATATATATACATGGAACAACAGTCTCTCTCTATATATATATATATATATACTCAATACAATGTTATTTAAAAAGGCACACATGCCCCAATGTCCTTGAAGCACACCATTCTCCAAGACATGGAATCAACCTAAAAGTCCATCAGAAAGTAGATGAATGGATAAAGATGGCATTGTATCTACAATGGGACACTTGTAATTGTTCAGTCACTAAGTAATATCCCACTCTTTGCAACCCTATAGACTCTATCCCTCCAGGCTCCTCTGTCCATGGAATTTTCCAGGCAAGAATAATTCAGTGTGTTACCATTTCCTTTTCCAAGGTATCTTCCTTATATAGGTATTAAACCCACATCTCTTGCTTCACAGGCAGATTCTTTGCCACTGAGTCACCAAGGAAGATCTATAGGATGATACTCAGCCATAAAAAGAATGCAATATTGCCGTTTGCAGTAACATGAAAGGTAAAATACTAAGTATAACAAGAAAGAAAAAATACTGTATGATGTCACATATAGAATCTTAAAATACCACAAAGTAGAGAACATGAGAAAGAGAGAGGCTCACAGATTTGGAGAACCACCTACTGGTTACTACTGGGGAGGGAGAAGGGGGTGGGGCAATACAGAGGTTGGGGAGTGGGAGGTACAAAATATTAACTGTACCATGAACTCAAGGATGTATTGTTCAAAATGGGGAATAGAACCAGTATTTTATAATAAGTATAAATGTAAAGCAAACTTAAGCAATTGTATAATAAGAAAAAAAAAAGGAAAGAACGAGGGAGAAAGAAAGGAAGGGAAAGAATGACGGTTTTGGGAGGTCACAAAAGCAATATTGATTAAGCACTTTTTAGCTAAGGAATTTAGAATAGAGCAGTATGCCGATCACATGAGGGGCAGAAGAAGTGGCCCACATCCAGTGCAGGAAATACTGGGGCATTGCCCACGAAGAGGTTTTTACAAAAATAAAACAAAGTTAAAGCTGGTTCTGTTTTTATTACCATCTCCATACTCCAGTATTCTAAAATAATGTCAGAAATCGAATATATTTTCCCTGTAAATCCAAATGTTGTTGGTTTAATTTCTAAAAATTTCTTGTCATTTAGGTCAGGTTTTAATAATTTATTATTCACAAGGTACAAATTTTTGCTATATATATAGATATATATAGGCATGTACCTATGTGTATATGATTTTTCCAGGGGTTGTGTATGGATGTGGAAATTGGACTGTGAAGAAAGCTGAGCACTGAAGAATTGATGCTTTTGAACTGTGGTGTTGGAGAAGACTGTTGAGAGTCCCTTGGACTGCAAGGAGATTCAACCAGACCATCCATAAAGGAGGTCAGTCCTGGATGTTCACTGGAAGAACTGATGAAGAAGCTGAAACTCCAATACTTTGGCCACCTCAAGTGAAGAGTTGACTCATTGGAAAAGACCCTGATGCTGGGAGGGATTGGAGGCAGAAGGAGAAGGGGATGACAGAGGATGAGATGGCTGGATGACGTCACCGACTCGATGCACATGAGTTTCAGTAAACACCGGGAGTTGGTGATGGACAGGGGGGCCTGGCATGATGCGAATCATGTGATCACAAGGAGTCGGACAAGACTGAGTGACTGAACTGAACTGATGTGTATATAGGAGTCAACCTATACATATAATTTCATAGGGCCACAGTTTTACTACTTATCCTTAAAGATTGTCTTCCATGAAGAATTTAATTAAGAGAAGAACCTCTTAAACAGTTGTCACCAACACAGGCTGCCATGGATATCACTGCTCCATTCCATAGAGTTTCTTTAATTGCTTGGAAGGCCTTGAAAACACTTTTTGCAGAACCTACAGTCCCTGGGGGAACCCACTAATACATATCCCATGTTCACACAGTTGATTCTGAATACACAGTGATACCGCAAGGTTATCAAGGTAAAGACATACAATGTGCTTTTATTTATGACTAAATCAGTGAAACAAAGAATTCACTGCAAGGTACAAATATTTTTAGCTTGAAAAATACAAAATCTTCTTATATTTGAACATAAAATATCCTGATAAACTTGAAAAATATGTTTTAAAGAGAAATTCATTCTTATTTGTAAATGATTTTTGGAACTATGGAAAAATAAAAATAAAATTACATTAATTGGGAGCCTAAAACTATATCTTTTGTAGCTGCTTTGTTTTAAAATTCTTTTCCAGTTTTCATCTTAATTAGATATAAAATACAGAAAACATTTTATACTATGTTGACTTCCGGACGATTTTATTTCCTTTAATTTATGAACATATCTAGTAAGTTATTCTATTAGTCCTCTCTCTTATGTGGAACACAATGTTTACAATACTGTAAGGGACATTTGTATTGCCTAAAATCATGTATTATTCAGCTCTAGTATTTAGCTTTTTATAATTCAGCTCTACTGTCTAGGCATTTTGTTTTGCTTTGTTTAGGTTGAGGCTTTTCACATCTATTTGTAGGATCTTCAGAGTTTCTGTTAGGAATGTGTGCCTGTCGTTTAGTTGCTCAGTCCTATCCAACTCTTTGCCACCCCATTGGGTGTAAGCGCACCAGTCTCCTCTGTCTTTGGGATTTTTCAGGCAAGAATAATGGAGTGGGTTGCCATGGTCTGCTGAGGGGATCTTTCTGAGACAGAGATGGATTTTGCATCTTGTTATCACAATAAACTATGGAAAATTCTGAAAGAGATGGAAATACCAGACCTCCTGACTTGTCTCTTGAGAAACCTGTATGCAGGTCTGGAAGCAACAGCTAGAACTGCACCTGGAACAACAGCGTGACTTCAAACAGGAAAAGAAGTATGTCAAGGGTGTATGTTGTCACCCTA
This sequence comes from Dama dama, assembly GCF_033118175.1. NCBI lineage: Eukaryota > Metazoa > Chordata > Mammalia > Artiodactyla > Cervidae > Dama > Dama dama. The sequence goes on along the minus strand of NC_083715.1, from coordinate 3,634,124 downwards.
TTTATTTAACTCGTATGCAGAGTATATCATGGTAAATGTTGGGCTGGAAGAAGCACAAACTGGAATCAAGATTGCTGGGAGGTATATCAATAACCTCAGATATGCAGATGACACCACCCTTATGGCGGAAAATGAAGAGGAACCAAAAAGCCTCTTGATGAAAGTGAAAGAGGAAAGTGAAAAGGTTGCCTTAAAGCTCAACATTCAGAAAACTAAGATCATGGCATCTAGTCCCATCACTTTATGGGAAATAGATGGGTAAACACTGTAAACAGTGTCAGACTTTATTTTGGGGAGCTCCAAAGTCACTGCAGATGGTGATTGCAGCCTTGAAATTAAAAGACGCTCATTCCTTGGAAGGAAAGTTATGACCAACCTAGACAGCATATTTAAAAGCAGAGACATTACTTTGCCAACAAAGGTCCATCTAGTCAAGGCTATGGTTTTTCCAGTGGTCATGTATGGGTGTGAGACTCGTGCAAAGTGTTGACTCACTGGAAAAGACCCTGATTCCGGGAGGGTGGGGGTAGCAGGAGAATGGGATGACAGAGGATGAGATGGCTGGATGGCATCAGTGACTCGATGGACATAAGTCTGGGTAAACTCCAGGAGCTGGTGATGGACAGGGAGGCCTGGCGAGCTGTGATTCATGTGGTCACAAGGAGTCAGCCACGACTGAGCGGCTGAAATGAACTGAACTGAATGGATCCTGCATTGCAATTGAATTCTTTACTTCCAAACCAAACTATATCTTGTGTACATGAAACTCACTTTAATAATAAAGATTCATAATCAGTGAAACATAAAGCTACAGAAGCCCAAACAAGCCTTTATCTTTTACCAAATTTTTTTTTTTTTTTCAGATTGATTGTATTCTTTTTTTAGGATTTTAATTGCAGGCTAGTTACAATATTATGGTATTTTTTGCCATACATTCCTATGAATCAGCTGTGGGTGTACATGGTGCCCCATCCAGAGTCTCACTCCCACCTTCTTCCCCATCATCTCTCAGGGTAATCCCAGTGTACCAGCCTCATGTGTCAGATCTGGACTGGTGATAAATTCCACGTATGATAATATACATGTTTCAATACTATTCTCTCAAATCATGCCACCATCGCCTTCTCCCATAGAGTCCAAACATATGTTTTTACATTGATGTCTCTTTTGCTGTTTCACATATAGAGTCATCATTGCCATCTTTCATATTTCCAAATATATGTGTTAATATATTCTATTGGTGTTTTTCTTTCTGACTCAGTTCACTCTATATAATAGGCTCAAGTTTCATCCAACTCATTAGAACTGATTCAAATGCATTCTAGAACACTTTCTAAAACCATACACAAAAATAAACTCAAAATGGATTAAAGATCTAAATGTACCATAGCTTTCTATTCCATTCACCTGCCAATGGACATCTAGGTTGCTTCCATGTCCTGATTATTGTAAACAGTGTTGTGATGAACATTGGTATACACGGGTCTCTTTCAAATCTGGTTTCCTTCGTGTGTATGCCCAGCAGTGGGATTGCTGGGTCAGATGGCTGTTCTATTTTCAGCTTTTTAAGGAATCTTCACACAATTCTCTAAAGAGGTTGTACTAGTTTGCATTCCCACGAACAGTTTAAGAGGGTTCCTTTTTCTCTGCACCCTCTCCAGCATTTGTTATGTGTCAACTTTTTGATAGCAGCCATTCTGACCGGTGTGAAATGGTACCTCATTGTGGTTTTGATTTGCATGTCAATGATAATGAGTGATGTTGAGCGTCTTTGCATATGTTGGTTATTCACTTGTAGGACTTCTTTGGAGAAATGTCTGTTTAGTTCTTTGACCTATTTTTGGATTGGGCCACTTATTTTTCTGGAATTGAGCTTCAGGAGCTGCTAGTATATTTTAGAGATTAATTCTTTGTTGGTTGCTTCATTTGCATTTGTTGCTCTCATTCTGAAGGCTGTCTTTTCACCTTGTTTTATAATGTGCTTCATTGCACAAATGATTTTAAGTTTAGTTGGGTTCCATTTATTTAGTTTTGCTTTTATTTACATTACTCTAGGGGTTCTGTCATAAGGATCCTGCTATGAATTATGTCAGAGATATTTTGCCTATGTTTTCCTTGAGGAATTTCATGGTCTCTGGTCTTACATTTTGATCTTTAATCCATTTTGAGTTTATTTTCATGTATGGTGTTTGAAAGTGTTCTAGTTTCATTCTTTTACACGTAGATGACCAGTTTTCCCAGCACCACTTGTTAAAGAGATTGTCTTTCCTTCATTGTTTATTCTTGCATCCTTTGTCAAAAATAAGGTGTCCATAGGTGTGTCAATTTATCTCTGGTTTTTCTATTTTGTTCTATTGATGTATATTTCTGTCTTTGTGCCAGTACCAAACTGTCTTGATGACCGTTGCTATGTACTATAACCTGAAGTCAAGCAGGTTAATTTCTCCAGTTCCATTCTTCTTCCTCAAGCTTGTTTTGACTATTCAAGGCTTTTTGTAATTCCATACAAATTTTGAAATTATTTATTCTAATTCTCTGAAAAATACAATTGGTAGCTTGATAGAGATTGCATGGAATCTGTAGATTATTTTGAATAATATACTCATTTTCAGTATATTTATTCTTCAAATCCATAAACCTGATATATTTCCCAATCGATTTGTGTCATCTTTTATTTATTTTTTTTTTCATCAGTGTTTTTTAGTTTTCTACATATAGGTCTTTTGTTTCTTTAGGTAGATTTATTTCTAAATATTTTATCCTTTTCATTGCAATAGTGAATGGAATTATTTCCTTAATTTCTCTTTCTGTTTTCTCATTGTTCGTGAATACGGTTGCAAGGGATTTTGGTGTGTTAATCTTATATATGGCAATTTTACTGCATTCATTCATTAGTTCTAATAATTATCTGATGGATTCTTTAAGGTTTTCTACATAAAGGATCATGTCGTGTGCCAACAGTGAGAGTTTTACTTATTTTCCAATCTGGATTCCTTTTATTTCTTTTTCTGCTCTGATTGCTGTGGCCAAAACTTCCAAAACTATGTTGAATAGTAGTGGTGAGAGTGGGCATCCTTGTCTTGTTCTTAGAGGAAATGCTTTAAATTTTTCACCATTGAGGGTAATGTTTGCTGTGGGTTTATCATACATGCCTTTTATTATGTTGAGGTATGTTCCTTCTACGCCTCCTTTCTGGACAATTTTTATCATAAATAGATGTTGAATTTTGTCACAGGCTTTCTCTGCATCTATTGAGATAATCATATGGTTTTTATCTTTCAATTTGTTTATGTGGCATATCACATTTATTGGCAAATAGTGAAGAATCCTTGAATTCCTAGGATAAAGCCCACTTGGTCATGATGCATGATCTTTTTAATATGTTGTTGAGTTCTGTTTGCTAGAATTTTGTTAAGGATTTTTGCATTTATGTTCATCTGTGATTTGCCCTGTAGTTTTATTTTTCTGTGGCATCTTTGTTTGGCTTTGGTATTAGGGTGATGGTAGCCTCATAGAATGACTTTGGAAATTTACCTTCCTCTGCAATTTTCTGTAAGAGTTTGAGTTAGATAAGTGTTAGCTCTTCACTAAATTTTTGGTAGAATTCAGCTGTGAAGCCATGTGGTCCCAGGCTTTTGTTTGTTGGAAGATTTCTGATTACGGTTTTTATTTCTGTGGTTGCGATGGTTCTGTTAACATTTTCTGTTTCTTCTGGGTTCAGATTCGGAAAGTTATGCTCCTCTAAGGATTTTTCCATTTCTTCTAGGTTGTCCATTTTATTGGCATATAGTTGCTGAGAGTAATCTCTTATGATCCTTTGCATTTCTGTGTTGTTTGTTGTGATTTCTCCATTTTCATTTCTAATTTTGTTGATTTGATTCTTCTTTTGTTTCTTAATCAGTCTGGCTAATGGTTTCTCTATTTTGTTTATCTTCTCGAAGAACCAGCTTTTAGCTTTGTTGAGTTTTACTATGATCTCGTTTCTTTTGCATTTATATCTGCCCTAATTTATGTGATTTCTTTCCTTCTACTAACTCTGAGGTTCCTTATTTCTTCCTTTTCTAGTTGCTTTAGCTGTACAGTTAGGTTATTTGTCTGATTTATCTCTTCTTTCTTGAGGTAGGCTTATATTGCTATGAACCTTCCTTTTAACACTGCTTTCGATGAATCTTGTGGGTTGTTGTACTTTCCTTTTCATTCATTTCTGTGCGTATTTTGATTTCTTTTTTAAATTTCTTCTGTGATTTGTTGGTTATTCAGATGTATGTAGTTTAGACTCCATATGTTTGTATTTTTCAGATCTTTTTATTCCTGCAGTTGGCTTCTAATTTTACCGCATTGTGATCAGAAAAGATGCTTGAGATGATCTTAAATTTTTGGAATTTACCAAGGCTAGATTTATGGCCTATGTTGTAATCTATCCTGGAGAAGTTTTCGTGTGACCTTGAGAAAAAGGTGAAATTCGTTGTTTTAAGGTGAAATGTCCTATCAATATTAATTAGATCTAGCTGGTTCATTGTATCATTTAAAGTTTGTGTTTTCTTGCTAGTTTTCTATTTAGTTGATCTGTACATAGGTGAAAATGGGGTATTAAATTCTGTCAGGAAGCATTTAACAGGAGGCTTCCTGTGTGCTATTCTGGATCTGTCATGAGTCTTTTGTTCCTTATTAATTCTTGAATATTCAGGAATTCAGAGGAGTGGCATGCTGCTCCCAAGACTGAGAAATGCATGCATTTCCTTAATTAGTTTCTCCATACGGTGAGAAGTAGCTATTTAAGACTCTCTTCCTTTTTATGAACCATACGGTAAAAGTGATTATTTACAACCCTCTCTCTTTGATATGGATTGTCTTATGTCTCCTTGATAATTTTTAAGTCTGACTTTTGATTTGTATCTTTGCTGAAAATAGCTACCTTGTAAGACATATGTACCCACACTATTTTGAATAAACACTTTGCTCCATCAGAGCTTGTGTCCCCATGTCTTTCTTCCTTCTCTCTCTCTCTCTCTCTCTCTCTCAGGCTAATTCTTTGAAGCCCAGAAGCCTGCTGAGCTCACCATCTTACCCAGGCTTCTAAGACCCTCTCAAGAAGGCACAATGTGTCTTCATCCCCTCGAGAAGGCACCTGGTGCCTACATGAAGCAGTTCAAGCTCTGTATCAGGAACTTTATTGATTTTCTGCATAAACCAAGGAATACCAGCCTCTTTCACTCTCGCTTTTACTTTCTTATTGTCAACTCTGGACCATCAAGTTCTGGTCCACAAAACTCTCCCACTATTTTTTGTGTTACTGTTAATTTCCCCATTCATACTTGTTAGCATTTGCCTTAAATATTTCGGTGTTCCCATGTTGGGTGGATATATATTTATAATTGTTATATCCTCTTGGATTGATCCTTTGATCATTATGTAGTTTTGTCTTCTGCCCCTTTCCATGGCCTTTATTTCAAAGTCTATTTTATCTGATATGAGTGTTGCTATTCCTTCTTTCTTTGGTCTCCATTTGTGTGAAATACCTTTTTCCAACCCTTCACTTTCAGTTTGTATATGTCCCTAGGCTTGAGGTGGGTCTCTTGTAGACAGCATATATATATATGGGGTCTTGATTTTTGTATACATCGGCCACTCTTTGTATTTTGGGTGGGGCAATCAACTCATTTACATTTAAGATGATTATTGATAAGTATGATCCCAATGCCATTTACTTTGTTGTTTTGCTTTCAAGTTTATAAACCATTTCCTGTCTAGAGCAGAATCTCTAGCATTTGTTGAAGAGCTGCTTTGCTGGTTCTGAATTCTCTCAGCTTTTTCTTGTCTGTAAAGCTTTTGATTTCTCCTAAATATTTGAATGAGATCCTTGCTGAGTGCAGTAATTTGGGTGTAGGTTTTTCTCTTTCATTGTTTTAAGGATATCCTGCCCTTCTCTTCTGGTCTGAAGAGTTTCTACTGAAATATCAGCTGTTATGCTTATGGGGATCCCCTTGTGGGTTAATTGTTGTTTTACCCTTGCTGGTTTTAATATTTGTTCTTTGTGTTTGATCTTCGTTAATTTGATAAATATGTGTCTTGGGGTGTTTCACCTTGGGTTTATCCTGTTTGGGACTTTCTGCACTTCTTGGACTTGGGTGGTTATTTCCTTTCCCATTTTAGGGAAGTTTTCAACTATTATCTCCTCAAGTATTTTCTCGTGGTCTTTCTTTTTGTCTTCTTCTTCTGGGACTTCTATGATTTGAATGTTGGGCATTAAACATTGTCCCAAAGGTCTCTGAGTTGTCCTCGTTTCTCTTATTTTTTTTTTCTTTTTTCCTCTCAGCTTCGTTAATTTCCACCATTTTATCTTCCATCTCACTTATCCTACCTTGTGTCTTAGTTATTCTATTGTTGCTTCCCTCCAGAGTGCTTTTGATTTCAGCTATTGCATTCTTCATTATTGATTGCCTCTTTTATGTTTCTTCTAGGTCCTTGTTAAGCATTTCTTGCCTCTTCTCAACTCTTGTCTCCAGACTATCTGTAACTCCATTTTGTTTTCAAGATTTTGGATCATTTTTATTATCATTATTCTGAATTCTCTTTTCAGTTAGACTCCCTATCTCCTCCTTTTTTGTTTGGTTTGGTTGGCTTTTATTATGTTCCTTTACCTGCTGAATATTTCTCTGCCTTTTCATCTTGTTTAGTTTGCTGTGTTTGAGCTGGCCTTTCTGTATGCTGGAAGTTTGTTTTTCCTCTTTATTGTGGGGGTTCCTCCCTTTGGGTGGTGTTAGATGAGTGGCTTCTCAAGGTTTCCTGGTTCGGGAAGCTTTCATAGGTGTTCTGGTGGGTGAACCTGGATCTCTTCTCTCTGAACTGCAATAAAGTGTCCAGTAGTGTGTTTTGAGATGTTTAGGGGCTTGGTGTTACTTTGGCTGCCTGTATTTTTGTGCTCAGGTTTATGTTCCTGCTTTGTTGGAGAATTAACTTGGTATGTCTTGCCCTGAAACTTTTTGGCTCTTCGGTGTAGCATGGTGTCATTGTAGATATGGAGGCTTTTGGATGAGCTTTTGTCAATTAATGGTCCTTGTAGTCAGGAGATTTCTGGTGATCTCAAGTTTTGGATTTAGGCCTCCTAGCTTTGGCTTTCAATCTTATTCTTGCAGTAGTCTGAAGATTTCTCCATCCATACAGCACCAATGACAAAACATCTAGGTTAATGGTGAAAAGATTCTCCAAAGTGAGTGACACCCAGAGAGGTTCACAGAGTTACATGAAGAAGAGAAGAGAGAGGAGTGAGATGGAGGTGACCAGGAGGAGAAGAGGGGGAATCAAAATGGGAGCAAGCACTCTAGCCAGTAACCAGTTCCCTATTTACTGTCCACAGTCTGGAATACTCAGAGAGGTTCATGGAGTTTCATAGAGAAGAGAAGAGGGAGGAAGGAGACAGAGGTGACCAGGAGGAGAGGACTGGGAGTCAAAAGGAAAGAGACCACTCTAGCCTCTGATCAGTTCCCTAAATTGTTTCCACAGCCCAGAACATCCAAAGAGATTCACAGATTTAAGTAGAGAAGAGAAGGCGGAGGGAGGAGTCACAGGTGACCGCGGGGAGAAGAATGAGAGTCAAAAGGTGAGAGAACAATGAAGCTCGTAATCACACTCCTAAGTAAAAATGGGTACTGAAGATTGGATTCTTTTAGGTTCAAAATTGGTAACAAATATCAAAAAGAAAAGATTAAAAATTTACAGTAGAGTTTAGACTCTCAAAAATACAATATTAAAAACAAATCCAAAAAGTTATATTTTAAAAAATATGAAATTTGCTTTAAAAGTAGGGTCTTTTTTCAAGGTAATAGTAGGTTTTAAAAGCAAGAAGTATTAATAAAGATCTTAAAATTTTTAAAAATTAAAAATACATTTAAAAATAATAATAGTATAATATATCTAGGATTTTCTCTGGAGCTGTTGAGGGCAATGTGTGGTCAGTTCAGTTTCAGAGAGTTCTTGTTCCACCTTATTCTTCTTCTTAAGTTCTATAGGTCCCTTCCAATGTAGTCAGTGTTAACTACAGGATTTTACTCTGTTGCACGCAACCCTTCCAGAGCCATTCCCTCTTCTTTGTTTATTTCTTTGTTTTGGCTTCCTCTGTTTGCAAGTCTCTTCAGTATTTAACTTTCACCTCAACACAAGGAGGCAAAGGCGGTCATTTATTTAGGTTCATTTGTTCAATTGTGCTGCAGGGAGGGAGGAACACTGCAAAAAAATATCACTGGAGGGTGTGGGGAGTGCTCACAGTGTCTCAGCCACACTGGGTTTGCCCCTGCTCATGGTGTGTGTGCTTTCCCGGTCTACTCTGCTCAGGCTGCAGGTTGCTCTGCTCTTCCAGGAAACTGTCTGAGACGGACCCTGGCTTGTGTGCACTTCCCAGATTTATGTTGCTCAGGTTCAGGTTCTCAGGTACTCCACAAAGGCACAGACTCAGTTGAGCCTGCGTTTTGTGCCCTTCCCAGGTTTGAGTCACTCAGGCAACCAGGTGCTTGGAAAGCTCACACTTCCCAGGTGAAGTGTGTCTTATCACTTCCCTGGTCCCAGCTGCTTGTTTTCTGGTTGTGCACCTGCATCTCAGGTGTGTCTCTTCTGGGGAGCTGAAGATAAGAATACAACAGGAGATAAGGGAGACACGACATAATGATCAACTGATCAATCCAAAAGGAAGATATAACAATTGTAAATACCTGTGCACTGAACACCTTATTGTGAAATTCACACTTAAGCTGATGAATGTAGGGAAAACCACAATATCATTCAGGAATGAACTAAATCAAATCCCTTATGTTTATACAGATTCAAGGGAAGAGATCTGGTAGAGTGCCTGATGAACTATGGACATAGATTTATCACATTGAGCAGGTGAGAGTGATCAAGACATCTCCAAGAAAAATAAATGCAAAAATGTAAAATGGTTGTGTTGGGAGGACTTACAAATAGTTGGGAATAAAAGAGAAGCAAAAGGCAAAGGACAAAAGGAAAGATATAAACATTTGAATCCAGGGTTCCAAAGAAGAGCAAAGAGAGATAAGAAAGAGTTCCTCAGTGATCAGTGCAAAGAAACAGAGGAAACTATTACAATGGGAAAGACTAGAGAGCTCTTCAAGAAAATCAGAGATATCAAAACAACATTTCACGTACAGATGGGCACAATAAATGATAGAAAAAGTATGTACCCAAGGGAAGCAAACATTAAGAAGTGGTGGCAACAATACACAGAACTATACAAAACCGATCTTCATGGCCCAGATAACCATGATGGTGTGATCACTCACCTAGTGTCAGGCATCCTGGAGTGCAAAGTCAAGTGGGCATTAGGAAGCATCACTGTGAACAAAGCTAGTGGACATGATGGAATTCCAGTTGAGCTATTTCAAATTCTAAGAGAATATGTTGTTAAATTGCTATATTCACTATGCCAGCAAACTTGGAAAACAACAGAGGCCACAGGACTGCTAAATTTTCATTCCAATCCCAAATAAAGGCAATGCCAAAGAATGTTCAAAATGCTGCACAATTGTACTCATATCACAAGCTAGCAAAGAGAGTCTCAAAATTCTCCAAGCCAGACTTCCACAGTACATAAACTGGAAACTCTTTACGTACAAGCTGGATTTAGTAAAGCATAGGAACCAGAAATGAAATTACCAACATCTCCTGGAGCATCAAAAAAGCAAGAGAGTTAAAGAAAAACATCTACTTCTGCTGTATTGACTATGTGAAAGGCTTTGTGTGAAATGCAACAAACTGTGAAAAATTTTTTCAAGAGTTGGGAATAACAGACCACATGACCTGCCTCCTGAAAAATCTGTATGAAGGTCAAGAAGCAACAGTTAGAACTGAACATGGAACAACAGATTGGTTGTAAATAGGAAAAGGAGTATGTCAAGGCTGTATTTCACCACCTTGCTTATTTTGAACATTACTTTGGTAATGTGTGAGATGAATGTGGTTGTGCAATGGTTTGAACATTCTTTGGCATTGTCCTTCTTTGGGACTGGAATGAAAACTGACCATGGGACTGGAAAAGATTAGTTTTCAATGGAATATTACTCATTCATAAAAAGGGACAAATTTGAGTCAGTTCTAATGAGGTGGATGAATTTAGACTATTACAGAGTGAAGTATGTCAGAAAGCAAAAGTTAAATGCTTTATATACGAATGCATATATACAGAATCTAGAAAAATGATACTGAAGAATTTACTTGCAGAGCTGTAAATAAGAAAAGGACATAGAGAACAGAATAATGGGCATGGGGAGACAGAAGGAGGGTAAGATGTATGGAGAGAGTAACATGAAAACTGACCCAATTTTATATATTACCATATATAAAATAGATAGCAAACAGAAATGTGGTGTATATCTCAGGAAACACAAACAGGGGCTCTGTATCAACATTGAGGGGAGGTATAAGCAGGGAGATGCAAGGAAGGATCAACAGGGAAGGGATAGATGTATACCTATGACTGATTCATATTGAGGTTTGACAGAAAACCAAATTCTATAAAGTCATTACATTAAAATTATATTTCCATTTTATTTAATAGCCATTAATTTTTTAAACTGTTAAATTTAAAAATAAAATTTAAAAAGAAATTAATTATAAAAGAGAAAATAAAATGACTCAAATGTCCATCAACTGGTGATCAAATAAATAAATGCAATATTAATAAGCCATCAAATGAATGGATTTCTGCTACATGTTATAACATGATATAGCACTGAAATGATTATGTTAATTAAAAGAAGCAAGAAACAAAAGATTGCCTGTTACATTATTTCATTCATGTCCAAGATCAGGTAATTCTCTGAAGACAAAAAACAGAGAAGTCTATGCCAGGGCCCAGATGAAGGGGGAAATAGAAAATGTCCAATGTCCCATTGGAGTCATGAAAATATTCTAGAATATGGCAGTGGTTATGGTTATGCAACCTGGGAATAAATTACAATCAATGAATTATACATGTAAACTGGTAAATTCATGGTACATGAGCAACATGTCAAAAAATTAAAATGTGCCTTTTAAAACAAAACTGAACATAACTTCTTTTTTTTTCATTAGTTGGAGGCTAATTACTTTACAATATTGTAGTGGTTTTCGTCAAACATTGACATGAATCAGCCATGGATTTACATGTATTCCCCACCCCTATCCCCCCACCCACTCCCTCTCTACCCGATCCTTCTGGGTTTTCCCAGTGAACAGGCCCGAGCACTTGTCTCATGCATTCAACCTGGGTTGGTGATCTGTTTCACCATAGATATTATACATGTTTCAATACTTATCTCTCGAAACATCCACCCTCACCTTCTCCCACAGAGTCCAAAAGTCTGTTCTGTACATCTGTGTCTCTTTTTCTGTTTTGCACATAGGGTTATCGTTAATATCTTTCTAAATTCCATACATATGTGTTAATATACTGTAATGGTCTTTATCTTTCTGGCTTACTTCACTCTGTATAATGGGCTCCAGTTTCATCCATCTCATTAGAACTGATTCAAATGAATTCTTTATAATGGCTGAGTAATATTACACGTGTATATGTACCACAGCTTCCTTATCCATTCATCTGCGGATGGGCATCTAGGTTGCTTCCATGTCTTGGCTATTATAAACAGTGCTGCGATGATCATTGGGGTGCATGTGTCTCTTTCAGATCTGGTTTCCTTGGTGTGTATGCCCAGAAGTGGGATTACTGGGTCATATGGCAGTTCTATTTCCAGGTTTTTAAGAAATCTCCACACTGTTCTCCACAGCGGCTGTACGAGTTTGCATTCCCACCAACAGTGTAAGAGCATTCCCTTTTCTCCACACTGTCTCCAGCATTTATTGCTTATAAACTTTTGGATAGCAGCCAAAAGCGTGTAATGGTACCTCATTGTGGTTTTGATTTGCATTTCTCTGATAATGAGTGATGTTGAGCATCTTTTCATGTGTTTGTTAGCCATCTGTATATCTTCTTTGGAGAAAGGTCTGTTTAGTTCTTTATCCCATTTTTTGATTGGGTCATTTATTTTTCTGGAATTGAGTTGCAAAAGTTGCTTGTATATTTTTGATATTAATCCTCTGTCTGTTGCTTCGTTTGCTATTATTTTCTCCCAATCTAAGGGCTCTCTTTTCACCTTGCTTATAGATTCCTTTGTAGTGCAAAAGCTTTTAAGTTTCATTACGTCTCATTTGTTTATTTTTGCTTTTATTTCCAATATTCTGTGAGGTGGGTCATAGGGGATCCTGCTGTGATTTATGTAGGAGAGTGTTTTACCTATGTTCTCCTCTAGGAGTTTTATAGTTTCTGGTCTTACATTAGATCTTTAATCCACTTAGAGTTTATTTCTGTGTATGGTGTTAGAAAGTGTTCTAGTTTCATTCTTTTACAAGTGGTTGACCAGTTTTCCCAGCACCACTTGTTAAAGAGGTTGTCTTTTTTCCATTGTATATCCTTGCGTCCTTTGTTGAAGATAAGGTGTCCATAGGTTCGTGGATTTATCTCTGGGCTTTCTATTCTGTTCCATTGAGCTATATTTCTGTCTTTGTGCCAGTACCATACTGTCTTGATGACTGTGGCTTTGTAGTATAGTCTGAAGTCAGGCAGGTTGATTCCTCCAGTTCCATTCTTCTTTCTCAAGATTAATTTGGCTATTGGAGGTTTTTTTTTTTTTTTTTTTTTAATTTCTATACAGACTGTGAAATTATTTGTTCTAGTTCTGTGAAAAATACCGTTGGTTGCTTGATAAGGATTGCATTGAATCTATAGATTGCTTTGGGGTAGTATGGCCATTTTCACAATATTGATTCTTCCAACCAATGAACATGGTTTATTTCTCCATCAGTTTGTGTCCTCTTTGATTTCTTTCATCAGGGTTTTATAATTTTCTATGTATAGGTCCTTTGTTTCTTTAGGTAGATATAATCCTAAGTATTTTATTCTTTTTGTTGCAATGGTGCATGGTATTGTTTCCTTAATTTCTCTTTCTGTTTTCTCATTGTTAGTGTATAGGAATGCAAGGGATTTCTGTGTGTAAATTTTATATCCTGTAAATTTACTATATTCGTTGATTAGCACTAGCAGTTCTCTGGTAGAGTCTTTAGGTTTTTCTATGTAGAGGATCATGTCATCTGCAAACAGCAAGAGTTTCATTTCTTCGTTTCTTATATGGATTCGTTTTACTTATTTTTCTGCTCTGATTGCTGGAGCCAAAACTTCCAAAACTATGCTGAATAGTAGTGGTGAGAGTGGGCACCCTTGTCTTGTTCCGGATTTCAGGGGAAATGCTTTCAATTTTTCACCATTGAGGGTAATGCTTGCTGTGGGTTTGTCATATATAGCTTTTACTATGTTGAGGTGTGTTCCTTCTATTCCTGCTTTCTGGAGAGTTTTAATCATAAATGGGTGTTAAATTTTTTCAAACGTTTTTTTCTGCATCTATTGACATAATCTTATGGTTTTTATCTTTCAATTTGTTAATGTGGTGTATTACATTGATTAATTTGTGGATATTAAAGAATTCTTGCAATCCTGGGATAAAGCCACTTGGTCATGGTGTATGATTTTTTAAAATATGTTGTTGGATTCTGTTTGCTAGAAGTTTGTTAAGGATTTTTGCATCTATGTTCATCAGTGATATTGGCCTGTAGTTTTCTTTTTTTGTGGCATCTTTGTCTGGTTTTGGAATTATGGTTATCGTGGCCGCATAGAATGAGTTTAGAGATTTACCTTCTTCTGCAATTTTCCGGAAGTGTTTGAGTAAGATCAGTTTTAGCTCTTCTCTAAAATTTTAGTAGAATTCAGCTGTGAAGCCATCTGGTCCTGGGCTTTTGTTTCCTGGAAGACTTCTGATTACAGTTTCGATTTTCATGCTTGTGATGGGACTGTTAAGATCTTCTATTTCTTTCTGGTTCAGTTTTGGAGAGTTATAATTTTCTAAGAACTTGTCTATTTCTTCCAAGTTGTCCATCTTTTTGGCTGGTAGTAGTCTCTTATGATACTTTGTATTTCAGTGTTTGCTGTGATCTCTTCATTTTCATTTCTAATTTTGTTAATTTTGTTCTTCTCCCTTTGTTTCTTAATGAGTTTTGCTAACGGTTTGTCAATTTTGTTTATTTTTAAAAAAAAAAAAACAGCTTTTAGCTTGGTTGATTTTTGCTATGGTCTCTTTAGTTTCTTTTGCATTTATTTCTGCCCTAATTTTTAAGATTTCTTTCCTTCTACTAACCCTGGGGTTCTTCATTTCTTCCTTTTCTAGTTACTTTAGGTGTAGAGTTAGGTTATTTATTTGACTTTTTTCTTGTTTCTTGACGTAAGCGTGTAATGCTATGAACCTTCCCCTTAGCACTGCTTTTATAGTGTCCCATGGGTTTTGGGTTGTTGTGTTTTCATTTTCATTCATTTCTATGCATATTTTGATTTCTTTTCTGATTTCTTCTATGATTTGTTGGTTATTCAGGAGTGTGTTATTTAGCCTAAATATGTATGAATTTTTAATAATTTTTTTCCTGTAGTTGAGATCTAATCTTACTGCACTGTTTTCAGAAATGATGAATGGAATGATTTCAATTTTTTTTTTTTTTTTTAATTTACCAAGACTAGATTTATGGCCCAGGATGTGATCTATTCTGGAGATGGTTCTGTGTGCACTTGAGAAAAAGGTGAAGTTGATTGTTTTGGGGTGAAATGTCCTATAGATATCAATTAGGTCTAGCTGGTCCATTGTATCATTTAAAGTTTGCGTTTCCTTGTTAATTTTCTGTTTAGTTGATCTATCCATAGTTTTGAGTGGGGTATTAAAGTCTCCCACTATTATTGTGTTATGATTAATTTCCTCTTTCATACTCTTTAGCGTTTGCCTTACATATTGTGGTGCTCCTATGTTGGGGGCATATATACTTTTAATTGTTATAGCCTCATCTTAGATTGATCCTTTGATCACTGTGTAGTGTCCTTATTTGTCTCTTTTCACAGCCTTTATTTGAAAGTCTATTTTATCTGATATGAGTATTGTGACTCCTGCTTTCTTTTGGTCTCCATTTGCATGTAATATTTTTTTCCAGCCCTTCACTTTTAGTCTGTATGTGTCCCTTGTTTTGAGGTGGGTCTCTTGTAGACAGCATATATAGGGGTCAGTTTTTGTATCCATTCAGCCAGTCTTTGTCTTTTGGTTGGGGCATTCAACACATTTACATTTAAGGTAATTATTGATAGGTGTGGTCCTGTTGCCATTTACTTTGTTGTTTTGGATTCATGTTTATACAACCTTTCTTAGTTTCCTTTCTAGAGAAGATCTTTTAGCATTTGTTGAAGAGCTGGTTTGGTGGTGCTGAATTCTCTCAGCTTTTGCTTGTCTGTAAAGCTTTTGAATTCTCCTTCATATCTGAATGAGATCTTTGCTCGGTACAGTAATCTAGCTTGTAGGTTATTCTCTTTCATTACTTTAAGTATGTCCTGCCATTCCCTTCTGGCCTGAAGGGTTTCTATTGATACATCAGCTGCTATCCTTATGGGAATCCCTTTCTATATTATTTGTTGTTTCTCCCTTGCTGCTTTTAATATTTGTTCTTTGTGTTTGATCTTTGTTAATTTGACTAATATTTGTCTTAGGGTGTTTCGCCTTGGGTTTATCCTGTTTGGGACTCTCTGGGTTTCTTGGACTTCGGTGGCTATTTCCTTCCCCATTTGGGGGAAGTTTTCAGCTATTATGTCCTCGAGTGTCTTCTCATGGTCTTTATTTTTGTCTTCTTCTTCTGGGACTCCTATGATTCGAATGTTGGGGTGTTTCATATTGTCCCAGAGGTCCCTGAGGTTGTCCTCATTTCTTTTAATTCTTTTTTCTTTTTTCTCTCTGCTTCATTTATTTCCACCATTTTATCTTCTACCTCACTTATGCTATCTTCTGTCTCCTTTATTCTACTCTTGATTCCCTCCAGAGTGTTTTAAATCTCATTTATTGCATTATTCATTTTTAATTGACTCTTTTTTATTTCTTCTAAGTCCTTATTGAACATTTCTTGCATCTTCTCAATCTTTGTCTCCAGGCTATTTGTCTGTAACTCCATTTTGTTTTCAAGATTTTGGATCATTTTTATTATCACTATTCTAAATTCTTTTTCAGGTAGATTCCTTATCTCCTCCTCTTTTGTTTGACTTGGTGGGCCTTCTTCATGTTCTTTTACCTATTGGATATTTCTCTGCCTTTTCATCTTGTTTAGATTGCTGTGTCTGGAGTGGGCTTTCTGTATTCTGGTGGTCTGTGGTTCTTTTTATTGTTGAGGTTTCACCCAGTGGGTGGGGTTGGACGATTGGTTTGCCAAGGTTTCCTGGTTAGGGAAGCTTGTGTGGGTGTTCTGGTTCATGGAACTGGATTTCTTCTCTCTGGAGTGCAATGGAGTGTCCAGTAATGAGTTTTGAGTTGGATCTATGTTAGGTGTGACTTTGGGCAGCCTTATGTTGCCGCTCAGGGCTATGTTCCTGTGTTGCTGGAGAATTTGCATGGTATGTCTTTCTCTGGAACTTATTGGCCCTTGGGTGGTGGTTGGTTTCAGTGTAGGTATGGAGGGTTTTGGATGGTCTCTTATTACTTAATGTTCCATGTAGTCAGGAGTTCTCTGGTGTTCTCAGGTTTTGGGCTTAACTCTCCTGCCTCTGGATTTCAGTTTTACTCTTCCAGTAGTCTCAAGACTTCTCCAACTACACAGCACTGATAATAAAACTTCTAGGTTAATGGTGAAAAGATTCTCCATCATGAGGGAGAATTGAATTCTCCTACATATCTGAATGAGATCCTTGTTGGGTACAGTAATCTAGGTTGTAGGTTATTCTCTTTCATTACTTTAAGTATGTCCTGCCATTCTGTTCTGGCCTGAAGGGTTTCTATTGATAGATCAGCTGTTATCCTTATGGGATACTCTTCACAGAGTTACATGAAAAAGAGGAGAGGGAGGAGGGAGATAGAGATGAGCAGGAGGAGAAAAAGGGGGACTCATGAGGAGAGAGACAGATCTACGCAGTTCTCTGTTCCCAAAGTGTTCTCCGTAGCCCAGACACCCACAAAGGTTCACAGAATTGGACTGGGAAGAGAAGGGGAAGGGAGGAAATAGAGGTGTTCTGAGGTAGAAAATAGAGAGTCAAAAGTGGGCGAGAGTAATCAACACACTCCTGAATAAAAATGGGTACTGAATATTGGATTCTTAAATGTCCAAAACTTATATCACATACTGAAAAACAAATATTAAAAACCCAGAGTAGAGGTTAGACTCCTAAAAATACAATATTAAAAACAAAATCGAAACAAAATATTTTAGAAATATATATGAAGTTAGATTCAAAAATAGGGCTTCTCTCTTTTTTTCTTGCAAGTTTATAGTGATATGAAAATGAAAATTAAGGAGTAATAGAGGAGTAATAGGGGACTTTAAAAGAAAATAAGAGAAAAAACAAGAAAAGAAAAACAAGAAAAAAAAATTTTCCTAATTAAATACATCATAAAAATATATGAAAATGAAAGTTAAGGAGTAATGGGGGAGTAATAGGGAATTTTAAAAGAAAATAAAAGAAAAAATAAAAAAGAAAAGAAAATTTAAAAATTAATTAAAAAAAAAAAAGGTGAATATAGATCTCGTAATTTCTCTGGAGCTGTTGAGGTCAGTGTGGGATCAGTTCAGTTTCAAATAGCTCCTCATTGTAGCTTACATTTCTTGATATCTATAGGCCCCTTCTTGTGTAGTCAGTGTTATCTACAGGGATTTTAATTTGTTGCACCGGTCCCTTCTGAAGCGGATCCCTTTGTTTATTTGGCTTCTATTTGCTGGTCTCTTCAGTGTCTAATTTCCACCCTGACACAGGCCGGTTGAGGTGGTCCCTTGTTCAGGTTTGCTAGTTCAGTCCTGCTGTGGGGAGGGAGAGGCGCTGCAGAGAGATATCACTGTGTGTGGGTAGCACACACAGTGTTCCGGCCACACTGGGTTTACCCCGCTCATGGGTGTGTGTGCTTTCCCCATCTACACTGCTCAGGCTCCTGGCTGCTCTGTATGGAGCGTGCCCTGCGTGCGTGCGGTTCCAGTTTTTGGGTATTGCACAAAAGCGCGGACTCGGTTGTGGCTGCATTTTGTGCCTTCCCTGGCCCAAGCAGCTCAGGCAGCCAGGAGCTTGATGGGTGCACTCTCCCCAAGTGCAGTGCACCTTCTCTCCTCTGCGGTCCCAGCCTCAGCACGCCCGTGCCAGTCGGGTGCATGCACCTTGTGTTTAGCCATGACCCTCCCAGCGGATGTTGACCACCCAGAATCTCAGGAAGTCTTTGGTTGGAAACTGGAGGCCTGTTTGCAGTGTGGTAGGGGGTGCTGTCTCTGGGGCCGAGTTTGCCCCTTTCCCCTCCCCCCTGCCTCCTGCCTCTGGCAGGGATGGGCCGGGTCTGCCACCAGCTAGCTCGTCTCTGCAGTTGCTCACTTCCTTTGTTCTGAGAACAGCTGGCAGTATGTTTGGGTTGGCTAATTTTCTCTCTCTCTCTCTTGCCATCCCACAGTTTAAGCTGCTATCTCGCAAAGCTCCTTCCAATTGCCCTCAGGGCATTCAGGCCCAGTCCTTACTGAAAGCAATACCGCCTGCTCTTCTCCGTTCCACCCCCAATTGCTGGTGGTGGATGCAGGCGTCTGGGGTACTTTTCTGCTGGGAGTTTCTTTTAGGCATGTAATCTGTGGGTTTTCTTTATTTTTCCTCCCAGTTAGGTTGCCCTCCGAGATTCAAAAACTTCCCCCAGACCCACCAGTGCGAGGGTTTCCTGGTGTTTGGAAACTTCCTCTATTAAGACTCCCTTCCCAGAATGGGTCTCCATCTCTAGCTCTTTTGTCTCTCTTTTTATCTTTTATATTTTGCCCTACCTCCTTTTGAAGACAATGGGCTGCTTTTCTGGGTGCCTGATGTCCTCTGCTAGCGATCAGAAGTTGTTTTGTAAAGTTTGCTTAGTGTTCAATTGTTCTTTCAATGAATTTGTGGGGGAGAAAGTGGTCTCCCCGTCCTATTCCTCCAGCATCTTGGCTCCTCCCCACTGAACATAACTTCTATGTTCAGGATATTATCCTTAAAAGTAAAGAAGTTGTTTATTCTCCTATGAACCAAAAATTAGGGAAGATATTCTTAGCAGATATCTGGTCTGTAAGAAATGTTAAAAGATGTTGTTTACACAGAATGAGATGATATTGAAGAGGAACTATGAGGTAAGACAGAGTGTCATGTTGAAGTTCAACAGAAAACCACAAAATTCTAAAAAGCAGTTATCCTTCAGTGGAAAATTAAAAAATAAATAAATGAAGGCAAATTGAAATGAAGGATTTTACTTATTAGTAATTGGTAAAAGATAAATGCTTGTTTGGGCTTCTGCATCTTTACTTTTCACTGATTATGAATCTTCATAATTAATCTGGGTTTCGTCTATACAAATATATTTTGGCTCAGCGGTAAAGAATCCACCTGCAATGCAGGAACTGTAGCAGACTCGAATTCCATCTCTGGGTCAGGAAGATCCCCTGCAGGAGAGCATGGCAACCCAGTATTCTTGCCAGGAGAATCCCTGTGGACAGAAGAGACTGGTGGGCTTACAATCCATGGGGTGGCAAAGAGTTGGATACAACTGAACAACTAAATAACAACAGATACACATTCCTAACAGAAACTCTGAAGATACTAGAAATAGATGAGAAAATTGTCAGCCAAAGC
Organism: Dama dama; assembly: GCF_033118175.1. Taxonomy (NCBI): domain Eukaryota; kingdom Metazoa; phylum Chordata; class Mammalia; order Artiodactyla; family Cervidae; genus Dama; species Dama dama. Next base: position 3,614,401 of record NC_083715.1, on the reverse strand, counting down.
AAAGCAAAACAAAACGCCTAGACAGTGGAGCTGAATTATAAAAAACCTAGACACTATATCTGAATTATGAAAGATTTTAGGAAATAAAATATCTTCCAACAATTGTGTAAACAGTGTGTTCCACACAATACAAAGAGACAATTTTTAATAATTACTCAATAGAAAAATTTTCTGATTACATTCTTAAAGGAAAAAAATCCAGAAATTAAACATGATATAAAATCTATTGATCATTTTATATCTAATTAAGATTGTAAAACTGTAAGGGAACTTTTAAGAAAAACACATTTTCAAAATGTGCTTTGCAGTATTAGCTGCACAATTTCATTTTCATTTATTCATAGTCTCAAAATAACTGACAATTAAGAATGAATTTCATTTTAAAATGTAATTTTCAAATTTATCAAGATATCATATGTTCAAATAAAATGATATTTTATACTTTTCAAGGTTCAAGTTTGAACCTTGCAGTGAATATTTTATTTCACTGATTTAGACATAAATAAAAGCACATTATGTTAATTCTTTACTCTGACAATCTTTGCGCTATCACTGTGTATTTAAAATCAATTGAAGATGGGTTGTGTATTAGTACATTCCCTCAGGGACTGCAGTGTGTGCAGGAAGTGACTTCAAGGCCTTCGGAACCATTATGGATATTCCACGGAGTGGAGCAGGGATAACCATGACAGCCTATGATGGCAAAAACTGGTTAAAAGAGTCTTCTCTTAATCAAATCCGCATCAGTTCAGTTCAGTTGCTCTGCTCTGTCTGACTCTTTGTGACCCCATGAATTGCAGCACGCCAGGCCTTCGTGTCCATCATCAACTGCCAAAATGTATGGAAACTCATGTCAATCGAGTTGGTGATGCCATCCAGCCATCTCATCCTCTGAGGTCCCCTTCTCCTCTTGACCGCAATCACTCCCAACAACAGGGTCTTTTACAATGAGTCAGCTCTTCACATGAGGTGGCCAAAATATTGGGTTTCAGCTTCACCATCAGTCCTTCCAATGAACACTCAGGAGTGAGCTCCTTTATGATGGAGTGGTTGGATCTCCTTGCAGTCCAAGGGACTCTCAAGAGTCTTCTCCAACACCACAGTTCAAAAGAATCAATTTTTCGGTACTCAGCTGTCTTCACAGTCCAACTCTCACATCCATACATGACCACTGGAAAAACCATAGCCTTGACTAGACGGACCTTTGTTGGCAAAGTAATGTCTCTGCTTCTTAATATGCTATCTAGTTTGGTCATAACTTTCCTTCGAAGGAGTAAGCATCTTTTAACTTCATGGCTGCAATCACCATCTGCAGTGATGTTTGAGCCATCAAAAATAGCCTGACACTCCACTGTTTCCCCATCTATTTCCCATGAAGTGATGGGACCAGGTGTCAAGATCTTAGTTTTCTGATTGTTGAGCTGTAAGCCAACTTTTTCATTCTTGCATTTTCATGAGGAGACTTTATAGTTCCTCTACACTTTCTGCCATAAGGGTGGTATCATCTGCATATCTGAGGTTATTGATTTTTTCCCGGCAATCTTGATTCCAGCTTGTGCTTCTTCCAGCCCAGTGTTTCTCATGATGTACTCTGCATATAAGTTTAATAAGCAGGGTGAACAATATACATCCTTGACGTACTCCTTTTCCCATTTGGAACCAGTCAGTTGTTCCATGTCCAGTTCTTACTGTTTCTTCCTGAACTGCATATAAGCTTCTCAAGAGGCAGGTCAGGTGGTCTGGTATTCCCATCTCTTTCAGAATTTTCCACAGTTGATTGTGATACACACAGTCAAAAGGTTTGGCAAAGTCAATAAAGCAGAAATAGATGTTTTTCTGGAACTGTCTTGCTTTTTCAATGAGCTGGCGGATGCTGGCAATCTGATCTATGGTTCCTCTGCCTTTTCTAAAACCAGTATTAATGAAATCTGGCTTGGAGAATTTTGAGCAGTACTTGACTAGCATGAGATGACTGCAATTGTGCAGTAAGTTGAGCATTCTTTGGGATTGCCTTTCTTTGGGATTGGAATGAAAACTGACATTTTCCAGTTCTTTGGCCACTGCTGAGTTTTCCAAATTTGCTGGCATATTGAGCGCAGCACTCTCATAGCATCATCTTTCAGGATTTGAAATAAATCAACTGGAATTCCATCACCTCTACTAGCTTTGTTCATAGTGATGTTTTCTAAGGCCCACTTGACTTCACATTCCAGGATGCCTGGCTCTAGGTGAGTGATCACACCATCGTGATTATCTGGGTCATCTTTTTCATACAGTTCTTCTGTGTATTCTTGCCACCTCTTAATATCTCCTTCTTCTGTTAGGTTCTTACCATTTCTATCCTTTATTGAACCCAGTTTTGCACGAAATGTTCCCACTGGGGAGTTCCAGAAAAACATTTATTTCTGCTTTATTGGCTATGTCAAAGCTTTTGAATGTGTTGATCACAAAAATCTGTGGAAGATTCTGAGAGATGGGAATACCAGACCACCTGACCTCCCTCTTGAGAAACCTGTATGCAGGTCAGGAAGCAACAGTTAGAATTGGTAATGAAACAACAGACTTTTAAAAATAGGAAAAAAGTATGTCAATGCTGTATGTTGTCACCCTGCTTATTTAACTTATTTAACATCTGTTAGTTTAATGACTTAAACTGTTTAACTAAATTAAATTAACTAAGTTAATAATTTATTTTAATTATTGCTAGTTAATATTATTAACTAATTGTTATTCAATTATTTATTGTTGTTAATTATTTATTATTATGAAAAATTCTGAGCTGAAGGAAGCACAAGCGGCAATCAAGATTGCTGGGAGAAATATCAATAACCTCAGATATGCAAATGATACTGTCCTCATGGTAGAAAGTGAAGAAGAAATAAAGAGCCTTTTGATGAAAGTGCAAGAAGAGAGTAAATGTTAACTTAAAATTCAACATTCAGAAAACTAAGATCATTGCATCTGATCCCATCACTTCATGACAAATATGAGGGGAAACAGTGGAAATAATGTGACTTTATTTTTGGGGGGCTCCAAAATCACCCACATGGTGATTGCAAGCATGAAATTAAAAGATGCTTACTCCTTGGAAGGAAAGTTATGACCAACCTAGACAGAATAGTAAAAAGCAGGTACATGACTTTGTCAACAAAGGTCCATCTAGGCAAGGCTATGTTTTTTCCAGTACTCAGGTATGGATGAGCGAATTTGACTATAAAGAAAGCTGAGCCTCGAAAATTGATGCTTTTGAACTGTGGTGTTGGAGAAGACTCTTCAGAGTCGCTTGTACTACAAGGAGAGCAAGCCAGTCCATCCTAAAGGAGATCAGTCCTGGGTGTTCATTGTTAGGACTGATGTTGAAACTGAAACTCCAGTACTTTGATAACCTGACTCAATTGAAAGCTGACTCATTTGGCAGGCTGGCTCATTTAAAAAGACCCTGATGCTGGGAAAGATTGAGGCAGGAGGAAAAGGGACAACAGAGGATGAGGTGTTTGTATGGCATCACCAAGTCAATGGACATGACTTTGGGTAGGCTCTGGAAATTGGTGTTAGACTGGGAGGCCTGGCATGCTGCAGTTCATGAGGTTGCAAAGAGTCAGACATTACTGAACCACTGAACTGAATGGAAACTAAACAACATGCTTCTAAATAAACAACAAATCATAGAAGAAATAAAAAAAGAAATCATAATATGCATAGAAACGAATGAATTTAAAGGAGAAAAACCAAAATCCTATGGATGACTGTAAAGGCAGTCCTAAGAAGAAGTTTTGTAGCAGTACAGGCTTACATCAAGTAACAGAAATAAAGTAAAATAAATTAACTCTAAACCTAAAGCAAGTAGAAAAGAAAGAAATGAATCCCAAGATTAATTGAAGGAAAAACAAATATTTAACATTAGGGCAAAAATAAATTCAAAAGGAACAAAAGAAACCATAGCAAAAAAAAAAAAAAAAACTAAAAAATTAAACTAAACTAAAAGCTGTTTTTTTGAGGAGATAAATAAAATTGACCAACCAATATCCAGACACATGAAGAAACAAAAGAAGAAGAATAAATCAACATAATTAGAAATGAAAATGGAGAAATCACGACAACACAGAAATAAAAAGGATCATAAGAGATTACTATCAGTAACTATATGCCAATAAAATGGACAACTTGAAGGAAATGGACCAATTATTAGAAAAGTATAACTTTCCAAAACTGAACCAGGAAGAAATAGAAAACCTTAACATACCCATCACAAGCATGGAAATTGAAACTGTAATCTGAACTCTTTCAGCAAAAAAAAAAAAGAAAAAAAAAAAAATAAAAGCCCAAGACCAGACGGCTTCACAGCTGAATTCCACCAAAAATTTACAGAAGACCTAATACCTATCCTTCTCAAACTCTTTTAGAAAATTGCATAGGAAGATTAACTTCCAAACTCATTCTATGAGGCCACTGTCACCCTAATACCAAAATGAGCAAAAGATGCCACAAAACAAAGAAACTACAGGCCAATATCACTGAAGAACATATATGCAAAAATCCTGAAAAATTATAGCAAACAGAATCAAACAACATATTTAGAAGATCATGCATCATGAACAAGTTGACTTCATCCTGGTAATGCAAGGATTCTTTAATATCCACAAATAAATCAACATTTATTTGTGATTTATTAACAAATTAACAAACTGAAAGATAAACCCTATGATTATATCAATAGATACAGAGAAAGCCTTTGACAAAATTCAGCATCCATTTATGATTAAAAAAACAAACCTCCAGAAAGAATTAACATAACTCGACATAATAAAAGCTATATGTGACAACTCTACAGCAAACATTATCCTCAAAGGTGAAAAACTGAAAGCATTTCCCCTAAGGCCAGGAACACGACAAGGGTGTCCACTCTCACCACTACTCTTCAACATAGTTTTAGAAGTTTTGGGCACAGCAATCAGAGAAGAAAAAGCAATAAAAGGAATCCAAGTTGGAGAAGAAGAAGTAAAACTCTCACTGTTTGCAGATGAGATGATTCTCTACATACAAAACCCTAAAGACTCAACCAGAAAGTTACTAGAGCTTATCAATGAATATAGTAAATTTGCAGGATATAAAATTAACACCCAGAGATCCCTTGCAGTCCTATATACTAACAATGAGAAAACAGAAAGAGAAATTAGGAAACAATTCCATTCAACGTTAAAACAAAAAGAATAAAATACTTGAGAATATATCCACCTAAAGAAACAGAAAACTTATAAATATAAAACTATAAAAAGCTAATGAAAGAGATCAAACAGGACACAAAAAGATTGAGAAATATAACACGTTCATGGATTGAAAGAATCAATACAGTAAAAATGAGTATAATACCCAAAGCAGTCTATAGAGTCAATGCAATCCCTATCAAGCTACCAACAGTACTTTTCACAGAACTAGAAGAAATAATTTCACAATTTGTATGAAAACACAAAAAACCTCGAATAAGCAAAACAATCTTGAGAAAGAAGAATGGAACAGGAGGAATCAACCAGCCTGACTTCAGGCTCTACTACTTAGCTACAGTCATCAAGAAAGTAGGGCATTGGCACAAATACCGAAATATAGATCAGAGGAACAAAATAGACAGCCAAGAGATAAATCCACAGGCAAAGGTAAGGACACTTTATCTTTAACAAAGGAGGCAAGAATATACAATAGAGAACAGACAATCTCTTTAAGAAGTGATGCTGGTAAAACTGGTCAACCACTTGTAAAAGAATGAAACTAGAACACTTTCTAACACCAAATACAAAAATAAACTCAAAATGGATTAAATATCTCATAAGACCAGAAACTATAAAACTCCTAGAGGAGAACATAGGCAAAACTTTCTCTGACATAAATCACAGCAGGATCCTCTCTGACCCACTTCCCAGAGTACTGGGAATAAAACAAAAAAATATCCAAATGGGACCTAATTCAACTTACAAGCTTTTACACAATGAAAGAAATAAGAAAAGTGAAAAGACAGCATTCAAAATGAGAGGAAATAATAGCAAATGAGGAAACTGAGAGAGAATTAATCTCAAAAATATACAACAAACTCTTGCAACTCAATTCCAGAAAAATAAATGACCCAGTCAAAAAATGGGCCAAAGAACTAAAAAGACCTTTCTCCAAAGAAGACATACAGATGTCTAACAAGCTCATGAAAAAGATGCTCAACATCACTTATTATCAGAGAAATGCAAATCAAAATTGCCATGAGGTACCATCTCACACTGGTCAGAATGGCTGCTATCTAAAAGTTTTGAAAAGACCGAGATGTTGGGGAAGATTGAAGGCAGGAGGATAAGGGGGCAACAGAGGATGAGACGGTTAGGTGGTATTATCAACTCAATGGACGTGAGTTTGGGTAAACTCCAGGAGTTGGTGATGGACAGGGAGGCATGGCGTGCTGCAGTTCATGGGGTCTCAAAGAGTCAGACACGACTGAGCGACCGAACTAATTTCATTCTTTATGGAGTTACTTCCCCACTGTTACCCAGCACTATATTGGGCACCTACTGCCCTGGGGCACTCATCTTTCAGTGTCATATCTTTTTGCCTTTTCATACTGTTCATGGGGTTCTCAAGGCAAGAATACTGAAGTGGTTTGCCATCCTTTACTGCAGTGAACACTTTGTCAAATCTCTCTATTGTGACCCGTCCATCTAAGATATCCGTGTATGGCATGGCTCATACGTTAATTGATGTAAACAAGGCTGTGGTCCAAGTGATCCATTTGGTTAGTTTTCTGTATTGTGGTTTTCATTCTGTCTGCCTTCTGATGGGTAGGGATAGGCTCCTGGAAGCTTCCTTATGGGAAATACTGACTTGGGGGAAACAGTCTTGTTCCAATGGGTGTGCCCAACCTCAGTAAATCTTTAGTCCAATTTTCTGTTGATAGGCAGGGCTGTGTTCTCCTCCTGTTGTTTGGCCTGAGGTTGAACTATGGTAGAAATCACTACTATAATAGTGACCTCCTTCAGAAAGCCTTGAATATATGTATTGTTGAATAAATTGTTGTATTCAGTGTCCCTGACCCTGCAGCAGGCCACTGTCAACTCACACCTCTGCCAGAGACTTCTGGACACTCACAGACAAGTTTGGGTCAGTTTTTTGTGGGTTGTCTGCTCCTTTCTCATGGTTTCTGGTGGACATAAGCTTTTGTTTGTGCTCTCCAAGAGTTTGTTTCCCCGGTCCTGTGGAAGTTCTATAATCCTGGTGATTACAGAAAAGTTCCATAATCTTTTAAATTCCACTGGCCTCCAAATTCAAATTCCCTGGCGGTGTTCCATCCCTTTCCTGGATATCCAGGTTGGGAAATCTGTTTTTGGTCCTTGAGCTTTCTTAATGGTGTGAGAGTTTCCTTGGTATAATTGCTCTACAGTTTGTGGGTCGTCTGCTATGTGCCTCAGTAGTTGGGCTAACAGTGACCTCCTGAATGAGGGCTTATGCCACACACAGCATGACCCCATGTGTTCTACAATAAGAGCTCTGGTCTCCACGGCAGGCCACTGCCACCTGTGCCTTTGCAAGAGACAGACACTCAAAGGCAGTTGTGGTTCAGTCTCTGTGGGTTTTCTAGGTCCTGGTGCACACAAGGTTTTGTTTGAGCTCTCTGAACATCTCTGGTGGGTATGGTTTGACTCTAAATGTGATTTTTGCCCTTCATACCACCACATTGATGGGGTTTCTCCTTTCCTCGTGGACCTGGGGTATCTTTATATGGCAGGATCCAACCTTCTCCTGTTGATGGTCGTTCAGCAGCGAGTTGAAATTTGGGAGTTCTAATAGGGGAAGATAAGCATATATCCTTAAACTCTATCATCTTAGAAATTCATGTTTTACGTGTGTGTGTGTGTGTGTGTGTGTGTGTGTGTGTGTGTGTGATATGAATCTGCGTTAATTTTGCATATGTGATTTAGAGAAAATTTTATATTTAATATATAGTAAAATTTCACATCTCATGTAAAACCCATTAATTGCTTTGATATTAGTTTGAGATACATGAAAAGTTGCACATTTGATATGAATACTTCTGTAGTTTTAATATTATGACATAAACAAAGATACATATTTCATAAGTAATATGTGTGCCCAGAATTTCAAATATGACATAGACAAAATTTCATACTTCAATATAGGAAATTGTGCACAGATTTTTGAGTATGAAATACAGAAATTTCCTTATTTCACATATATGATGATCTGTACCTAGATTTCAATATATGATAAGGAGAACATTTCTTATTTAATATACCTGAGACTCTATATCCAGATTCTTATATGTGACATAGGCAAATTTCCATATTTCCTATGAATTAATATCTGCACAAAGATACTTAAAATCTCATATATGACAAATCTAAAATTCATATTTCTGAAAATTTACACAAAAGCTATCCTATTGAGAGAGTCAATTTATAGGTAGGTTGATAAGGAGTCTGGTGCTCTCAAAGAGGAAGGGGTCCAGAGCCTTCAGGAAGAGAAAGGAATCTGGGTCCCTCCAGGAAGAGAGAGGGGTTTAGAGTTCTCAAGAAAGAGAAAAGAATAAACTTGTTTTTCTTTAAGTGAGAGTTGATGGTTGCACAGGGAACGTCTGATCTTGCTCAAGGAAATATTTCTCCTTAAAGTCTGAACCAATGATTATGTAACAACAATGTATCCTTCTTGAGGACATGTTTCTCCTTCTTGAAAACCTTCTGACTATTCCTGTCATCTTTAAATGTATATTACGGGAATGGGTCTGGTAAGATCTTTCTATTGTTAGTTCGAATCTCATTATTTTAAAGTGTAAATTGTGGGACTGAGTCTGGTAAGACTTTTACAACCTTGAGACAGTCTTCTGATATGGTGTAATAACAAACTGAAAAAGTATATATAGCTCTCGCTAAGACTAGCAAGGGGTGCACTCTCTGATCCCCTTCTGATGGCTTTGCCTGTCCCTTTTTATTCTTTAATAAACCTCTTCTACACAAAAGCTCTTGAGTAATCAAGCCTGGTCATCTTCCCAAAGCTAAATCTTCTTCTCAGAGATCACAAATCAGACAACATTCACTGTAAGCTATCATGATATGACATGGAGAATATTCCATATTATATACAAAAGAATATTTTGGTCCAAATTCTGAGGTGAGAGGAGAACACTCTATATCTTACATGTATATACCTGAAAAAGATTCTCATAAGTGACACAGATAAAAGTCCATCTTTACTACAAAAGAAAAATTGTGCCTATATTATCATGTGGCATACTCACAATTTTATATTTAATATATATGGAAATCTGCACTCTGATTGCTGCGTATGATATAGAAAAACTGATATTTCACACGTATGGTAATCTCCACCTAGATTCTCACAGGTGACCGAGGGAAATAAAGAAAGCTCTGTATTTCATACAGAAAATCTGAACCCAGAGACACATACAAGTCAAATAGAAAATTCAATATTTCATACATGTCAAAATTTGCATTCAGATATCCATATGTGAGAGAGAAAAAGTCATATCTCATATATATTAAAATGTGCACTTAGATTTTCATATATGCAGAGAGAAATTTACATATTTCATATATATGAAAATTTGAGCCCAGATTTTCATCTGGGACACAGAGAAAGTTACATGTTTCACACATTTATATTAAAACCTGATTTGAGATTTACATGTGTGAAAAAAGAAATCCTTCGTTCATATATATATACAGATTTGTACCCAGACTTTCATATTGACATCTATAAAATACCATATATTTCATATATTTAAACATATATTTATATATTTTACCTGTTATATACATTTTATATATTTATATTTGAAAATATATGTTTACACTATATAAATATACTATAACTTAATGTTATACTTTAAATATGTTTATAAATACATATTTATATGTAATATATTATGTTAATATATTTAAAAATCTACAACATGTCCTAATACCTATCACAGAACAAATTTCTTATTTAAGACATTCAAAAATTTGGTCAGTGATTTTGATATGTGAGAAAAAGAAAATCCAGATTTCGTATATCTGAATCCAGACAATCATATATGATATAGTGAAGATTCCATATTTCATACATATGAAAATTTGCATCCAGAATTTAATATATGACATGGGAAAATTCCATGTTATATGTAACACTGTGCTGAGATTTTCATATATCACATAGGGAAAGTTTCACTTTTCTTATTTCCTAAATTCTGTACTCCAATAGCTATATATGATATAAAGATCAGATTCTCACATATAATGAATAGAAAATGCTGTGATATTTTATTAATGCTGCATTATAAATGAAAATCTGAACCTTGATCTCGTTAATATATAAAATTCCATGTTTCATATATATGACACTAACCCAGATTCTTTCATGTGATTAAATGAAAATTCCATATTAAATATATGTGAAAACCTGCACCCAGAGCCTCATATATAACACAGAAAATCTTTTACATTTTTATATACAAAAATCCTCAGTCAGATCCCATATATGATATAGAATTTCATATTTCATATAAGCAATATCACAAAAAACAGTGGAAAATTCTTAAAGAGGTGGGAATACCAGAATGTCTTACCTGCCTCCTGAGAAATCTGTATGCAGGTCAAGAAGCAACAATGGTTAGAACTGGACATGGGAAAATGGACTGCTTCAGCATTGGGAAGGGAGAACAACCAGGATGTATATTGTCCCTCTGTAGATTTAACTTATATACAATGCATCCTGACATGCCAGGCTGGATGAAGCTCAAGCTGAAATCAAGATGGTTAGAAAAAGATATCAATAACTTCAGATATGCAATGATAATGCCCTTATGGCAAAAAGCCAAAAGGAACTAAATAGCCTCTTGATGAAGCTGAAAGAGAGTGAAAACCCTGGCTTAAAGCTGAACATTCAGAAAACTGAGATCATGGCATCCAGTTCCATCATTTCATGGGAACTAGATGGTGAAACAATGGAAACAGTGGCATACTCTTATTTTGGAGGGCTCCAAAATCAGGGCAGATTGTGATTGCACTAGTGAAGTTAAAAAAACGCTCGCTCCTTGAAAGAAAAGTTATGACCAACGTAGATGTCAAGTCTGTATATTGTCACCTTGCTTATTTAACTTATATTCATGAGAAACACTGGGCTTGATGAAGCACAATCTGGAATCAAGACTGCCTGGAGAAATATCAACAACCTCAGATGACACCACCCTTATGGCAGAAAGTGAAGAACTAGAGCCTCTTGATGAAAGTATAAGAGGAGAGTGAAAAAAACTGGCTTAAAGCTCAACATTCAGAAAACAAAGATCATGACAGCTGTTCCCATCACTTCATGGCAAATAGATGGAGAAACAGTGAAAACAGTGGCGGACTTCATATTTGGGGGGCTGCAAAATCCCGGCAGATGGTGACTGCAGCCATGAAATCAAAAGACACTTACTCCTTGGAAGGAACGTTAATGACCAACCTAGACAGGGTATTTAAAAGCAGAGACATTACTTTGTCAACAAAGGTCTGTCTCGTCAGGGATGTGTACTTTCTAGTAATCACGTATGGATGTGAGAGTTGGACTATAAAGAAAGCTGAGTGCTGAAGAAGGGATGCTTTTGAACTGTGTTGTTGGAGAAGACTCTTGAGAGTCCCTTGGACTGAAGGGATTGAAAGCAGGAGGTAAAGGGGGCAATAGAGGATGAGATGGTTGGATGACATCACTGACTCAATGGACGTGAGTTTTAGTAAACTCTGGGAGTTGGTGATGGACAGGGTGGCCTGGCGTGCTACAGTCCATGGGGTTGCAAAGAGTCGGACATAACTGAGGGATTCAACTGAACTGAACTGAACTGAGACAGCATATTAAAGAGCAGTGACATTACTTTATGACAGATGTCCATCTAGTCACAGCTATTGTTTTTCCAGAAGTTATGTATGGATGTGAAAACTGGACTATAATGAAGGCTGTTCCCCAAAGAGTTGATGCTTTTGAACAGTGGTGTAGGAGAAGATTCTTGAGAGTCCCTTGGACTGCCAGGGGATCCAACCAGTCTATCCTAATGGAAATCAGATCTGAACGTTCACTGCAAGGACTGATGCTGAAGCTGAAGCTCCAATCCTTTGGCCACCTGATGAGAGAAACTGACTCCTTAGAAAATATCCTGATGCTGGGGAAGGTTGGAGACTGGGAGAGAAGGTTATGATGGAGGACCAGAATATTGGATATCATCATCAACTTACAAGGAGTTGAGTTTGAGCAACCCCTGAGAGTTGGTGATGGATGGGAAAGCCTGGCATGCTGCACTCCACCGTGTTGCAAAGAGTCGAACAAAACTGAATGACTGAACTTTCTAACATGTGATATCTATACAAAAATTATGCTTGTGAAATTTGAAACAAGCATATATACATGAATATTATAGTATAAATATATGCTGCCAGAATTTCATATATGACAGAGAAAATTGCATATGCCATGAAAGTAAACACAAAGACCCTCAGCAAACATAGGGAAGTTTCCCTATTTCACATGTATGAAGATATGGCCCTAGGTTCTCATATTGACAGAGGGAATATCTATATTTAATACATATGAAAATTAACATCCAGATTCTCATATCAGAATTAATAAAATTTTGTATTTCATATATATTAAGGTCATCATACAGATTACTATGTATGATATAGAGAAAATTCAGTATTTTCTGTAATGTCCATCTGCACACAAATACTTATATTTCATTTAGAGAAAATTACATATTTCATATGTGTTTAAATCCAGATATAGATTGACATATATGTAATGGGGAGAACAACACATTTATATATAGAAATATCTTTGACCAGATATACCTTGTGAAATAGAGAAAATTTCATTTTATATATATGTCAATCTGAAAGTTTTCACATGTGACATAGAAAAAATTCTGTGACAGAGAAAAATTCCCTATTCCACACACACACACACACACACACACACACACACATATATATATATACAGATTTACTTACCTGAATTTGAGAAAAAATTATATTATATACCTGAAAATCTTTGGCCAGATTGGTATGTGATACAGAAAATAGTCCATATACACTATATATTGGTAAATATGCACCTAGAGCCTCACATAAGATATATAAAAAATTGCAGATTTCATATATATGAAAATCTGCACCCAGATTTTCACATGACACACTGAGAAACATCCATATTTCATATATATAAAGATTTAATTCCAAATCTTCATCTATGACATAGAATAAATTGTATATTGCATTTATATCAGAATCTGTGTTCAAATGTCCATACCTGGTAGGAGAAAATACTGTATCTCATATATACTAGTATCAGCACTGAGATTTCTATATACAAGCTAAGAAAATTCCTGATTTTATGTATATGAAAATGTGAGCCCAAGTTTTTATAGGTAACATACAGAAATGTTCATAGTTCACATATATGAAAATCTTCATCAAGATTTACTTGTTGTTGTTCAGTCAGTAAATCACATTTGACTCTTAGTGTCCCTGTGGTCTTCAGCTCCCCAGGCTTCCCAGTCCTTCACTACCTCCCACAGTTTGCTCAAACTTATGTTAATTGACTCAGTGATGCCATTCAACCATCCAGCATATACATCTGTCTTTTCAGTGAATATTCAGGGTCGATTTCCTTTAGAATAGACTGGCTCAATCTCTTAGCAGTCTAAGGGACTCCTGAGTCTTCTCTAGCATCACATCTAAAAGCATCAGTTCTTCATTTCTCAGCCTTCTTTATGGTCCAACTTTTACATCTGTACAAAATCCCTATTTCAATTATCAGGAAAATACCATAGTTAATATATTTAATTACCTGCAGCAAGATTCTCATATGTGACATAGGGAAAATTAATTTTTCATATATATTAAATATATGCAACCAGATATCAATAATGACACACTTGAAGTTCTAGATCATATACATATATATGTATTATAATCTGTGTCTAGTTTTTCATATATGACATAGAGAAAAGTCCATATTTTACGTATATGAAGACCTGTAGTCAGATTATTATATATGACTTAGAGAAAGAAAATTGTTCATTTTCTTTTCTTTTCTCTGGATATATGATAATCTCCATCCAGATTCTCATATATAGTATAATAAGAATGGCATCTTTCAAATATTTCCAAATCTGCCTTCAGATTTGCATATGTGACATAGAGAAAATTATATATAAACATATACACACACACATATGCCAAGATTCACCTGAATGACGAGAAAAGTTCATATTTTGTACATCTGAAAAATCTTTGTTCAAGTTTGTTTGTGACATAGAAAAATTTTATTATAGTATATATTGGGAATCTGCAATCACAGTCTCATATCCGACCCAGAGAAACTTGCCTGTTTCAAATGTTTTTATTAGTTGGAGGCTAATTACTTCACAAGATTTCAGTGGGTTTTGTCATACATTGATATGAATCAGCCATGGACTTACACGTATTCTCCATCCCGATCTCCGCTCCCACCTCCCTCTCCACCCGATTCCTCTGGGTCCTCCCAGTGCACCAGGCTGGAGCACTTGTCTCATGCATCCCACCTGGGCTGGTGATCTGTTTCACCATAGATAATATACATGCTGTTCTTTTGAAATATCCCACCCTCACATTCCCCCACAGGGTTCAAAAGTCTGTTCTGTATTTCTGTGTCTCTTTTTCTGTTTTGCATATAGGGTTATCGTTACCATCCTTCTAAATTCCATATACATGTGTTAGTATGCTGTAATGTTCTTTATCTTTCTGGCTTACTTTACTCTGTATAAGGGGCTCCAGCTTCATCCATCTCATTAGGACTGGTTCAAATGAATTCTTTTTAATGGCTGAGTAATATTCCATGGTGTATATGTACCCCAGCTTCTTTATCCATTCATCTGCTGATGGGCATCTAGGTTGCTTCCATGACCTGGCTATTATAGAAGTGGGATTGCTGGGTCATATGACAGTTCTATTTCCAGTTTTTTAAGAAATCTCCACACTGTTTTCCATAGCGGCTGTACTAGTTTGCATTCCCACCAACAGTGTAAGAGGGTTCCCTTTTCTCCACACCCTCTCCAGCATTTATTGCTTGTAGACTTTTGGATAGCAGCCATCCTGACTGGCGTGTAATGGTATCTCATTGTGGTTTTGATTTGCATTTCTCTAATAATGAGTGATGTTGAGCATCTTTTCATGTGTTTGTTAGCCATCTGTATGTCTTCTTTGGAGAAATGTCTGTTTAGTTCTTTGGCCCATTTTTTGATTGGGTCATTTATTTTTCTGGAATTGAGCTGCGGGAGTTGCTTGTATACTTTTGAGATTAATCCTTTGTCTGTTGTTTCATTTGCTATTATTTTCTCCCAATCTGACGGCTGTCTTTTCACCTTACTTTTAGTTTCCTTTGTAGTGCAAAAGCTTTTAAGTTTCATTAGGTCCCATTTGTTTAGTTTTGCTTTTATTTCCAATATTCTGGGAGGTGGGCCATAGAGGATCTTGCTGTGATTTATGTCGGAGAGTGTTTTGCCTATGTTCTCCTCTAGGAGTTTTATAGTTTCTGGTCTTACATTAGATCTTTAATCCATTTTGAGTTTATTTTTGTGTATGGTGTTAGAAAGTGTTCTAGTTTCATTCCTTTACAAGTGGTTGACCAGTTTTCCCAGCACCACTTGTTAAAGAGGTTGTCTTTTTTCCATTGTATATCCTTGCCTCCTTTGTTGAAGATAAGGTGTCCATAGGTTCGTGGATTTACCTCTGGGCTTTCTATTCTGTTCCATTGATCTATATTTCTGTCTTTGTGCCAGTACCATACTGTCTTGATGACTGTGGCTTTGTAGTCGAGTCTGAAGTCAGGCAGGTTGATTCCTCCAGTTCCATTCTTCTTTCTCAAGAGTACTTTGGCTATTTGAGGTTTTTTGTATTTCCATACAAATTGTGAAATTCTTTGGTCTAGTTCTGTGAAAAATACCGTTGGTAGCTTGATAGGGATTGCATTGAATCTATAGACTGCTTTGGGTAGAATAGCCATTTTGAAAATATTGATTCTTCCAATCCATGAACACGGTATGTTTCTCCATCTGTTTGTGTCCTCTTTGATTTCTTTCATCAGTGTTTTATAGTTTTCTATGTATAGGTCTTTTGTTTCTTTAGGTAGATATACTCCTAAGTATTTTATTCTTTTTGTTGCAATGGTGAATGGTATTGTTTCCTTAATTTCTCTTTCTGTTTTTTCATTGTTAGTATATAGGAATGCAAGGGATTTCTGTGTGTTAATTTTATATCCTGCAACTTTCCTATATTCATTGATTAGCTCTAGTAATTTTCTGGTAGAGTCTTTAGGGTTTTCTATGTAGAGGATCATGTCATCTGCAAACAGTGAGAGTTTTACTTTTTCTTTTCCTATCTGGATTACTTTTACTTCTTTTTCTGCTCTGATTGCTATGGCCAAAGCTTCCAACACTATGTTGAATAGAAGTGGTGAGAGTGGGCACCCTTGTCTTGTTCCTGATTTCAGGGGAAATGCTTTCAATTTTTCACCATTGAGGGTGATGCTTGCTGTGGGTTTGTCATATATAGCTTTTATTATCTTGAGGTATGTCCCTTCTATTCCTGCTTTTTGGAGAGTTTTAATCATAAATGAGTGTTGAATTTTGTCAAAGGCTTTCTCTGCATCTATTGAGATAATCACATGGTTTTTATCTTTCAATTTGTTAATGTGGTGTATTACATTAATTGATTTGTGGATATTAAAGAATCCTTGCATTCCTGGGATAAAGCCCACTTGGTCATGGTGTATGATTTTTTTAATATGTTGTTGGATTCTGTTTGCTAGAATTTTGTTAAGGATTTTTTGCATCTATGTTCATCAGTGATATTGACCTGTAGTTTTCTTTTTTTTTGTGGCATCTTTGTCTGGTTTTGGAATTAGGGTGATGGTGGCCTCATAGAATGAGTTTGGAAGCTTACCTTCATCTGCAGTTTTCTGGAAGAGTTTGAGTAAGGTAGGTATTAGCTCTTCTCTAAATTTTTGGTAGAATTCAGCTGTGAAGCCATCTGGTCCTGGGCTTTTGTTTGCTGGAAGAGTTTTGATTACAGTTTCGATTTCCTTGCTTGTGATGGGTCTGTTAAGATCTTCTATTTCTTCCTGGTTCAGTTTTGGAAAGTTATACTTTTCTAAGAATTTGTCCAATTCTTCCAAGTTGTCCATTTTTTTGGCATAGAGCTGGTAGTAGTCTCTTACGATCCTTTGTATTTCTGTGTTGTCTGTTGTGATCTCTCCATTTTCATTTCTAATTTTGTTAATTTGGTTCTTCTCTCTTTGTTTCTTAATGAGTCTTGCTAATGGCTTGTCAATTTTGTTTATTTTTTAAAAAAACAGCTTTTTGCTTTGTTGATTTTTGCTATGGTCTCTTTAGTTTCTTTTGAATTTATTTCTGCCCTGATTTTTAAGATTTCTTTCCTTCTGCTAACCCTGGGGTTCTTCATTTCTTCCTTCTCTAATTGCTTTAGGTGTAGAGTTAGGTTATTTATTTGGTTTTTTTCTTGTTTCTTGATGTAAGCCTGTAATGCTATGAACCTTCCCCTTAGCACTGCTTTTACGGTGTCCCATAGGTTTTGGGTTGTTGTGTTTTCATTTTCATTCATTTCTATACATATTTTCATTTCTTTTTTGATTTCTTCCATGATTTGTTGGTTATTCAGAAGCATGTTATTTACCCTCCATATGTTTTGAGTTTTAACAATTTTTATCCTGTAGTTGAGATCTAATTTTACTGCACTGTGATCAGAAAAGATGACTGGAATGATTTCAATTTTTTTGAATTTTCCAAGACCAGATTTATGGCCCAGGATGTGATCTATTCTGGAGAAGGTTCCGTGTGCACTTGAGAAAAAGGTGAAGTTGATTGTTTTGGGGTGAAATGTCCTATAGATATCAGTTCGGTCTAGCTGGCCCATTGTGTCATTTAAGGTTTGTGTTTCCTTGTTAATTTTCTGTTTAGTTGATCAATCCATAGTTGTGAGTGGGGTATTAAAGTCTCCCACTATTATTGTGTTACTATTAATTTCCTCTTTCATACTCGTTAGTGTTTGCCGCACATATTGCGGTGCTCCTATGTTGGGTGCATATATACTTTTAATTGTTATATCTTCTTCTTCGATTGATCCTTTGATCATTATGTAGTGTCCTTCTTTGTCTCTTTTCACATCCTTTATTTGAAAGTGTATTTTATGTGATATGAGTATTGCGACTCCTGCTTTCTTTTGGTCTCCATTTGCATGTAATATTTTTTCCAGCCCTTCACTTTTAGTCTGAATGTGTCTCTTGCTTTGAGGTGGGTCTCTTGTAGACAGCATATATAGGGGTCTTGTTTTTGTATCCATTCAGCCAATCTTTGTCTTTTGGTTGGGGCATTCAACCCATTTACATTTAAGGTAATTATTGATAGGTGTGGTCCCGTTGCCATTTACTTTGTTGTTTTGGGTTCACGTTTATACAACCTTTCTGCATTTCCTGTCTAGAGAAGATCCTTTAGCATTTTTGAAGAGCTGGTTTGCTGGTGCTGAATTCTCTCAGCTTTTGCTTATCTGTAAAGCTTTTTAATTCTCCTTCATATCTGAATGAAATCCTTGCTAGATACAATAATCTAGGTTGTAGGTTATTCTCTTTCATTACTTTCAGTACGTCCTGCCATTCCCTTCTGGCCTGGAGGGTTTCTATTGATAGATCAGCTGTTATCCTTATGGGAATCCCTTTGTGTGTTATTTGTTGTTTCTCCCTTGCTGATTTTAGTATTTGTTCTTTGTGTTTGATCTTTGTTAATTTGATTAATATGTGTCTTGGGGTGTTTTGCCTTGGGTTTATCCTGTTTGGGACTCTCTGGGTTTCTTGGACTTGGGTGGCTATTTTCTTCCCCATTTTAGGGAAGTTTTCAGCTATTATCTCCTCGAGTATTTTCTCATGGCCTTTCTTTATTTCTTCTTCTTCTGAAACTCCTATGATTCGAATGTTGGGGCGTTTCACAGTGTCTCAGATGTCCCTGAGGTTGTCCTCATTTCTTTTGATCCTTTTTTCTTTTTTCCTCTCTGCTTCATTTATTTCCACCATTTTATCTTCTACCTCACTTATCCTATCTTCTGCCTCCGTTATTCTACTCTAAGTTCCCTCCAAAGTGTTTTTGATCTCATTCATTGCATTATTCATTTTTATTGACTCTTTTTTATTTCTTCTAGGTCTTTATTAAACATTTCTTGAATCTTTTCAATCTTTGTTTCCAGGCTATTTATCTGTAACTCCATTTTGTTTTCAAGATTTTGGATCATTTTTATTATCATTATTCTAAATTCTTTTTCAGGTAGATTCCCTATCTCCTTCTCTTTTGTTTGACTTGGTGGGCATTTTTCATGTTCCTTTACCTGTTGGGTATTTCTTTGCCTTTTCATCTTGTTTAGATTGCTGTGTCTGGAGTGGGCTTTCTGCATTCTGGAGGTATGTGGTTCCTTTTTATTGTGGAGGATTAACCCAGTCGGTGGGGTTAAATGATTGGCTTGTCAAGGTTTCCTGGTTAGGGAAGCTTGTGTCAGTGTTCTGGTGCATGGAACTTGATTTCTTCTCTTTGGAGAGCAATGGAGTGCCCAGTAATGAGTTTTGAGATGGGTCTATGTGTTAGGTGTGACCTTGGGCAGCCTGTATGTTGATGTTCAGGGCTATGTTCCTGTGTTGCTGGAGAATTTGCATAGTATATCTTGCTCTAAAACTTATTGGCTCTTGGGTGGTGGTTGGTTTCAGTGTAGGTATGAAGGCTTTTGGACAGTCACTTATTACTTAAAGTTCCATGTAGTCAGGAGTTTTCTGGTGTTCTCAGGTTTGGGCTTAAGTCTCCTGCCTCTGGATTTCAGTTTTATTCTTCCTGTAGTCTCAGGACTTCTCCAACTATACAGCCCTGATAAGAAAACTTCTAGGTTAATGGCTAAAAGATTCTCCCCCGTTAGGGACAACCAGAGAGGTTCACAGAGTTACATGAAGAAGAGGAGAGGGAGGAGGAAGATAGAGATGAGCAGGAGGAGAAAAAGGGGGACTTAAGAGGAGAGAGACAGATCTACACAGCTGTCTGTTCCCAGAGTGTTCTCTGTAGCCCAGTCACCTACAAAGATTCACAGAATTGGATTGGGAAGAGATGAGGAAAGGAGGAAATACAGGTGTTCTGAGGTAGAAAACAGAAGGTCAAGATTGGGAGAGAATAATCTTCAGTTTAAAAATAGGGCTTCTCTCTCTCTTTTTTTTTTTTGTAAGGTTATAGTATATTGAAAATGAAAATTAAGGAGTAGTAGAGAAGTACTAGAGGACTTTAAAAGAAATAAGAGAAAAAGAAAAATAGAAAATAGAAGAGAAAAAGGAAAGAAAACAAAAAGAAAAAAAAAGAAAGAAAGAAAAAAAAATTTTTCCCCCTAATTAAAAAAATCGTAAAAATCTATGGAAATGAAAGTTAAGGAGTAATGGGGGAGTAATAGGGATTTTAAAGGAAAATAAAAGAGAAAAAATAAAAAAGAAAAAAAAAAGAGAAAAAAGTAAAATTATATCTAGGAGTTTCTCTGGAGCTGTTGCGGTCAGTGTGGGTTTGGTTGTTTCAGATAGCTCCTCATTCCAGCTTACACTTCTCGATGTCTACAGGCCTTTTCCGGTGTATTCAGTGTTTTCTAGAGGGATTTTAATCTGTTGCACCAGTGCCTTCTGAAGCGGTTCCCTTTGTTTATTTGGCTTCTGTTTGCCGGTCTCTTCAGAGCCTCATTTCCGCCCTGACACAGGCGGGCGGAGGTGGACTCTTTTTCAGGTAGCTAGTTCCGTCGCTCTGCGGGGAGGGGCTGGCGCCGCGGGGACAGGCTGTTGTTGCCGGGAGGGGCTGATGCTGCTTTCTCCGTCTGCTGCTCAGGCTCCTGGCTGTTCTATATGGAGCGTGCCCTGCGCTGCGCGAGGTTCCAGCCCCCGGGTGTTCCACAAAAGCGCTCAACGAAAAGCTGCTCCTGCTCTCTGTGCCTTCCCCGTCAGAGCAGTCCAGGGAGCCAGGGGCTTGGTGGGTGCACTCTCCCCAGGTGTGGTGCACCCACTCCCTTCCACGGACTCAGTCTCAGTTTCCGCTGGCGCCAGTCGGGTGCCTGCGCCTTCTGCCCCCGGCATCCCCAGCCCCAGTCCCAGCCCGCGCAGGTCAGGTGCCTGCGCCCTGTGTCTTGCCGCGACCTTCCCCTCCCCCCTGCCTCCTGCCTCCGGCGGGGCTGGGCCGGTCCGCAGCCTGCGAGCTCTTCTCTGGATTTTCTCGGTCTCTTTGTTCTGCGAATGGCCGGCAGTGTGTTCAGGCCGGTTAATTTACTCTCTCTCTTTTGGTCTCCCACAGTTCAAGTAGGGAACTCACAGAAGCTCCCTCCGATTGTCCTCAGGGCACTCAGGCCCGGACCCTACCCCAAGCAATGACGCCTAAGACTTCCCGGGACGGATCTCCGTCCTTAGGTCTTTTGTCTCACTTTTTATCTTTTACATTTTGTCCTACCTCCTTTCGAAGACAATGGGCTGCTTTTCTGGGCGCCTGATGACCTCAGCTAGCAATCAGAAGTTGTTTTGTGAAGTTTGCTGTGCGTTCAGTAATTCTTTCGATGAATTTGTAGGAGAGAAAGTGGTCTCCAGAGAAAACTCAATGTTTTTAATCATGCAAAGATGCACACTGATTCTCCTATGGGATATAGATAAATTTCCATAAATAATACACATGAAAATCTGCATTCCACCCTTAATATACAGAACAGAGAAAATTCTATATGTGAAATATGTAAAAGCCCATATCCTCAAATATCATAAGTAGAAAATTCCATATTTCTTAGACATGAAAATCTTCACCTAAATTTCTCTGGATGATAGAGAAAATCTCATTTCATATAAACATATTATAAAAATTTTAACCCAGGTTTTCATATATAACATTAGCAAAATTCATATTTAACACTGAAAAATATGCACTCAGATTCTCTTACATTACATTTAGAAAATTCCATGTTTCATATGAATGAATATCTGCACACATATATTGCATATATGTGCAGTATTGCAATTTCCCAATGTCATGTATGAGAATTTCGGTGCAGATTTTTACATGTATGAAAATATGCATCAGGACAGAGTGAACTCTGTTCGTTTCTAAGACAAATCAATCAATATCATGGTAATCCAAGTCTATGCCCTGGCCAGTAATGCTGAAGAAGTGGAAGCTGAGTGATTCTTTGAAAGCCTACAAGACCTTCTGAAACTAACACCTCCAAAAGATGTCCTTTTCATTATAGGGCACTGGAATGCAAAAGTAGGAAGTCAAAAAAACACCTGGAGTAATAGGTAAATTTGGCCTTGGAGTACAGAATGAAGCTGGGGAAAGGCTAATATATTTCTGCCAAGAGAATGCAGTGGTCATAGCAAACACTCTCTTTCAACAACACAAGAGAAGACTCTACACATGGACATCTCCAGATGGACAACACCAAAATCAGATTGATTATATTCTTTACAGCCAAAGATGGAGAAGTTCTATACAATCAGCAAAAAAAGACCAGGAGCTGACTGTGGCTCAGATCATGAACTCCTTATTGCCAAATTCACACTTTAATAGAAGGAAGAGGGGGAAACTACTAGACCATTCAGGTATGACCTATGTCAATCCCTTATGACTCTACAGTGGCAGGGAGAAATAGATTTAAGATAGATTTGTATTTAAGAATAGATCTGATAGACAGGGTGCCTGATGAATTATGGTCAGAGGTTTGTGACATTGTACAGGAGACAAGAATCAAGACCACCCCAAGAAAAAGAATTGCAAGAAAGCAAAGTGCCTGTCTGAGGAGGCCTTATAAAAAGGTGTGAAAAGAAGAGAAGTGAAAAGCAATGTAGAAAAGGAAATATATACCCATTTGAATGCAGACTTCCAAAGAATACAAGGAGAGGGAAAAAAAAAAAAAAAAGCCCTCCTCAGTGACCAATGCAAAGAAATAGAAGAAAACAATAGAATGGTAATGACTAGAGATCTCCTCGAGAAAATTAGAAATAACAAGGGAACATTTAATGCAAAGATGGGCTCAGGAAAGGATAGAAATCGTATGGACCTAAAAGAAGCAGAAGCTATTAAGAAGAGGTGGCAAGAGTACATAGAAGAACTATACAAAAAATATCTTCACGACCAAGATAATCCGGATGGAGTGATCACTCAAACTCATCTAGTGCCAAATATCCTGGAGAGTGAAGTCAAGTGGGCCTTAGGAATAATCACTACAAACAAAGCTAGTGGAGGGATGGAATTCCAGTTGAGCTATTTCATTTTTTTTTTTCATTTATTTTTATTAGTTGGAGGCGAATTACAATATTGTAGTGGTTTTTGCCATACATTGACATGAATCAGCCATGGATTTACATGTGTTAAGATGGTGGAGGAATAGGATGGGGAGACCACTTTCTCTCCTACAAATTCATCGAAAGAACAATTGAACGCTGAGCAAACTTCACAAAACAACTTCTGGCCACTAGCAGAAGACATCAGGCGCCCAGAAAATCAGCCCATCATCTTCAAAAGGAGGTAGAAGAAAATATAAAAGATAAAAAGAGAGATAAAAGAGCAAGGGACGGAGACCCATCCCAGGAAGGGAGTTGTAATAGAGGAAGTTTCCAAACACCAGGAAACCCTCTCACTGGTGGGTCTGGGGGAAGTTTTTGAATCTCGGAGGGCAACATAACTGGGAGGAAAAATGAATAAAACCCACAGATTACATGGCTAAAAGCAACTCCCAGCAGAAAAGTACCCCAGACACCCGCATCCACCACCAGCAAGTGGGGGCAGAACAGAGAGAAGCGGGCAGCATTACTTCCGGTAAGGACCAGGCCCAAATGACCTGAGGGCAATTGGAGGGAGCTAACATGAGACAACAGCTTAAACTGTGGGGTAGCAAGAGAGAGAGAATTAACCGACCCGAACACACTGCAGGCCATTTGCAGAACAAAGGGACTAAGCAATTCCAGAGAAGAGCTAGCCAGCAGCAGACCAGCCCGTCCCCCACCAGAGGCAGGAGGCAGGGGTGAGGAGAAAGGGGCAAACTCAGCCCCAGAGATGGCACCCGTTACCAAACTGCAAACAGGCCTCCAGTTTCTAACGAAAGACTTCCTGAGATTCTGGATGGTTGACATCCGCCGGGAGAGTTGTGGCCAGAGGCCAGTTCCAGAGACCAGACACAAGGTGCCTGCACCCGACTGGCATGGGCAGAAACAGGCTGAGACCACGGAGGGGATAAGGCACACCACACCCAGGGAGAGTGTGCCCATCAAGCTCATGACTGCCTGAGCTGCTCGGGCCGGGGAAGGCACAAAATGCAAGCCCAACCGAGTCCGTGTTTTTACAGAATACCCCATAAATTGGAACTGCAATGCAACGCAGGGCCCACTCCATATAGAGCATCCGGGAGCCTGAGCAGTGTAGACGGGGAAAGCACACACCCGTGAGCAGGGGCAAATCCAATGTGGCCAGAACACTGTGGGTCCTCCCACACAGGCCAGTGACATTTGTTTACAGTGCTCTTCCCTCCCGCAGCACAACTGAACCAGTGAACCTAAACAAGAGATTGACTCCGCCTGCCTGGATCAGGGCGGAAATTAGACAATCAAGAGACTGCCAAACAGAAACCAAAATAAACAAAGGGAACCACTTCAGAAGTGACCAGTGCAACAGATTAAAATCCCTGTAGGTAAGACCAACTACACCGGAAGGGGCCTGTAGATATCCAGAAGTGTAAGCTGGAACGAGGAGCTATCTGAAACTGAACTGAACCCACACTGACCACAACTGCTCCAGAAAAATTCCTAGATATATTTTTACTTTATTTTTCTTAATTAAAAAAAAATTTTTTCTTCTTTACTTTTCTAATTTTTCTCCTTTATTTTGTTTTAAAATTCCCTATTATTCCTCCGTTACTCCTTAACTTTAATTTTCATATATTTTTACTATTTTTTTAATTAGGAAATTTTTTTCCTTGTTTTATTGCTTTTCTCTTATTTTCTTTTAAAGTCCTCTATTACTCCTCTATTACTCCTTAATTTTCATTTTTATTTCACTATAACCTTGAAAAAAAAGGAAAAGCCTTATTTTTAAACTGAGCTTCATATATATTTTAAAATTTTTGTGTGTTTTTGTTTTTGTTTTTAATATTGTATTTTTAAGAGTCTAACCTCTACTCTAGATTTTTGATCTTTGTTTATCAGTATTTTATATCAATTTTTGACATTTAAGAATCCAATATTCAGTACCCATTTTTACTCAGGAGTGTGTTGATTACTCTCTCCCACTTTTGACTCTCCATTTTCTACTTCAGATCACCTCTATTTCCTCCCTCCCCCTTCTCTTCCCAATCCAATTCTGTGAATCTCTGTGGGTGTCTGGGCTACAGAGAACACTTCAGGAACAGAGAGCTGTGTAGATCTGTCTCTCTCCTCTTGAGTCCCCCTTTTCTCCTCCTGCTCATCTCTATCTCCCTCCTCCCTCTCCTCTTCTTCATGTAACTCTGTAAACGTCTCTGGCTGTCCCTCATGGTGGAGAATCTTTTCACCATTAACCTAGAAGTCTTACTATCAGTGCTGTATAGTTGGAGAAGTCTTGAGACTACTTGAAGAATAAGACTGAAATCCAGAGGCAGAAGACTTAAGCCCAAAACCCGAGAACACCAGAAAACTCCTGACTACAGGAAACATTAAGTAATAAGAGACTATCCAAAAACGTCCATACCTACACTGAAACCAACCACCACCCAAGAGCCAGTAAGTCCCAGAGCAAGACATACCATGCAAATTCTCCAGCAATGCAGGAACATAGCCCTGAGCGTCAACATACAGGCTGCCCAAAGTCACACCTATCACATAGACCCATCTCAAAACTCATTACTGGACACTCCATTGCACTCCAGAGGGAAGAAATCCAGTTCCATGAACCAGAACACCGACACAAGCTTCCCTAACCAGGGAACCTTGGCACACCAATCGTCCAACCCCACCCACTGGGTGAAACCTCCACAATAAAAAGGAACCACAGACCACCAGAATACAGAAAGCCCACTCCAGACACAGCAATCTAAACAAGATGAAAACGCAGAGAAATACCCAATAGGTAAAAGAACATGAAAAATGCCCACCAAGCCAAACAAAAGAGGAGGAGATAGGGAATCTACCTGAAAAAGAATTTAGAATAATGATAATAAAAATGATCCAAAATCTTGAAAACAAAATGGAGCTACAGATAAATAGCCTGAAGACAAAGATTTAGAAGTGCAAGAAATTTCTCTGGATGATATAGAAAATCTCTTTTCATATAAATATATAATAAAAATTTGAACCCAGGGTTTTGTATATAACATTAATAAAATTCATATTTAACACTGAAAAATATGCACCCAGATTCTCTTACTTTACAGTTAGAAAATTCCATGTTTCATATGAATGAATATCTGTACACATATATCTCATTTATGTTCAGTATTGAATTTTCCCAATGTCAGGTATGAGAATTTAGGTGCAGATTTTTACATGCATGAAAATATGCATCCAGATATTCACATATTATAGAGGCATTTCTATATTATGTGTATATTATAATATATTCTATAATATTAATATTAGTAATATGTAATATTTTGTCTTAATTTCATATATGACAGAAAAGTTTCCATTTTTCATATCCAGAGTCTAGATATTCCTGTGTCACAGAGATACTTTGATATTTCATTTATGTGAAAGCCTTACCCAGGCTTACATATTTGACAGAGAAAATTCCACATTTCATGTCTGAATATAAATCTGCATTCAGATTACTGTGTGTGACATTGAGAAAATTCCAAATGAATTCTTTTTAATGGCTGAGTAATATTCCATGGTGTATATGTACCACAGCTTCCTTATCCATTCATCTGCTGATAGGCATCTAGGTTGCTTCCATGTCCTGGCTATTATAAACAGTGCTGCGATGAACATTGGGGTGCACGTGTCTCTTTCTTTAAAAAATCTGTATGCAGATTCTCTTATGTGTCAGAAGGAAAATTCCATATATCATATGTGTGAAAATTTGCACCCAAATTCTGATATATGTCTCAAGGGAAATTCAATGTTTCATATACATGATTACCTGCACACAGAATCTCATATAAGACAGAGACAAAATATCACATTTTACATCTATGAAAACCTGTGCCCAGATTCCCATGTATGATGTAAGTATGTCCATATTGTATATATTTAAAAGTCTGAGTCATGTTTCTCATGTGTGACAGAGGAAATTCTCAATTCAATATATACTGTCATCCGAACCCAGGTTCTGATAGGTGACATAAAATTCCACATTACGTATACATGAAACTTTCATCACATTCTTTCATATGACTTAGAGAAAAATCTCTGTTTCACGTATAGGAAAATCAGTACCCAGATCTTTGTATGTGACAGACAATATTTCAAATTCATGTATATGAAAATTCTCATTCAGATTATGTGTGTAAGATAGTGAAAATCCATATTTCACATATGTAAAATTCTCTACTCAGGTTTTCATATGTGAACTCAAGTATATTCCATATAAAAGTAATTAAAATGGTATAGCCAGATTCTCATGTATGGGATAGGCAATTCATTGTTTCAAGTATATTGAAAACTTATACCTAGATTCACATATACTAAACATAGAAAATTCTTTACATTATAGGTATTATAATCTTCACCCAGATTCTGTGCTGAGGTTTTCACAAGTGACACAAAGAATCTTCTATTTGATATCCTCTATTTGAGAGTCTGCACCCAGATTTGCATATGTAAGCAAGATTCTATTATGTGACCTATAGGAAATTCCACATTTCATACATATAATCAGCACTTCGATTTTCACATTTGGCATATATAAATTTTCATATTTCTTAACGTTCAGTTCAGTTCAGTTGCTGAATCCTGTCTGACTGTGCGACCCCATGAACCGCAGCATGCCAGGCCTCTCTGTCCATCACCAACTCCCGGAGTCCATCCAAACCCACTTCCATTGTGTCGGTGATGCCATCCAACCATCTCATTCCCCTGTCATCCATTTCTCCTCCTACCTTCAATCTTTCCCAGCATCAGGGTCTTTTCAAATGAGTCAGCTCTCCTCATCAGGTGGCCAAAGTACTGGAGTTTCAGCCTCAACAATCAGTCCCTCCAGTGAAAACCCAGGACTGGTCTCCTTTAGGATGGACTGGCTGGATCTCCTTGTAGCCCAAGTGACTCTCAAGGGTCTTCTTCAACACCACAGTTCAAAGCCATCAATTCTTTGGTACTCAGCTATATATATATCTGCATGCAAATTTCATATATGGCATAGAGAATATCTCATATAACCTACACATAAAAATTTAGGTCAAATTCTCATATGGGACATAGATAATATTCCTTCGGTTATATATGTGAAATATGCACCCTGGTTTTCATATTCCATCTCATATATACATACACACACACACACACACACACACACACACACACACACACACACACATATATATATATATAATCTTCATCCAGATCCCATATGTGGCATACAATGTTCCATATTTCATATAAATATAATGTATGCAGAAATACTCATATTTCAAATGCAGGCAAGTATATATTTCACACAAATGAAAATCTGCCATCATATTACCATATATAACTTAGAGGCGTTTTCCTATTTCATATATGAAAAGACACACTAGGTGCCTCTCATAGGTGACATAAGGAAAATTCCCTATTTTGTATGTATGAAAATATGCCCCTAGTTTCTCACATTGACAGGAGGAAAATCTATAATATTAAAATTTACATCCAGAGTCTCAATTGCTAAAGTGGTAAAATTCCATATTTCATATACCTTAATGTCTGCTGTAGATTATTTTATATGACACAGAAGAAATTCCATATTTTTATATAGGATAATTTGCACAATGATACTCATATTTGATTTAGGGAGAATTTGATATTTCATATATGTGAAAATCAGTGCCCAGATTTTCATATGCTACCTAGAGTAAAGGGAATATTTCAAATATTTGAAAAACTCTGTCATATTCTTGTATGTGAGACACGAAAACTCCAAATGTTAAGTAAGAAATTTGTGCATAAAGATTGTCAAATGTAAGACTGTGAAAATTACATCTTTTCACTTAAATAAAAATCTACATATGTATTTGCATATGTAACAGAGAAGACCTCATATATCATATATTAAAATCTATACTAAAGTTGTCATAAATGTCATAGAGAAAAATCCATACATTATTATGTGATTATCAGTGGCCCATATTATGTTTGTGACATAGAGAAAATTCCATATGACTTGCATGTAAAAATCTGTGTTCAGATTTCCATTCGTGACGTGGAGGAAATTCTCTATTTCATAAGCATTAACATGTAGACTGATTCTATATATGCCGTCAGGAAAACTGATACCAACCTAGACACTATATTTAAAAGCAGACACTCCTTTGCCAACAAAGGTCTGGATAGTCAAGGCTAATGGTTTTTCCAGTAGTTATGTATGGATGTGAGAGTTGACAACTGTCGACTCTAAAGTAAGCTGTAAAGAAAGCTGAGCACTGAAGAATTGATGCTTTTGGACTGTGGTGTTGGAGAAGACTCTTGTGAGTCCCTTGGACTGAAGGGATTGAAGGCAGGAGGAGAAGGGGAACGACAGAGGATGAGATGGTTGGATGGCATGACCGACTCAATGGACATGAGTTTGGGTCAACTCTGGGAGTTGGTGATGGACGGGGAGGCCTAGGTGCTGCAGGCCATGCGGTTGCAAAGAATCGGACATGTCTGAGTGACTGGACTGAACTGATTCACGTATATTAAATACGAACTTTTCATATTTTAGTAACATCAGGGTTAAGGTTGTCATTATATGAAATATATAGTTTTATCTATAATGATTACAAGAATCACGGTGCAGATTTTCATTTTACATGGTGATTTTTCTGTGTCAGCTATAAGAATATGATGTTTATTTTATATATAAGCATCTGAGTGTTTATTTTAAGACATGTGAAATATGAAAATTTATATATGTTATATATGTGAACCCAAGTGCAAAATATTATACTATAAAATATGGACTATCCCATAGATGATAGAGAAAAGAATCTGGTTAAAGATTTGCATATACAAGAAATTTAGAATGCTATCTATATCAGATGAGCATCTGGAATCAGATATTTGGGTGTATGAAACAATGGAATTTTCTTTTTGTCACATAAAAATCACAACACAAATTTTAAGATATATTAAATACTAAATTTCTATATGTGAGATATTAGAACATGGGTGCAGCATTTTAAATATATTTAGTAGGGCATTAGAGTTTCCCTGGAGAGTCCCTTCGACTGCAAGGAGATCCAGCCAGTCCATCCCAAAGGAGATAAGTCCTGGGTGTTCATTGGAAGGACTGATGCTGAAGCTGAAACTCCAATACTTTGGCCACCTCATGCGAAGAGTTAACTCACTGGAAAAGACCCTGCTGCTGGGAGGGACTGGGGGCAGAGGGTGAGATGGCTGGATGGCATCACCGACTCAATGGACATGAGTTTGGGTAATCTCCAGAAGTTGGTGACGGACAGAGATGCCTGGCGTGCTGAGAATCGCGGGGTCACAAAGAGTTGGACACGACTGAGCAACTGAACTGAATTGAGGGTTTCCCTAATAGCCCAGTTGTTAAAGAACCTGCCTGCAATGCAGGAGGTTGGAGTTCAATTCCTGGGTAGTGAAGATCCCCTGGAGAAGGGAAAGGCTACCCAGTCCAGCATTCTGGCTGACAGAATTCCATGGACTCTATGACCTACGGGGTAGCAAAGAGCCAGACACAACTGAGCAACTTTCACTTCACTTAGAACGTCAATTGATGTTAACTGGGAAGGTTTACTTTTGACTCTCAATTTTCACTCATTGATCTTTGTTTATCCTCTTGCTAATACAACACTGTCCTGATTATTGTCCTGATCACCTGACTGGCTTTCATTTTCACTTTCAATATGGTATTATCTAGATGTCACATGTGATACGCTGCTGCTGCTGCTAAGTCGCCTCAGTCGTGTCTGACTCTGTGCGACACCATAGACGGCAGCCCAGCAGGCTGGTCTGTCCCTGGAGTTCTCCAGGCAAGAATGCTGGGGTGGGGCTCCATTTCCTTCTCCAATGCATGTGTGCATGCTATATTGCTTCAGTCGTGTCTGACTCTCTGCGACCCTATGGACAGCAGCCCACCAGGCTTCTCTGTCCGCAGGATTCTCTAGGCAAGAATCCTGGAGTGGGTTGCCCTTTCCTTCTCCAATTCATGTGTGCATGCTAGGTCGCTTCAGTCGTGTCCGAGACTGTGTGACCCTATGGACAGCAGCCCACCAGGCTCCTCTGTCCACAGGATTCTCTAGGCAAGAACACTGGGTTGGGTTGCCATTTCCTTCTCCACACATATGATATATATGGATACAAATTTTTATACATGTGTAATAAGGAATTTCCCTTCTCTCAGACACTTAAAATTGGCTAAGATTTTAATATAACATACAAAACATGCAATTTCACTGTATTCCCAATGAAAATCTCAGCTCATATTTTTATATATAGTTTAATGCATAATTTTCTCTCATACACAAAAATATATATTATTATCCACCCACGTTTATCTTATCTGAGCTTCTTGGGTGGTTCAGCTGGTAAAGAAACCACTGGCAATACAGGAAACCTCCATTTGATCCCTGGGTCAGGAAGATCCCCTGGAGAAGGGAATGGAGATTTGCTCTAGTGTTCCTGCCTGGAGAGTCCAAAGGGCAGAGGAACTTGGCAGGTCATGGGGTCGCAAAGAATAGGACATGACTGAGTGACTGAACAATATTTTATCCAAAATTTGCACAGCTTATGGCAGTGAAACGTCAAGATGATAGTATAATAATGACACTGTCTTGGCAGGAAAATATAATTGCACACTTTAATATATATGAGATATAAGTTTTTCTCCAAGACACATATTGAAATCTGAACACAGATATTTACCTGTATGAAATATGGAATTTTGTACTTGACCCGTATGAGGTTTGGGTTCAGATTCATGTATATGAAATATGGAATTTTCTATGTCAAATGTGAGAAATGCTGTATATTTTCATGTATATGTATATAAATGATACATGTATACATATAATAAATACATGTATATTTCCACATAGAGAAAATATAAAATTTCTCGATGTCATATTGAATACTGTGTCTTCATTTTCATATGCATGAAATATGTAATCTTATACATGTTAAATATGTGTATCTGGGTGCAGATTTCCATATATAGGATATGTGAAGATTTCTCTCTGTTATACAGGAGAATCTGGATGGAGATTACATATTATAATCTATATAAGATATAGAATATTCTCTATATCATTTATGATAATTTGGATGCATATATGTCTATATATATTTGAAAAATGGAATTTTCTTTGTGTCACATATCAAAATCTAGTTACAGATTTTTAATTATATTAAATATGATATATACCTGATATCTGAAACAGCGTTTTTTGTTTGTTTGTTTGTTTTTTTATTTTGTTTATTGTGAGTTGTTTCTCAGTCGGTCATGTCTGACTCTTTGTGACCCCATGTACTGCCACACTCCAGGCTTCCCTGTCTTTCACTATCTCCCTAGTGTGCTCAGACTCTTTTTCATTAAGTCAGTGATGCCATCCAATCATCTCATCCTGTCATCCCCTTCTCCTGCCCTCAGTCTTTCGCAGCATCAGAGTCTTTTCCAATGAGTCAGTTCTTCACATGAGGTGGCCAAAGTATTAGAACTTTAGCTTCAATCCTTCCAAAGAACATTCAGAAGAGTAGTGGTAGCTCATTGTTTTAATTTTCATTTCCCTAATTACATGATGTGGAGTATCTCTTTATATGTGTTTTTGCCACCTGTAGTTCTTTGGTGCGGTGTCTGTCTAGCTCTTAGGTTCATTTTTTAGATTTAATTGCTTGTTTTCTTGTTGAGTTTTGAGAGTTCTTTGTATGTTTTGGATAATAGTCCATTATCAGGCTGTCTTTTGCAAATATTTTCTCCCAATTTATCGCTTATCTTCTCATCTTCTTACAGATTTGTAACAAGAAATCACTTTTATTTTTTTAATGAGTCACTTTAAAGAGAAATATTTAGGAAATGATAGTCAAAACAGTTAGAATGTAACAAAACAAAAGAAACTATAGCCAAGGGACTCAGATTTGGTTATTACCAATGATACACAAAGAGCCTGGTACACAGTTTTGCTCCCAAGCTTCGATACCTGGCAATTATTATGCCTATTTTACCATTTGAACAGTATTGGCAGCTATTGCTGATTTTCTTGCTACTATAACTATGGCATATTACTTTGGCTAATACTATTATTATTGTTAATATTTGTAATGTATTATTTTGATGAACCTCAGTATTGCTTGTATCTCACTTGTTTCTCTGTGTGACCTATGGTTATCTAGGTGTAGATTTTCATATATATATATGTGACACAAGTTTTTCTAACTCATATATGACAATCTGGGTGGTGATTTCCACATGTATGAAATAAACAGTTGTCTCTGTGTTACATGTGATAATCTAGTCACAATTTTTCATAAATATAACACATGCAATTTTGTCTATGTCATATATGGAGAATCTGGGTACAACATATCATATTACAACATACAGAGTGTACACTATTCACATAAAAGGGTTAGAACCAAGATTTTCATGGGAATGTCATATAGAATGCTCTGCATGTCATAGATAAACATCTGGGGCAAATTAGGAAACATAACATTTTATATATGCAACTTTTGGGCCATTATTATCACTGTTATCTTAATACTTAACCGGCATAAGTTGTGCAAAATTTGGATAGAATGTTGTTGTTTTGCTCAGTCACATGTGACTCTTTGTGACCCAGTGGGCTCTAGCCCACCAGTCTCCTCTGTCCATGGGATTCTTCAGGCAAGAATACTAGGGCAGGTTTCCATTTCCTTCTCCATGGGATCTTCCTGACAGGGATGAAATGGAGGTCTCCTGCCTTCAAAGTGGATTCTTAACTGGCTGAGCCACCATGGAAGTCCAGATAGGATGAATGCTGATGGATAATAATAGCTCCCTGGCAGATAGGAGACAGGTCGACTCAGGAGCTTCTGCCTCAGAACCAGAGGAATCATTCAGGGTCAGTGCCTGTCGGCCACAAGTTCCCAGCGTACCCAGGTTATGGACCCATGCTGGGTGGCACCTATCCTGCCCCCGAAGCTCGCTCTGACCACAGTGGTAGCACTACCCTGGGCCCCCTGTTGGGAGGAGAGGGTGCAAGAGACCTAATGTTGCATGGAAGCGGGAGGGCAGTGCGAGGGTGGAGGTGTGAGAGCCAGGCATTGAGATGGGCTGAGAGATGCAGCACATCCAACAGAAATAGTGGGAGAGAGGTGGAGGTGCTGGAGCTAAGGAAGGCACACTCAGTAACACCAGGTAAGAGGGAACAGAGTACATAGAGCCATTGGGGCTCTGGCAGTGTGGAGGGGTGTGAGGAAGGAGCAAGTGCTTGGTTGGGGTAGGGTGCCAGATGGAACAAAAATCCAAGATGCCCAGTTAAATTTCAGATAAATAACCAATACTTAGGAAACATACATGTGTCCCCAGTATTGCATGGGTCATGCCCATATTAAAAAGTTCTGATTATTCTCCTGAAGTTAGAGTCTAACTGGGTGTCCTGTAATTTTATCTGGCAGCTCTAGCGGGAGAGATGAGAGGTGGGAGTAGGGAGTATGGGCTACTGTTGCGGGAGCGGGGTGGGAGGAGGGGGTTTACAAGGCAAATGGAGTGGGTGTTGAGAAGCACAGGAAGGGCTTGAAGTGGAGGTACAGTGACACCAGAGAGAGGACACCAACTGGGTGGCCCCTGGATTTTTACTTGTTAGACAAATGGCACCCTACCCCAGTCAAAGCTGGGGATGTGGCAGGAACAGGCTCAAACTTGGACAGGTGGGTGGGGCTGTGGGGTGGGAGTTCCTGGTGCATAGGTGGGTAATGCATTACTGTGGCCTCAGTGCCAGACTGTGGCCATAGGCACTAGGGTCTAGGGCATACTTTTTAGCCAGACACCCCCCACCCCCCACCAGAAGCATGGTATCCCCCAGGTTCTGAACTTAAGAGTCCAGTTTTGTTCAGACACTAGTGGAAATGATTCCATTTTTGTCTTTATCTTTTTATAAAAGTGCTTTATTTATTTATTTCTGGCTGCACTGGGTCTTCAGTAGTTGCGACACTATCAGTTAGTGCTTTGAGCAACAGTGAGGCCCGTGTCCACTTCACTGGCAGGTGGACTCTTAACTACTGGACCACTAGGGAAGCCACCTATCCTTTTTAAATTCTAGGAACAATCTTTTCACACCCACTGGAGTAGTCGTTGTTCAGTTGCTTCTGACTTTTTGCTCACCTGCAGACTGTAACCCTCCAGGCTTCACTGTCCTTTGCTATCTCCCAGAGCTTGCCCAAATTCATGGCTGTTCATGGCCACAACTTGGTGATACCATCAAATCATCTCATCCTCTGTCATCCCCTTCTCCTCCTGCTATCAGTCTTTCCCAGCAGCAGGGTCTTTTCCAAGGAGTCAGCCTTTTCACATCAGATGGCCAAAGTATTGGAGCTTAAGCTCCAGCAACAGTCCTTCCAATGAATATTAAATATTGATTATTAATATTCAGGGATGTCTCCCACTGGAAATGAAAATCTAAATTCTGTCACCATGTCAAGTGGATATGATTTAACTTTGTCAGGGAGAAGAGGGATTTTTTTATTTGTTTGACTGTGGCAGGTGTCAGGGAGTGCAGTAGTAAAGCATCTGCCTGCCAATGCAAGAGATGCTGGAGACACAGGTCAGAAAGCTCCCCTAGAAGAGGAAATGGAAACCCATTCCAATATTCTTGCCTAGAAAATTCCATGGGTGGAGGAGCCTAGTGGGCTCCAAAGAGTCATGTGGGCTCCAAAGAGTCAGACATGACTGAGAGACTGATCACACAGATCTTAAACAGGTCTTAGTTGCTGGAGGCGGAATCTCCCTTGTCGTGTCTCTTAGAATATTTCTATGTGGGAAGATTCATGGGGGCAGAGCCAGGCTCTCTTGTTATAGTAAGTAGGTTAGTTTCAACTAGACATATGGGATCTTTTGTTCCCCAACCAGGGTTTGAACTCACATCCCTTGCATTGTAAGGCAGATTCTTTACCTCTGGGCCAGCTGGAAAGTCCTGAGAATAGTTGACTGAACCCCTCTCCCTGGAGTCTCGAGGCGAACTTCTTTAAGGAACTTATACTTTAAAGAATTAAAGAATTAAAAATTGACGGCACCTAGCATTTACTGGGGCTTCCCTGGTGGCTCAGTGCTAAAGAATCTGCCTGTAGTGCAGATGCATGTTCCATCCTTGGGTCAGGAAAATTTTCTGAGGAAATGGCAACCCACTCGAGGATTCTTGCCTTGGAAATCACATGGACAGCAGAGCCTGATGGGCCACAGTCTATGGAGTTGTAAAAATTTGTATACATCTGAGCAACTGAACAGCAACACTTGCTGAGCACCAGTGTACTCTGTGAGCTGAGTGTCTCATTCAGTGTGATTTCTGGTTCTCTGCCCTATAGTAAGGTCTGTGCTCAGCTGATGGGAAGAATATAGCTCAGAGAGGTGTGGGCTTTGGCCAGCCAAGGTGACCCAGGAGAATTTGGAGATGGGCAATCCCCTCGCTTCTAACTCCATGCTTCTTGCCACAAATTTAAGTGGCAAATGGTGGGAATCCAGGTAACACAAAGGAAAAAGTAATTTTGGATGTGCGTGTGTGCTCAGTCATATCTGACTCTCTGAGACGCTATGGAATGTAGCTCACCAGTGTCCTCAGTTCATGGGATTCTGCAGGCAAGAATACTGGAGTGGGTGGTCACTTCCTTCTCCAGGGGGTCCCCCGAACCCAGGGATTGAACTCAAGTCTCCTGAGGCTCCTACATTGCAGGCGGATTCTTCACCCACGGAGCTACCTGGGAAGCGCAATTTTGGATGTGGTGTCTTCCTAAATCATGGCAAATGAGATCCCTCCAGATTAAACTCACAGCAGGACTCTGTTAGGAATGCTTTTGAATTCGTCTGCTTACCAAGCAGAGCGCACTTGTAGCCTTTAAGTCATTCAGAATGTGGGACCGAGGTTCTTGGTGGAGCTGCATCCACAGCGCCCCCCGCCCCG
Organism: Dama dama; assembly: GCF_033118175.1. NCBI lineage: Eukaryota > Metazoa > Chordata > Mammalia > Artiodactyla > Cervidae > Dama > Dama dama. The sequence continues at coordinate 3,577,043 of NC_083715.1, read as the reverse complement.
CCCACCACCCTGTCACAGTGCAGGAATCGAGGCTCAGGAAGCGGAATAGGCAGAGCAGCCCATGGTACTTTCCCACAGTTTCACCCAAGCTCACGGAATCACACGATATTATCAACTCCCCAGAGGTTCCAACTGTATGAACAGCTCGGGCTGGTGAGCCCAGCAGCCTCAAAGCTTCGGCTGTTTCTTTCAGAAGGCATCAAAAAGGCAGAAGGTCTATGATCTCCCCTCTTGTCTAGGACGAGACGAGCCAAGGCATCTTGAATAGACCCAGGGAAAGGTCAATTTTCTGCCTCCTGGGCTAGAAGAGCAGAAAGGAGACATGAGGACCTGCTAGGAGGCAAGACATATACATATATGTATATACATATAATTTCTGAGTGATTTGGGTGATAGGGTTGACTGACTTCAACAACTGGTTGTGGTAAGGAGAGATGTTGAGGGCAGCTTTAAAAGTCCAGTAACATATACTGAATGCTTATGTGCCCAGAGGTACTGTTTTACATGCCTGTTTTAAAATTAATTTTTAAAACTTTTACTTCAGGTGGTTTAAAGTAATTGTCTCCTTTAAGCCTTATAACAGCCCAGTGGAGTAGGCAGTGTTATCATGCAAACTTTATAGATGAGGCAAGCAGACAAGAAGAGGTGATACCTAGTTCCAACCTGCTTGGCTATGAAGCAGCAGATCTTGCATTTGAAACCAGGCAGTCACTAGTGGCTCAGACAGTAAAGAATCTGCCTGCAATATAGGAGAGCCTGGGTCAGAAAGATTGCCTGGAGAGGGCCATGGCAACCCGTTCCAGTATTCTTGCCGGGAGAATCCCTTGGACAGAGGAGCTTGGTGGGCTGTAGTCATGGTATCGCAAATAGTGGAACACCACTGAACAACTAACGCTCACTTTTACCTTTGCAGTCTGGCTCCAGATTATGATACCATAGGGTGGCTTGAGAATGGGAGGGGTTTGAATCTATAAAGGCAGGGAAGTTGATCCCACAGGTGAAATGGGAGAACTTGACATCACCCACCTTCGATTCAGTTATATTGCTGGCTACCTGCTGTGTACCCAGCTCAGCTGGGAGCAGTAAGGGTCAGAGGGGGACTCTGGTTCCCTTCTTGTATTCTAATTTTTGGGAGAGAGGGTGGAAGTAGAAGAAAAACAAAGAATCTCAGTCAGTGCAAATGAGGCTTGGAAGCGATCAGTGAGACTTGGGTGGAGGAAAGGAGAGGATGGAGCTGGAGCGGCTAGTAAATTCTTAAAGGGTAGACCCCACTGCCACATATTTTTCAAGTTCCCTACTGAATGTTTCAATTATTTTATGCCCTTTAATTCTCAGTTCAATCCTGGAAGAATCAAAGCCGCTATTTACACACTAATGTTCTCATTGTACTAGTCAGTACATTGAGGGTTGTGACAGACTCGTATTCAGTTCAGCTCAGTGACTCAGTCATGTCCGAATTGTTGCGACGCCATGAACTGCAGTGTGCCAGGCCTCCCTATCCATCACCAAGGCCCAGAGTCCACCCAAACCCACGTCCATTGTTGGTGATACCATCCAACCATCTCATCCTCTGGCGTCTCCTCCTCCTGCCCTCAATCTTTCCCAGCATCAGGGTCTTTTCAAATGAGTCAGCTCTCCACATCAGGTGGCCAAAGTGTTGGAGTTGCAGCTTCAACATCAGTCCCTCCAGTGAACACCCAGGACTGATCTCCCTTAGGATAGATGAGTTGGATCTCCTCACAGTTCCAAGGACTCTCAAGAGTCTTCTCCAACACCATGGTTCAAAAGCATCAATTCTTCTGTGCTCAGCTTTCTTTATAGTCCAACACTCACATCCCTACATGGCCACTGGAAAAACCATAGCCTTGACTAGACAAGACATTTTTTGGCAAAGGAACATATCTGCTTTTTAATATGCTGTCTAGATTGGTCATAACTTTCCTTCCAAGGAGCAAGCATCTTTTAATTTTATGGCTGCACTCACCATCCACAGTGATTTGATTTTGGAGCCCAGAAAAATAAAGTCAGCCACTGTCTCCACTATTTCCCCATCTATTTGCAACGGAGTGAAGGGACAAGATGCCATGATCTTTGTGTTCTGAATGTTGAGCTGTAAGCCAACTTTTTCACTCCCTTCTTGCACTGTCATCAAGAGGCTCTTTAGATCTTCTTCACTTTGTGCCATAAGGGTGGTGCCATCTGCATATCTGAGGTTATTTCTATTTCTCCCAGCAATCTTGGTGCCACCATGTGCTTCATCCAGCCCAGCATTTCTCATGACGTGCTCTGCATATAAGTTAAATAAGCAGGGTGACAATATACAGCCTTGACCTACTCCTTTTCCTATTTGGAAGCAGCCTGTTGTTCCATGTCCAGTTCTAACTGTTGATTCCTGACCTGCATACAGGTTTCTCAAGAGTCAGGTCAGGTGGTCTGGTATTCCCACCTCTTTCAGAATTTTCCACAGTTTATTGTGATCCACACAGTCAAAGGCTTTGGTATAGTAAATACAGCAGAAATAGACGTCTTTATGGAACTCGCTGCTTTTTTGATGATCCAGCAGATATTGGCAATTTGATCTCTGGTTCCTCTGCCTTTTCTAAAACCAGCTTGAACATCTGGAATTTCATAGTTCATGTATTTCTGAAGTCTGGCTTGGAGAATTTTGAGCATTACTTTGCTAGCGTGTGAGATGAGTGCAATTGTGCAGTCATTTGAGCATTTTTTGGGATTACCTTTCTTTGGGATTGTGATGAAAATTGACTTTTTTCCAGCCCTGTGGCCACTGCTGAGTTTTGTAAATTTGCTGGCATGTTGAGTGCAGCACTTTCATAGCATCATCTTTAAGAATTTGAACCAGCTCAACTGGAGTTCCATTGCCTGCACTAGCTTTGTTCATAGACTTCTATTACTTTCCTAAGAAAGGAAAGTATTGGTACGGAAAACAATTCATGGGTTCTGGCTTCACACACAGCTGGATCCAGGGACTCCGAGGATGTTGGCAGAACCCCCCATCTTTTAGCTTTACTTGTGTTAGCTTGAATCTCATGCACGTAATCACCTGAGTATTGACAAAAATAGGATTCAGTAACTCCAGATTGGTGTCCTAGTGGAATGGCAGGTCATTTTCCTAGTTATTCCAGTCAAACCCCTCAGGATAGTTCTCATAAGCCCAGTTTGGGATGCGTGCTCATTCATGACCCAATAAATCCCAGCCCTAGGGTGAGGGAATATGTCAATTGGTCATGTCTGGGTCACATTCTCAATCCCGGGAACAAGAATGTGAGGTCAGGTTCGTCCAAACTATGTGGACTGAGTGTGGAGAGGGTGGTTCTTCAAAAGCAAGCCAAAGGGATGTTACCAGAAGATGGGGGTGAGGAGGCTGGGGCAGCAATGACAGCTCCCCACTTCTGTGGGGGCCCCTGCATTTCAAGTAAAGTGAAAGTGTTAGTTGCTCAGTCCTGTCTGACTCCTTGTGACTCCATAGACTGTAGTCCACCAGGCTCCCTCTGTCCATGAGATTCTCCAGGCAAGAATATTGGAATGGGTTGCAGTGTCCCCCTCCAGGGGGCCTTCTCAACCCAGGGATGGAACTTAGGTCTCCTGCATTGCAGGTGGATGCTTTAGCATCTGAGCCAGCAGGAAAGACCCAAAGTAAAAGTGTGCTGAGACATCAAGGAGGAGGAGGAAGCAGGGCCTAAGTGTAGATACATTGCAAGAACACTTTGATTTTCAACCGCTGGACCTGGGTGTTTCTGATTCTCTATCACAGAAGACCTTTTGTGAAACCACATCAATAGGAGACAGGATCCACTAAAGAATATCAGGCAACAGGCCAGAAATGCATTACAGAAAAAAATTTTGGTAGAAAGTGAGGAGGATGGATGGTCAGGGAAGTGGGCAGTGAAGTTCAGAGAAGAAACGGGTTGAGATTGTCCAGAAAAGCATTTCCTTATGAGCCTGGGTCGGTTGGAGTCGGGGAAGAAGGATGCAAGGGCTGTGTGAAGTTTAGTCTGGCTCCAGCAGGCATGAATTGCATGATGTTATTTGGGTGCCCAAGGCTGGAAGGGCAACTGCAAAACCCTATTCAGCTGTGCTGATAGGCTAGAACTCCTTTACTTGGGAAAAGGGGGAACGGGCTTTGTTTTGAGAAACACTGTCATCTGGTGGTAGCTTTGTGCAATGACAACTATTTCCTTTGTTACTAGGGCATGATGTGCTCATTCAGAACTCAATGATTCATCACTTACTTGGTCCCTGTATGTCAGGCAGTGTGATTGATTTAGGAACTCAGGTGGGAACAAGGCCTCTGCATCCATGGAGCTGACGTTCTTGTTTAGGAGGCTCACAAGCTGTGAATATTCACATGACGGTACATCTATGATGTCATCAAGCAACATGGAAAGAATATGCCCAGAGCAGTGTCTGCCTAATTTGCTGCAAAATCTCTGACCTGCCTGGCAGGGGATCACTGAGATTTTGGTGCTTCCCCTTGGTCCAGGTTCCTGGCCAGTGCCTGAATATGGTCTGCAGTTTCCTGCCAGGTTGTCCAACCACTGAACACTTCCAGTGACATGAAAATCTTTTTTTTTTTTTTTTTTTTTCCTAGCAGTATTCTTTCTTTCTTTCTTCCCTCCTTTCTTTCTTTCTTTCTTCCCTCCTTTCTTTCTTTCTTTCTTCCTTTCTTTCTTTTTCTCACTGTATGTTACTCTTTCTCCTGGACAAGAGCAGTCTCATTTTTCTTGGTTTCCCTCCCTCTGTCCAGCCCCCAGCCAGCAGCAAGAGACATCCTGTTAAAAGGTCAAATAATGATAATATCTCTTCTCTGCTTGAAACTTGGAAATGGCCTTTGTTTTCTTAATAATAAAAACAATATTTTTGCTTGCACTGAGTCTTTGTTGCTCTGTTTGGGCTTTCTCTATTTGTAAGCAGGGACTTCTCACCTCTGTGGGTTTTCTTACTATGGAGAACAGGCTATAGGATGCTTAGGCTTCATTAGTCGTGACTCTCAGGCCCTGGAGCATGGGCTTAATAATTGTAGTGGGCAGGCCTAGTAGTTGTAGGGGGCAGGCTTAGTTTTTCCATGGCTTGCGGAGTGTCCCCAGACCAGGGTTGAATCCCATGTCCCCTGAATTGGCAGGTGGATTCTTATCAACCAGGGACCACCAGGGAAGTCTGGCAATGGTTTTTCTTCATGCTTAGAATAAAATCCAAAATCCTTTCAATAGTCATCAAAGCCCTGTAACTACCTCTCCCTCTGACATCATTTCTCATGCCTTTTCTTCTGGCTTTTCATTCTCTAGCCACACTGGGCTCCTCACTATCCTTACAGCATCTAAACTGCACCCTGCCTCAGGGCCTTTACACTGCCTGTTGTCTGTGCCTGGAACATGTCCCCTAAGACACCTACACACCTCCTCTCTCACATCCTTTGATCTTCTTTCTCATGTAGGCCCTCCTTGACCCCTCAATCTGAAATAGTTTATCACCCTACCCCACCACTCTTATTCTGTGTTGGAATTATGTACTGTTTATCAGAGCATGGACCATTAGTTGAAATTACATCATATATTGTGTTGTGTCTTTCTTTTTTTGGCCCCTTCTGTGCAACTTGAAGGATCTTGCTCCCCAACAGAGACCAACCTGTGTCCCTGCAGTAGAAGCACACAGTCCTAACCACTGGAACTCTGGGGAAGTCCTTGTATTGTGTCTTGCCTCTTTCCTCCACTGAATGTCAGCTCCTCCAGGGCAGGGGCTTTTTCTGCTTTGCTCCTCTGGCTTCCCGGCACCTGTGTTAGTAATTGGCACTAAGTGGACCCTAAATAGTTGTAGAATAAAACAGAGAGTCCCCTGTCATACTGAGTATTTACTGTGTTCCCAATGATTCTCATCAATCATCATAGGAATCCTGTGAGACTGCAGTTGGAATCCAAACTTGACAGACTCCAGCATCTTGCTTCACCTCAGATATTCAGTCTTCTTCAGCCCCATTTGCCTCTTCTGTGAGATGTATTTGACAATAGTGCAAATGTGTGTGTGTTTGTGTGTGTGTGTGTGTGTGTGTGTGTGTGTGTTAGGGTGTTGGAGTCCTGGTGAGCAACAGATGCTATGTCCAGAAGAGCGAAATGGAGCAGAATTTGATAAGTGCTCTATTTCTGATGGTGGGGGCAGGGGTAAAGGAGAAAAGTGTGTTTTAGGAGCCTGATGAGGACAGGACCCATGGTTGAAACCAGCCCCTCCCCTCCATGCAGAAGTGAGAGTGAGGCATGTGTTGACAGGGAGTGGAGTGATAAACATCTGTACCATACCGTCTCCCCTGCAGGTCTCCTCATTGGCTGAACTCAGTCAGCAGTCAGGGGGCCATGTAGCCTCTGTGATGCACAGAGATGGATCCTAAGCTTGTTGTGAAGTCTGGTCCAGCAGTGGTAACACAATTGATGTTGTTATTAGGGAGATGTTGAAAATAATAGTTGTTAAGCCCTGATACATGATTTCCTCCCTCCCTGGTTCCCACCCTCCTTCCTCTGAGAATTTCAGACCTGCTAAGTGCTGAGAAACCTATATGCCGGTCAGGAAGCAACAGTTAGAACTGGACATGGAACAACAGACTGGTTCCAAATAGGAAAAGGAGTACATCAAGTCTGTATATTGTCACCCTGCTTATTTAGCTTATATGCAGAGTACATCATGAGAAACGCTGGGCTGCAAGAAGCACAAGCTGGAATCAAGATTGCCAGGAGATCCATGCAAGATGTATATAATTTCCTGAGGTGCCAGAAGCAACACTGTCTCTTTTTATAACACAATCACCTCCTTCCCTGAGTTCAAGAATGCACCCTTTTGTTTATCTTCAGCAACATTTTCAAGTTGCTGAGCTAGGACATGAGTCCTTGCTATTGAGAGTTGCCATCAGGATAGACCTGATGTTTCTTGCTCTCTGTGGTGTCTCCGACATCTAACACAGTACCTGACTCACATGAGATGCTTGGTAAATATTTGTGGGATGAGTGATTAATTCTGATGGTTGTATTTCCCTGTGTGTGCTTCAGTGTGCATATGTGTGTGAGTGATTGTCAGTGTACCTCAAGAAAGGCCTGACATTTTCTCATCAAGAAATTTTCTCCCTGAGTAAAGCTATAAAATTCAAATCTGTCCTGGCCAGCCCAGAGCATTGCTACTATTTAACATCAGGAAAGGATACAGTTTTCTTTCTGTCTTCTGTCCTAGAGTTCCAGAGGGGAAATGCTTGCTGAAATGATAGGTCTTGTGTTCTGCCCAGTCTCAACAAGCCATTTGGACCTCAGTCATCATGTTTGTGAAATGGAATTGATGTTCTCTGTCCAACCTCTTTTGAAAGAGAGGATTGAGATAGAAACTTGCTGAGAAAGAAAGAGAGTTTTGGAGTAGTGGAAAATGCCAGAAGCATCAAAGGCCAGAACTATGTGTCTTGCCGAAAACAACACGCAAGCTCCTTTTACCAAGCCCTCTCATGTCTTAGAGGGAAAAGAGAGAGAGGAAGAGCTTAAATTTTTAAATTGAATTTTAAAAAGACAATTGAATTCAGCAGGTTTTATGGTGCCTAATGTAGTAAAGACTCAGCTGATCACACATAGCAAAACCCAAGTCACTTCAGCAAAAAATGAAAACTACTGGTGCTTGTAGCTGAAAAGTCCATGGTAGATTTAATTTCTTGCTATCTCTTCCTTAGAATTGCTTAGAATATCTCTTGCTTAGAGCAGAGACCATGTCTGTCTTCAGGATTCACCCTAAACCCCTGGGGACCAGGCAATAAACAACCAACAAATCTATAAACAAGAATGCTTGTGAGGGTGAAAAGGATATGAAGAAAAGACAACAATTAGGTGTGATAGTGAAGGAGTAGGGTCAGGTAACAGCATTCTCATTCTCGAGGGAGTCACAGAAGGTGTCTTGAGGACATGACACTTGAGCTAAGGCCTGAATGATGGCAGAGGTCAGCCAAGTGCAAAGGCCCTGAGGTGAGAACGAGTGTGATGTCTTGTATTATCAGCGAGGAGGTCATGTGACTGCATTGGGTGAGTGAAAGCAGAGAGAGATGAGCCCGGAGAGGCAGGCATGAGCCAGACACAAGCCATAAACATCAGGGTTTATTCTAAGTGCTGGGGACAACCATGGGGTGGGGAGCATGAAACAGGAAGAGCCCTGTGACCTGGTTTATGTGTCACGATGACAAGTCTGGCTGCTGCTTGGAGAACAGGCAAGAAGAGGGGGAAGGGAGAGACAGGGGAACCAACACAGAGGTGAGTGAAGTAGCTCCCTCTTTGTGACCCTGTGGGCTGTAGCCTACCAGGCTCCTCTCTCCATGGGATTCTCCAGGCAAGAATTCCAAGCAAAAGAAGAAAAATGGGTTGGAATGAGATGAGAAGACGTGTGCTTAGGGATGGCAGTAAAGCTGAGAGGCCTTGCTCACAGGTTGGACAAGGGCTTAGGTGGAGAGTGAGGAGTCAAGAGAGACTCCAGGCCTCTGTCTGACCTGGGTGATGGTGCTGCTCTCTGTGATGGGCAACATAGGGAAGATGAAGAATCCATCCTTCTGTCCAGGGTGTCTGGGGTCTGAGATGTCTGGTACACTCCTGCGACGATACCAAGAGTGTGTTAGTCCTTCGGTCATGTCTGACTCTTGCAAGCCCCATGGACTGTGTAGCCCAACAGAGTCCTTTGTCCATAGGATTCTCCAGTCAAGAATACTGGACTGGGAAACCAATCCCTTCTCCAGGGGATCTTCCCAACCCAGGGATTGAACCCAGTCTCCTCCATTACAGGCAGATTCTTTACCGTGTGAGCCACCAGGGAAGCCTGAGGCCAAACTGTCAGGCAAATACATAAGCATTCGTAACTCTTATGTAGTAGAAATGCAGATACATAGTAGGGGGCCTTGTCCACTTTGGCTGAACCTGAGACTCAGAGCCAGGTATTTAGGGGGGACCATTGTGTTTGAGTTCAAGCCCATAACTTCAGAACCTTTCCCCCTCTGCTATTCCTCACTGACCTCAAAGTGAAAGGTGCACCTCTTAGAAAATGATCTTAATTACCTGAGCTGAGCTGAGCTACTCAGGGAAGCCAGTTGGTTGTGTTTTCTTTCTTTTCTTTTTTTAAAATTCTCTACACTTTTTATTTTCCTGAAATGTCACCAGTGCCAGAAGCCCTGAAGGCACCTGGGCAGAATTGAAAGCATGGTACTCGATGGAGAAGTTAAGACTCACACAAGTGAAAACATATTGCTTGCTGGTGCCTGGGGGTGGGAGGGAGGGTAGTCAAAATCTGACAAGCAGCCTCATGGAGCTCCCTAGGGAAGCTGGGCAGAGGTGTGCTGCCTGCAGGAGTCCAGTCTGAGGCCTGGCTTCTGGGCTGATGGTTAAATTATGGCATTTAGGGAACAAAGTCTGATCCCTTTCTGTTTTGAGCCTGCAGCACTGTCTGTAAATTAGGAGGTTTCCTAATTTACAGCAGTTTCCACAAGCAGCAGTGATTTATGAAGAATTTGGTATTCACCAGGCCCTACTTTTAAGTGCTGTGAATTCAGTGGAAAAATAAAAAGAAAGAAAGAAACAGCAAGATCCCCCACCCTGGAGTCATTGACTTTCCAGTGGGGAAACAGACTATAAACAATTGAATGTAAAATGTTAGATAACGTGCTCCAAAGAGAGAGTAGTAGAGTCAGAGGAGATGTTCCCAGGAGCTGTTTTACTTGGTATAACCGGATAAGTCTTCCCTGACATCGGAGTAGAGGCCTGAAGGAGATGAAACAGAGGACCATGTGTGTATCTAAGCAAAAAGAGTGCCAGACAGAGAAAATGGCAGTGCAAAGGCCCTGGGGCATGGGCAAAGTTAGCAAGTTCCAGAATAGGGAGGAGAGGCCAAGGCAGCTAGAGCAAGAGCAGGAACTATTGTGGAGGACGGTTTGGGGGAGGGGACGACTGATCCTATGACCCATGGTAAGGCTCCGGATAACAACCTGAGGGTGATGAGAAGCCACTGGATGATTTTGAGCAGGGGAGCAACATGACCTGACTCATGGTTCAGAGGCGCCCTCTGGCTGCCAGGTGGTGAAGACCAATGAGGGCAATGGTGGAAGCAAGTGTTTTTGCATTAAATCAGTGATTCCAAGCCTCAAGTGTGAAAGTGCTCCCAGGGGAGAATCCACGGGGAGGAAGAAGTGGTCAGAGACAAAATAGGTGCCAAATTCACCTTTCCCTCAGGACATTCAGGATGTGTCTCCTGGTTTTAAGGCAAACACCTGCTCATCAGTCCAGTCTGCCTTTGACTTCTGGCTCCAGCATCTCCTGGCTGTGTCACCTGAGCAAGTCACTGCATCTCTTCGAATGCCAGTTTTCTCATCTGTTAAATGGGTACCTGTAAAGGCCCTGCATTCCAGGTTTCTGGTGATGATGGGAGATATATGGAAGCAACTGGCACAGAGCCTACTCCCATGTACATGTCCAACAGGTGGGCCTCCCCACCAGAGGGCCACATGTCCCCCTGGGACAACCCAAGAATGGGGTAACACGGTACAGGGGCAAATTGATTAATAATTGTTAAATATAAATATTGTATGATGAGCTAGAAAATACAACTAGCTTACCCAATCCCCGATTTAACCACGATCTAGTAACAAAACATGTAATACAGAGACATGGCAAAGATATGACTGTGGTGGGTGACCTGGACTTCAGTTAATAACAGCCAGTTGTTGGAGTTTGGGCATATGTCTTGACAATTACCTGGCCATTTTACCTTTGTGCAAGAACTTCTTTTGCAGTAAAATCCAGGGCAGAGGACCCTCGCCTGAAACGTCAGCTGGGCTGTGAGGGGAGGGTGGAGGTTCGATTGAAATTCACATGCCTGCGGCTCTGGTGCAGTCAAACCTCCTGGGCTCACAGAACTGCACATGTGCTTCTGCCATGTGGGGGCGGCAGCCAGCTCTGCATCCCAGTGAGTGCAGGCTGGATGCCAAGCCCTCTGGGGTGTGATTTCAGGTCTCAGTGTGCAGCGGGGTGGTGATGTTCTTATTCCATGCACCCTCTGGGTGAAGAGGTGAATGAGGCAGATCCTGACTTTCCTCACCTTCCTTTGCTCTCAAGTGTCAAGTGGGGGAGAGTGACTTTGGAAATGGGAGGGAAGTGTAGGTTGTCACACAAAAGGGAAGAATGTTTGACTTCTAGCAGACGGGGCCATAGAGGCCACATAACACAGTACTTTGGACAGCCTTATGCAACGAAGAACCATTCCACACAAAATGCCAGGGACACTCCACTGAGAAATGCTACCCAGAGCCTTTGTATTTATGTATCACCTAGTCAACCCTACCATATTTACGAATCACCTGGTGTTCAGCATGACCCGGGATTCATGTAACTTATTTATACTTGAAAAAAATTTTGTTGTTGTTAGACTTATTTTTCTTTCTTTCTAATGTTTTAGAGGGTAAATGACTAGCATATTATGCCAGTGATGTCATGGTGCTATTGCTTAGAATGAAACTAAAGTTTTATTTATTGTTTGTTTTATTGAAGTATAGTTGGCTTACAACGTTGTGTTCGTCTCTTGTATACAGCAAAGTGATTCAGTGATACACATATATTTTTTATATGCTTTTCCACATGATTTGTTATATGATATTGAATACAGTTCCCTGTGCTAAGTATAATTTTTGTTTGTTTTATATATAGTGTTGTGTATCTGGTCATCCCTAATTCCCTTTCCCCTTTGGTGATGTAAGTTTGTTTCTTACGTCTGTGAGTCCATTTCTGTTTTGTAAATAAGTTCATTTGTATCATAATTTAGACTCCACATGGAAGTGATTTCATATGTTATTTGCCTTTCTCTGACCTCACTCTAGGTCCACCCATGTTACTGCAGATGACGCTATTAGATTCTTTTTCATGGCTGAGTAATATTCCTTTGTGTATATGTACCACTTCTGATTTAGCCATTCCTCTGTTGATGAACACTTAGGTTGCTTCTGTGTCTTGGCTATTGAAAACAGTGCTTCAATAAACATGGGATGTAGTGTCATTCCGAATCAGAAGTGTTTTCTCTGACATATGCCCAGGAGTGGAACTGCTCGGGCATATGCCAACTAAGTTGTTCTTCAGAGTGGCTACACCAATTTATATTCTCGCCACCAGTGTGGCAGGTTTTCTCCACAACCTCTCCATCATATGTTATTTGTGGACTTTTTAATGATGGTCATTCCGAGGATACCTCATTATAGTTTAGATTTGTGTTTCTCTAGTAATTAGAAGCCAGGTTTTTAAACATTTAAAAAGGAGAGTTGACTGAAAGAGGTATGGTAAGAGGGCATCACAAATCATGATAGTGAATACTGTTTGAGAAATTGTTTCAGGGAGATCAGTTCTGTTTCAGTAATCTAAATCTCTGTGCGATAGAAAATGTATCTCTTATGGAAGGACCCAGTCAAAACGAGCTAAAACCAATATTCTAGAGCAGTGCCAGCCAACAGAATTTTCTAAGCAATGTCAGTGTTCTATTCTGCACTGTCCAGCACAGTAGCCACTGGCTACCTGAAGTTACTGAGCACTTGAAATATGTCTAGTGTGACCGAGGCCCTGGATTTTTATGGACTTTAAGTAGTTTTTATGTAATAAGCCACATGTAGCTGATGGCTATCATATTGGATGAGACAGAACGTTTACCTCATATTCATCACGTTAGGCTTCCATGGTCGCTCAGTGGGTAAAAGTCTGCCTCCCCAGCAGGAGATGAAGGTTTGATCCCTGGGAGGGTGAGATCCCCCGGAGTAGGAAATGGCAAGCCACTTCAGTATTCTTGCCTGGAGAATCCTATGAACAGAGGGGGGCCTGGCAGATTATAGTCCATGGGGTCAAAAAGAGTTAGATGCGACTTAGCAACTAAGTAACAGCTCACTGTAGAAAGTTCTATGAGACAGTTCGGCTCTGGAGTGCTATATATGTGTGATATGACCTACGTTTTCAGTGAGGATGGTGATGACAATAATAATAATAACGACAATAGTCATAACTGGCATTTACTGAGCACTTACTAGGTACCAGGCACTATTCTGTGTAGCTTAAATGTATTAACTTCTTTAATTCTCATTATTCTTATCTCTACTGTCTCAGTCTGTTCACATTGCCATAGCAAAACACCACAGACTATATGGTTTACACAACAGAAGTGAATTTGGGTCTTTCCTGATGGCTCAGATGGTAAAGGGTTTGCCTGCAGTGCAGGAGACCCAGGTTCAATCCCTGGGTTGGTAAGATCCCCTGGAGAAGGGAATGGCAACCTGCTCCAGTGTTCTTGCCTGGAGAATCCCATGGACAGAGGAGCCTGGCAGGCTACAGTCCATGGAGTCACACGGTCAGAGACTGCTGAGCAGCTTTACATTTCTGATGGCAAAAAGTCCCAGATTAAGAGTCTGGCATGTGTGCTTTCTGGTGAAAGGTCTTTTCCTGGTTTGTAGAGATCACCTTTTCGCTGTCTCCATATGAGCTTTCCTTGATTTGTGTACAGGAGAGACAGAGAGAGAAAAGAGGGAGAGAGAGAGTATGTGTGTGTGCTAGCCAGTTTTGAGTCTCTTCTTGACTGTTGTGAGTGCATGTGCCCGGTTGTTAAGTCCTGTTTGACTCTTTGTGACTGCATGGACTATAGCACACCAGGTTTCTCTGTCCATGGAATTTCCCAGGCAAGAATATTGTAGTGGGTTTCCATTTCTTCCAGGAAATCTTCCTGACCCAGGGATTGAACCTGTGCCTCTTGCATTGGCAGGCAGATTCTTCACCCTAGAGCCACAAGGAAAGCCCTGATGAGCACACCAATCCTATCAGGTCTGGGTCTTACCCGTATGACCTCTCTTAACATTAATGACTTCCTTAGATGTCCCCTCTCCAAATAGAGCCACGTTGAAGGTTTGCACTTAAACACATGAAATTTGGGGAGGAAACAAACATTCAGTCCATAAGATGGATTTTAAAAATGAAGGGCCAGAAGTACAGAGAGGTGAAGTGAATAATCCAAAGTCACAAAGTTGGCACTGGCAGTATTCAGACCCAGGCAGCCTGGCTCCAGAGCCCTTACAAGTATCTGCTGTGCTGTGCTGTCTCTCCCAGGAGAACACTTGCCAGCTGGCTGAGAGCAAAGATTTAATTCTCCACTTGCACAGGGCTGTAGACAGTGGGTTCAGAGAATTAAATCTCCACTTGTATAGGGCTGTAGACAGTGGGTTCAGAGGGAGAAAGAAAAGAGGGAGGATAGACGAGCCAGAAAGCCTGGGGAAGGACTGAGAGCAAGAGAATAAATTTCCGGTGTAAGTGAAGAAAGTGAAGATGAAAAACTCCTCTGTGAATTAGAATGTCATCTTCTCATTGTACATGCAAAAGTCACACAGATAACAGCAGCCTAAACCACACCACGCTACTACAGCACCCTCCCTCCCTCCCACACATGCAGTGGGAACAAAGCAATAAACAGGATTTGAATGCATTTCTACAAAGTAGAACCGGCACAGAGGTTGGAGTTGGGTAGGGTGGGAATAATAAACTCAATCACAGTGACAGCTGACATGTCCTGACTGCTCACCTGTATGCCTGTATTTACAGCATCCACAGAAGTAGATTCTGCTCTGTATCCCCATTTTAGAGGTGGGAAGACTGCAGCATAGAGAGGTTAACTTACTCAGGGATGACTTGTATTGAGCTCTAACACTGTAATGGCATCACACGTGCATTTTCTCACTGAAATCTCACAAGTAACATGCAAAGGAGATGTTTCTTTTTAAGTCTATTTTATGGATGAAGAATGCAACCCAGAGAGGTCACTTTTCGAGGGTCACAGAGCTAGTAAGGACACAGTGGAGGTCTGATCCCAGGCCAAGCTGACTTCTAGGCTAGTACATTTTTTTTTTTTTTTTCCATAGGAGATACAATTTTGAGATGAATGTTGTCTTGGAGAAGAACAGGTCCACAGAGTGGATTGAAGAAAGAGTCCTTCATAAGAAACGAGATCAACTGAAAGGTTTTGGCAAAAGGTATCCCTGGTACAACCCAGACATGGCCAGGCAGGTGGGTGGGCCAGAGGGAGACTATTTCTAGATGCTGCTGGAGCTTTGGGAAGGCTCCTGCTGGACGGACTCAGAATGGTTGGAGTCTGGGCAGGCTGCCTACCTGACACATGGGCCTGATTGCTTAGCGTCTGCTTTATAGTTCTGCAGAAGCTATCAGGGAGGATAATATTTCAGTGTGTCAGCGCTGAGCTGCTCTCCAAGATGTCTTGCCTAACTGGTCATTAATGCAACATGGGACACAGCCTCTTTAATGCTCTTCAGAGAAGTTAAGCATGCAGACAACACGACAAAGATGGCCCTGGTTTACCTCCCAGGAAGCAGGCCTCTTGCTAGCTAATCTATAGGCAGGATTAAGCAAACCCACGCCTAAAATATCCCTGCCTTGGAGGAGAAGGAGTGAGCAGAGGGTCCATCTGCACTCTGAGTCACTTTTCTAAAGCCAGTGTGTCAACAACTTCGTTTCTGCATTTGTGTCTCCGAGCAGCCAAGGACAAAAAGTAATGGGATTGGACCACAGCTGAGCAGGTCAGCAGGAAGAGCCCAGCTGTCACCAGCTTTATCAGAAAGGATTTTGATGGGTATTTGTCAGCAGGCTTACTATTCAGAAATTTGTCGCTATGTCATGTCCAACTCTTTGCAACCCCATGGACTGTAGCTATCAGATTCCCCTGTACATGGAATTGTCCAGGGAGGAATACTGGAGTGTGTAGCCATTCTCTTCTTCAGGGGACCTTCCACACCCTGGGATCAAACCCTGGTCTCCTGCATTGCCTGCAGATTCTTTACTATCTGAGCCAACAGGAAAGCCCTAATTAGGAGAATGCCAAGAGCAATATTATACCAGTGAACTTGAAAACCTGGATGAAGTTGACACTTTTCAGGAAGGTACAAATTATCAAAAATTAACCCAAGGGGCAATTCTTTTAAAAATATGGTAAATCAATGACCATGAGAAACTGAAATTGTGGATAAAGACATACATTTCTACAAAGGCACCAAGTCCAGATTGTTTTAAATAGGAGTTCCACCAAACAGTCACGGAAAAGATCAGTAAATCCCATTCTCCACAAATTGCAGGGCAAAGAAAAAAAGGGGATGCTCTCCCATGCATTTGAGGAGATTGATGTCACCCTGAAATTAACTCTGAACTTTGACCACAAGACAAAAGGATACACCACTGTCATTGATGATGAAAGGTGAGGCACTCCTGCAATCCTGTAACACCTTTTCCCAGGCCCTGTGACTCTTTATGTAAGTTCCACTGATCCTGCCTGAACTTCAGTTTCCATGCTGGTGAAGAAAAGGGTCTGGACTATAATTGATATCCTTTATTAGGCCAGCCACATGCCACACTACACATCTACAAATGGATGCAATAACAGTATATCATGATTTTAACATCCTGGAGACCTTGAAGGCCCAGAAGAAACAGTCCAAGAGGGTCCAGAAGCAATGACACTCCTGTAGCAACTAGCATAGCTAGCACCCAGATCTTGACTTCTCAACATCGTTTTCTGGTGCAAAGAATCAGGGTTCCTTGGATAAGTGACTGATTCTAGGGCTTGACAGGGAAGACACATAACATGGAACATCTTACAGTACCCCAAACTAAGGACATACTCACAAAACCCCGTGATGATGTGTCATCTCTTGTCACAGGGATACAAGAGTTGACCAGAAGAGTTCCCAATGGTTGGAGCTGGAACAATTTGAGTATTAAAATAGCATAGCATCTAACCCTAAGTATGGGCTTTCAGGTGGCACAGTGCTAAAGAATCTGCCTGCTGATGCAGAGACACATGAGATGCAGATTCGATCCCTTGGTTAGAAAGAGTTCCTGAGGGTAGGAAATGGCAACCCACTCCAGTATTCTTGCCTCAAAAGGTCTATGGAGAGAAGATCCTGACAGGCTACAGTCCATGGAATCATAAAGAGTCAGACATGACTGAGAAACTAAGGAAACACACAACCTTAACCATAAAGTAAATACCCACAAGTCCATACTGACACAGTTCACTTCACTTCAGTCGCTCAGTCATGCCCAACCCTTTGTGACCCCTGAAACACAGTATGCCAGGCCTCCCTGTCCATCACCAACTCCCAGAGTCCACCCAAACCCATGTCCATCGACATGGTGTTGCCGTCTAACCATCTCATCCTCTGTTGGTCCCTTCTCCTCCTGCCCTCAATCTTTCCCAGCATCAGGGTCTTTTCGAATGAGTCAGCTCTTCACATCAGGTGGCCAAAGGATTGGAATTGCAGCGTCAACATCACTCCTTTCAATGAACACCCAAGACTGATCTCCATTAGGATGGGCTGGTTGGATGTCCATTAGGTCCAAGGGACTCTCAAGACTCTTCTCCAACACCACAGTTCAAAAGCATCAATTCTTCAGTACTCAGCTTTCATTATAGTCCAACTCTCACATCCATACATGCCTACTGGAAAAACCATACCCTTGACTAGACAGACCTTTGTGGACAACGTAATGTCTCAGCTTTTAATACGCTGTCTATGTGGGTCATAACTTTCCTTGCAGGGAGTAAGCGTCTTTTAATTTCATGGCTGCAATCACCATCAGCACTGATTTTGGACCACCCCCAAAAATAAAGTCAGCCACTGTTTCCACTGTTTCCCCATCTATTTGCCAAGAAGCAGTGGGAACGGTGGAGAAGGCAGTGGCACCCCACTCCAGTACACTTGCCTGGAAAATCCCATGGATGGAGGAACCTGGTAGGCTGTGGTCCATTGGATCACTAAGAGTCAGACACGACTGAGCAACTTCATTTTCAATTTTCACTTTCACGCACTGGAGAAGGAAATGGCAACCCACTCCAATGTTCTTGCCTGGAGAACCCCAGGGATGGGGGAGCCTGGTGGGCTGCCGTCTATGAGTTGGACATGACTGAAGCGACCTAGCAGCAGTGGCAATGGGGCCGGATGCAATGATCTTAGTTTTCTGAATGTGGAGCTGTAAGCCAACTTTTTCATTTTGCTCTTTCACTTTCATCAAGAGGCTCTTTAATTCTTCTTCACTTTCTGCCATAAGGGTGGTGTCATCTGCATATCTGAGGTTATTGAAATTTCTCCCAGCAATCTTGATTCCACCTTGTGCTTTGTCTACCCCAGGATTTCTCATGATGTACTCTGCATATAAGTTAGATAAGCAGGGTGACAATATACAGCTTTGACCTACTTCTTTTCCTATTTGGAACCAGTCTGTTGTTCCATGTCCAGTTCTAACTGTTGCTTCCTGACCTGCATACAGGTTTCTCAAGAGTCAGGTCAGGTGGTCTGGTATTCCCACCTCTTTCAGAATTTTCCACAGTTTATTGTGATCCACACGGTCAAAGGCTTTGGCATAGTCAATAAATCAGACATAGATGTTTCTCCGGAACTCTCTTGCTTTTTTGATGATCCATTGGATGTTGGCAATTTGATCTCTGGTTCCTCTGCCTTTTCTGAAACCAGCTTGAACACCCAGAAGTTCATGGTTCACGCATTTCTGAAGCCTTGCCTGGGGAATTTTGAGCATTACTTTACTAGCATGTGAGATGAGTACAGCTGTGTGGTTGTTTGAGCATTCTTTGGGATTGGAATGAAAACTGACCTTTTCCGGTCCTGTGGCCAATGCTGAGTTTTCCAGATTTGTTGACATATTTAGTGTGGCACTTTCACAGCCTGCATCATCTTGGCAGCTGAAGATAGAGAAGCACTATACAGTAAGCAAAAATAAGACTGGGAGCTGACTGTGGCTCAGTTTTGAACTCCTTATTGCCAAATTCAGACTTAAATTGAAGAAAGAGGGGGAAACCAATAGTCCATTCAGGTATGCCCTAAATCAAATCCCTTTTGATTATACAGTGTAAGTGAGAAATAGGCTTAAGGGACTAGATCTGATGGACAGAGTGCCTGATGAACTATGGACGGAGATTCGTGACATTGTACAGGAGACAGGGATCAAGACCACCCCCAAGGAAAAGGAATGTAAAAAAGCAAAATGGCTGTCTGAGGAGGTGTTACAAATAGCTGTGAAAAGAAGAGAAGCGAAAAGCAAAGGAGAAAAGGAAAGATATACCTATTTGAATACTGACACCAATAAATGAATAAATAAATAAGTAGGGGAGGAGAGACAAATCTCATACAGAAAAAAATCAAAATAATTTATGTAAATATTCTACACTTCACTGTGAGCCTAGCATGATTTCTTCCTTCCAAAGAGAATAATGTGGAAAGGTGGAGGTCCTCAGGTTTCTCCACTCAGCCTTACAGTGGAGAAACCTACGGATCACTACATGAGCCAGGTGATCAAGGTCAACACCACCAGTGTTAAGTCGTGTTGATAGAATGTATCCTTGATGTGCTGTGTTGAGACTGGCACTTTTAGCTCTGTGATCTTCCTCACCAAAACGCCTAGCTCCAGTCTAAACATGAGAAAAGCCTCAGATAAATCCCAGTTGAGGGACAGTCCGCAAAATGCCTGACCAGCATTCCTTTCAACTATAACCAAAACCAGGGAAAGTCTGAGAAAATATCACAGTCCAGAAGAATCAAAGAGACAAGATGAAAAAAATATAATGTGGTACTACAGATGGGATCCTGGAAGGGAAAATGGATGGTAGTGGAAACAACAGAATTAAAATTAGCTAATAATAATATAGTGATATTTGTTTTATCGGTTGTGGCAAACTGAATATATGATGTTAACAATAAGGGAAACTGGGTGGCATATGGGAATACTCTATACTATAGTCACAATTTTTCTGTAAATCTAAAACTGTTCTAAAATGGAAAGTTTGTTAAAAACAACAACAAGAAACTGAAGACTCATAAGTATCTAGTAATTTGCCCAGGATCACACACCTAGGAAATGTCGGGGCTGGTACTGTTGTCCAGGGATGAGCTTTTGAAGACCAGTTACAAAGTCAAGGCCACCTGAAACTGAATGTGTCTCCTCCAGTTCTCTTCCACTCCCTGTTCCCTGAGATGTATTAACATGTAACATCCTGATGTGCCCATGGGATTAGGACTGAAGACTACAGTGTTCTGCTTTGCTTCATTGTTTCATAAACAGAACTGACCATCCATGAACCTCTTGCAGTGGTGAACTCAACTCAGTTTGAGGCAATGGAATTCCCAATAGTAATACTTGCAATAATCAAGGCAAGCATGTATGTGGTATTTTCTATAGTCGAGAGACTTTTAAAAGTGCTTCATGTGTGCTGATTCATTCAATCCTTAAAAAACCCTATGTGAGAAGTACCATTCTGCAGCTCAATTACAGAAAAAGCCTTACAGCTCAATACTTGTCCAAGTTCATTCTGTTATTCAGTAGCAGAGTCAGAATTTGACCCAGACCCCAGACTCTGCTGTACTCTCTGCACTTGCAAAAACCAGTAAACAACAAACAAACAAAACAACAACAATAACAACAACAACAACAACAACAAAAACACTACCTTTCTGATTTCCCAGTTTAGTAGATGAAAGAAATCAGCCAGTGTGTCAGGCCCAGATTAATCCTACAGGCCCCACAAATTGCAGAAACAGAGAAGCATTTGTCCTGAAATGGGCAGAATTCTTAGGGCAGTTTTACAAAGGCAGTGACATCAACAATCCTTTGTAGGCTTTAGATAGTTGGAAAGAGAGAAGGATTCAGAACAGAAGGAACAGCAAATGCAAAGGCCCTGAGGCAAGAGGATGAGGGTTGTAGAAGGACTAGCAGAAGCTATGTCTGCTGTACATTGGGAGAATGGGGGTGAGGGGGGTGGAAGGTGCTGAGTGGAAGCATACACAGAAGAGTGGGGCCTGAGTTGTGGTGGGAGGTGGGAGCCATTGTGGGGTTTTGAGGAGGGGAGAGCCAGGATCTGACTTAGTGTTTAACAGGATCCCTCTAGCTGCTGGATGAAAACTAGGCTGGAAGAAGTGAGGGTAGAAATGAAGAGGTCATCAAACAGCTTCTCTAAGGAACCAGAGACCAGATATTTTAAGTTTTTCAGGGTCAAGACTGTCACTGTGTCAACTACTCAGTTCTCCCATTGTAGGACAAAATCAGCCACAGAGTATAAGCAAATGAGTGAACATGGCAGTGTTTCAGTAAAACATTACTTATACAACAGGTGGCCAGCCAGATTTTGCCCCCAGGTAATAGTTTGCTGTCCCCGGGTGTAGGTAGGAGGTAATTGTGGCTTAGGTCATGGTGGGAGCTGCAAGGAGGGCTCTTTGCCAAGACTTGCTTTCCCATTGACATAAGTACCTGATTCCAGTCAGATTTATGATCTCCCAGATCTTTCCATTTTAATTTATGTGTATGGAAATATTCGGTTTTTGTGTGTACATTCTCATTTTCTTTTCAACTGGTTTTTAATCACTTTAGACCCCTGTGATACTGGCTGTCTCATTCTCTAGTCTGATGCTTTTGCACTGCAGGATATGTTTGTGCTAATTTAAAAATCTCCATCTGCCTTCTGAGCTGCTGGGTTGCAGCCCCCTGGATAGATATACCACAGTTCATTCCTCCATGACCCAGTTGAGGGAACTACAGATGTTTCCAGTTTTCTCACCGGGATGACTGGCTTCCTTGCACAAGACTGTTTGTATGTTTTTCTCTGGGTCAGAAAGTGTTCATTCCTTAGCACCACTGTGACTCACCAATGGTGAGGCTACAGGAATACCACCCTCTGTCTTGGCCAAGCATTCCCCCTCATATCTCCCCCACCCCTAACACACAGACAGGATTATAGTCACGCTTTGAGTCCAGAGAGGCCAGAAGCACCTTGGGCAGTGAGGAGTTGTTATCCTCAGCCTGAGAGGGCTTCCCCCCACACAGCAGAGTTGTGAAGCATAGGGTCCTCACCCCCAGGGCCCAGTGTCCTTGTGTCCTCCACCTCCTACAGCTCCCCTCCCTGTCGGTTCAGCAGGTAACTCCATCCAGGTCAGCTGGCGAAGTATGAGGTAGTGTCTAGCTGAGCATTGTGGTCTTTTATTAAGCCAAAATGTGCTCACTACTGTTGTCCCACTTTAGCACCCCCCGACAATCCCCTGGCAGATGAGAAAACCAGATTCTTCCCACATGCCTTACTCTGATGTCAGGGAAAGTGCAGGGAACTCTGCCCAGGGGCCTAAGAGCCTGGTGAACCCCTACAGCAGCTTTAAAGCTTTACGGGAGGACTGGGGGCCACTGGGCAGTGGTTTTTCAATTTCAGGCAAAGCAACCGACTGGGGGAAAATTCGCTATTAATTTTTCCTCAGTGCCTGGGTCTCTGAAGTCAGCACTGGCTTTTCAGTACAGTTCTTGTTAATGTATTAGGATGGTGGTCCCTAGGATCCTCCCATCTTGATGATATTGCTCTGGATCAGGGGTCTCCCAACTAGGATGCCCATGGGGGCCCAGATAAAGTAAAGTGAGGAAAACTCAATAGAGGTTATGGAGGAGTGGAGATGGAGCTTGAGGCTGTGGATGGTCAGCATAGAGGAATATAAGCCCTGCATTGCTAGAGTATGTAAATTCTCAAAGTAGCAGAAATTCTGGAGAGACAGAGAAAGAGGGAGAAGGAGAGAGAGAGAAGGGAAGAAGGGGAAGTGAGGGAGAGAGATGGTAGTTGTTCCAGAATCATGTTTTACTGTTTTAAGACAGCTTGGGCTAAAGGAGATATGTCTCCTGGCCAGCTTGCAAGATCCTCCCTAATTGAACCTGTCAATACAGCAGTGAATTTGTTTGCCCTCCGAACCTGTGTTGTCTGATGGAATTTTGTGCAATGATGCAAAATGTGCAGCATCCAGTATGGTATTTGTTGGCTCCATTTGGCTGTGGAGCCCATGAAATAGACATAATGAGCTGAATTTTCTACTGAATTTTTAAATTTATTTTATTTATTTTGGGCTGTACTTGGTCTTCACTGCTGCACACACGATTTCTCTAGTGGCGAGCAGAGACTACTGTCTAGTTGCAGCGTGTGGCCTTTTCATGGCAGTGGTTTCTCTCATGGTGAAGCATAGGGTCTAGGGTGCATGGGCTCAGTAGTTGTGGCACACTGGCTTAGTTGCTCCATGGCATATGGGTTCTTCCTGGAGCAGGGACCGAACCCTTGTCCTCTGCATTGGCAGGCAGATGCCAAACCACTGGACTTCCAGTGAAGTGCTCTATTCAATTTTAACTGGCTAACTATAAAGAACCACATGTGGTTGATTGCTACTCTAGTAGATAATGTGATTATGGAACAGGAGTCTTTAGGAAACGACATGCCATCTCAGGGATGGGGATCAATTTTACCACTAAGAGATAAGAATCCTGGGTGCAAGGAAGGAAAGGAGAAATGCAATCATAAGTAGAAATGGTTTAGGCATAAACCAGAGGTCTGCTGGCTCAGAGTGGTCATCCAGTGCCCTCCCAAGTTTCTTTTTTCTTTCCACCACTACCCAAAGAGTCTCTCAGTTGGGGTCACCACTGATCACCATCGTGTCCTTTGCCCTCTGGTCTGGCTACCCTCTGCCTAGGGCTGACCCCAAGGAAGCCCCTGGGTGAAGCTTCCTGCTGTTGTTGCCATTCAGACGTGTCAGAGCACACACCACCCACCCCCAGGGGCCACGGACATGCCAGGTCCCACGCCGCAGGACCCCAAGTCCTACTTTGTCACTGCCACAGAACTGGGGGCCAAGCAGTCCAGGGCCTCTGGGCACAAACCTCCTTCCAAACCAAAGGCTCCAGCAAGCCCCCTTCCAGTCCACAGCCCCTTGAGGAGACCAGGGAGGGATCAGCACCACACCACCCCTTCTTCTAGGTTCTGACCTCGAAACCCACAAAGCCAGCCCAGGCTTCCTGTATCAGGGTGACTGTGCCCACCCTACTCCCTGACTCTGTATATCTTCAACAAGTGATGGGAAGGTGGTCCCATTATCCCCCAGCAAAGCTCCTGTCCTCAAAGATAAATTCCAGCCTCTTCCTTGTGTAAAAAGAACTCTGCTCAAAATGTTGATCAGTCAGTCAGTTCAGTTGCTCAGTCATATCTTACTCGTTGATAGCACCATGTTCTTTCTCCCAGGGTGTCTCCTCCTTTCAGGAGTCCAGGGATGTTACAACCAGTTTCCCCCCAACCCTGCACCCAGAGGTCCATCTCAGAGTTCCATATGTCTCCTCTCCCTACAAGTCTTTACTAGGAGGTCTCCACCTCCTGAAATTGTCTTGCAAAAGCCAAAACTCGGATGTTTACAAATCTTAACACAATAATCAGAGCTAACATTTATGCAGCACCTACTGTGTGCCAGGTGTTTCTTCTCTCATCAACTGTGTAAGCAGGTTCTGTTGTTATCTCCACTTGCCAGTCTGACCGCTGAGGTTCATGGTGGCTGTATCATTTGCTCAAGGTCACACATCTAGGGAAGTGGTTGGATCCAGGATTCAAACCCAGACAATCAGACTCCGGAGCCTGAGCCCTAATCCGTACCATGATAGCAAGCACACACACTTATGATTTTTGCCTTATGGATCCTTCACCTGAATGCACTTTATGACGGAAGTGGAGCTCTTCACAGGGTTGGCGGGATTTGCATGTGGTTTCCTTGGGGTCACTGCATCACTCTTGCCTTTTGGTTGCCAACTGCAGGAAACCTATCTCCACTCCCTTAAACAGAAAAGTCTGTGTCTTCCTTTCCTGTGACTGTTGTACAAATTACCACACATTTAGTGGCTTAAAACACACAGTTCTGAAGGTCAAGTTTCCAAAATCAGTTTCACTGGGCTGAAGATGTCAGCAGAGCTGGTTTCTTCTGGAGGCTTTGAGGGGAGCATCTGTTTCTTTGCCTTTTTTGGCTCCAGGAATATGCCTGTATTTCTTGGCTTCTGGCCTCTTTCTCCACCTTCAATGCATGTCACTCCAGTACCCTTCTCTGTCATCAAATAACACCCCTCTACCTCTTACTTGCAAAGACCCATATAAGTACATTCAGGGTCCAACTAGCATACTCTACCCATCATGAGATCTTTAACTCAGTCACATCTACAGCGTTCCTTTTGCCCTGGAAGGTTCCTGGGATTAGGACGTGAGATATCTTTGAGGAGCTGTGTTTCAACCTACTATAGTGCTCAGGGTGACCTACCCTCAGTTGTGGGCGGATAGAGTGAGTCACGTGATCTGACCTCATCCCTCTCTCCAGCTCTCAGACCTGCTTTCCTCTAACAGCCCCAGGCTTAACCCCACCATCCAGCAGCCCCAGGGAAAGAAGAGCTCCTCTTTGTCAAAAGTCCCAGGGCTGGTCCTCATTGGTCCTTCTGAGACTACAACCTCACCTTGGAAGTAATCACTGTGGCCAGAGGACCCTGAGTCTCTCTGATTGACTGAACCTGGGTCACGTGCCCACTGATGCCATCCCCTCCTCTCTGTCTTAATGACCGTGTGTTAAGGTATTTCTGCAAAGAGAACTGAGAGAGGGATGGGTGGTAGCAGGCAGCATGTTATTAGAATCCACTGAATGACCAGCACTTGAAACGGTAGCCTGGCACATAGTAGAAGTGAAGATGCTCAGTCGTGTGTGACTCTTTGTGATCCCAAGGACTGCAGCCCACCAGGCTCCTCCATTTGTGGAATTTTCCAGACAAGAGTACTGGAGTGGTTCGCCATTTCCTTCTCCAGAAGATCTTCCCAACCCAGGGATTGAACCCAGGTTTCCCACATTGCAGGCAGACAGACACTTTACCCTCTAAGCCACCAGGGAAGACCAAACTATATGCTTGGCAAATAATAAGTGCTCAATAAATGATGGGCACAGATGGTGGGAAACTTGGGCAGGGGGCACCTCTGGAAGCTAATGCTTGAAGAATACAAGGTTTACTAAGGAGATGAAAGCAGAGAGCCCTCCAGACAGAGGAAACACCTTGAACAAAGCAAAGGCTTTCGCTGTATGATCATGGTGACCACACATCCTAGTGTACCTGGGGGCAGAGGGAGATTGGATTGATCCTATTTTCTGCCTGTCT
Organism: Dama dama; assembly: GCF_033118175.1. Classification (NCBI taxonomy): domain Eukaryota; kingdom Metazoa; phylum Chordata; class Mammalia; order Artiodactyla; family Cervidae; genus Dama; species Dama dama. The sequence goes on along the minus strand of NC_083715.1, from coordinate 3,550,986 downwards.
CCCCCACTGTATTACTAACAACAGCCCCCTTTACACAGAAAAACTGTCAGGGTGTGCATGATAAATTATACAGTTATCACCACCTTAGAGCCAACCAGCTCCTTCATAAGGAAACCAAAGGCAGAAGAGAATGAGACTTACCAAAGAGCATCCAACTTTTAGTGGCAAACTCCAGACTAGAATTCAGGACTCCTCACTCCTAGGCCAGTGCTCTTTCACCCTCCAGCTTATGAAATCACCTCTCAAAGTCTGCATTGGCTTCAACAGTCACGTATCTCCCTTTTTCTCTTCTTGCCAAATTCTCCATAGGACTGTGACCAGATCCACCTGGATGATGTCTCATCTCATGACAATGGGCAAGATTTAAGGTAGGAATTTGGGGAGTCAAAAATGTCCCTTCTGATTGAGAATGAAGCTCTCCTGTCACTGGGATGCAGAGAGGAAGCTGGCTATCAGGGCAGGGTGTGCTTGCCTCCACGATAACAGGGACTTGTGTTTCTCTGAACTCAAAAATCACAATCATGCCCCCGACCCTGCAGCTTCTTCCACATCACCTCAAATCACTGAGGATGAGCTTTCCACAAACTCCCTGTAACTTGGCTTCTTCTTATCTCTTTGTGGGCCTGTTTTAGCCCTGCTTAATAAAGTCATGAATGCATGAGTGCATGGGTTCAGTCCCCGATCAGGGAGCTAAGATCCCACAAGCTGCAGATGCACAACAAAAAAACAGATAGAGCATGAAAATATTATATAAAGCATAATAAAATGCTGCATGCATAAAGACTGTCATACACCACTTCTAATCTTGCCTCCCAGAATCACCACCCTCAAGAGTCTAGTAGACATCTTCCCAAGAATTGACTGCACTCATTAACATATATGTGTGTGTGTGTGTGTGTGTATACGCACACATAAAATTTGATATTAGATCAGCTCAGTCAATACTCAAAAATATCTCCTGAATGAATAAACGGTACGTTGTTTTCTAGCGAAAACACTCAAAACTCCTAGGACATGAATTTCAGAAATAAGGTCCCCAACTGCTCAAAATGAGACAGCTTTCTGAAGAGTATGGCTGAGGAATGTTCCAAGCCTGTCCATTGTAAAAACAGAACCCTCATTAATCTGTGCTTATCAAAATGATCACAGTTGAGCACCTCTAGGCCCAGCAAAAGGATTGGGAGACCAAAACAATGTTTTGCTTGTGGGCCATTTGTGGTAACCTCATTTAGCATTGGCTTCCAACTTACTCCAAAAAAAAAAAAGAAAGAAATTAAAGTTTCTGTTACTGAGCCCTGCAAGTCTTTTTAAAGCCCAGCACAATTAGAGGTGATCAGTGGGCATCACCTGCTTTGTCTTAATTAGCTGTTCAGAAAATACTCTGCAGTCAGGCCTGGCCAGGACCAGGCTCCAGTGCCCACCAGGACTGCTCAATTTATGGAGTAAATAAACCCCAGATCAAGCTAATTGTGTCCTTTCCATGAAGTCATCCCTGGGAACCACTCTCCGTTTCAGATCTATGAGTGACCAGTGTTCCATTTTTAATCTTTTCTGCTGTAGTGGCTAGCTTGAATCGAAAGCAATGCCCCTCTATATCCTGACCTGAGCTGAGCTATTGGTACCTCACCTTAAGAATCCACAATCCAAGGGTGTTTTTTGCTCCAGAAGTCAAATTCCCCATGTGTTCATTTAGGAAGTATCGGTTAATGACCTACTGTGAGCTAGGCATCAAATGTCCCATATATATATCATATATATATGTGTGTGTATATATATATATATATATATATATATATATATATACACACACACATATGTTTTCCCTCAGTTAATAGTAAAAACTGAGACTGACCTGGTGGACCAGTTGTTAAGACTCTGTGATTCCAAGGCAGGGAGCATGGGTTTGATCCCTGGTCAGGGAACTAAGATCCCACATGCCACACAGGTAGCCAAAAAATAATTAATTACAAGAAGAAAAAACCCAAAAAGCCAAAAAAGCAAAACAAAACAGTAAAAACCATCAGTGTCATGGCTCTTATCTTGTGCAATTCCCTGTTCCGGATGGTTCATGCAGCTTATATCATTGCACCCTCACAGCAATTAAGAAAAAGTGGCTTGCATCATCCTCATTTTACACTGGAGAGCGGGAGGTACCGAGAGGTTAAGTAACCTGCCCAACATGACACAGCTGGTAAGTGTGGGAGCAGGATTCATGGACACCCTGCCCTGTCATGCCCTTGATCTCTTGGCAGAACATCCAGCCATCTCCCATGAAACTAAGTCCTCTGAGTTTCAAGTCAGTGTTTTTCAAAAGTAAATCCTCTGGCCTTTCTGCACTACCCAGGGAAGGGTTACTGATGGCTACTGATCCCAGAGCTGATACCTGCCTCTGACAGAGGCTCTCACTTTAACCAGCCCACCCCTGCTCTGTGTAGCAAGACTCTTCTCTGTGCCATTCCTGCAATACCAAGGGGAACTTCCCCAGTGGGTCAGATGTAGTAGATGCTGGTCCAGGAAGTCCTACACATGTGTGGTACCATCTTCCATGAGTGCCCAGGAGGTCATGCCTGATCTCTCCTTCTCCAGTGATCCAGACGAGTTTGAAAAAGAAGAACAAGTCACTTTTGAAAAGGAGGAATGTTAGGGTGAATGAATGCTCCAGCACCCAAGTTCATTGGCACTCAACCAAGGTCACAGACTCGTCTAAAGGCACACAGATGTCCTCTGCTGCCCAGCGACTCCCTGCTGGAGACTTCAGTGCTCAGATCACTGGATGGGAAGTGGTCTGATGCTGTCCTTCCACAGAGGCTTAAAAAAAAAAGTGGAAAGGAGGTTGATAAAAATTAAATTAAAAAACAAAACAAAATTATGTAGCAAGATGAGAACCTTGACAGTAGAGAGGAAGGAGCATGAGGTAAAAAGCATGGGTTCTTGGGGCATATGATTCTCCTTAGTAACAACAATTGCATTTCAAACCTTCCCTCTTATAATTTGATATTCCCTCTTATAATTTGTCTTCCCAGGGACATGGTAATTGTATTATAATTTAACAAAATCCACTGACTTTCATAAAAAATATGAATTTTTGCAACATATGCTAAAGAATTCTAGTCAAATATCACTCATTAGACTAGTCATATCAGTGGTTTTAAATACCACTTCAAAATATAAAACTTAAATTTCAGGAAAAAGTGCTTGAATAGATTTTATAAAGCACCAGGAAATATCCAAAATATTTTCCCTTACTGTGTCTACTGAAAAAAAAAAAAAAAAAAAAAAACTCTTCTGAAATTTCCTCTACTTGATAAAATAATGAGTTAAAAATGAAAAAAAAATCTAGAGCTCATGGGCTTATATACAACAAGCTATGTAATGATTTCCATTTAACATTAGTCATAGTGGTGGTCACTCAAATAGGAAGTAAACTTGTATTTATCCAAACACCCAATAAAGCAAAATTCTCAGGTCAAAAAATAAAAACAGGGGTTCTGGAAAAGAGGAACCCTGATGGGATAAAGTCACATAGCCCCTTTCTCATCAGGTTAAGAATGTGCTCGAAAAGTGACCAGCACAGTGAGTCATTCTTACTAAATGGCTCTCTGTCCTTTTGACTAGAAAGTATCTAGTTAGGGGTATTTTATTTCTCTTTGGCCCCCGATCACCACAACCCAAGGCAGGGTCTGAGAAAAAAAAGTGACAGCAAAATCTCTGTGTAAGGACCTGCCCAAACAATACCCATATACATACAATTATTTGATGCTCTATATTTATCCTTTGGAATTATTTCAGGTTTACTTGTGTCTCCCTCTCGATCCATTTCCCTCGATCCAGGCCACCCTTCATTACTTTCCAGTCCAAGAGCACTATGCTGGCCACTGATCTGCATGTGAAGCAGCTTATTAGGTATCCTATTTTAGGTCAAGGGGGACACTCCATCATTGTTTCTCAAAATCAGGGGGTTCCTTTCAAAACAGACTAGAGACACACATATGTAAACCTACCCTCTCTGCAAACACTAAAGACAGCTTTAAACTTGCAAGACAGTTCCCAGGAGAGAGTGTCTGTGAACTTTCACATTTCCTCTAAGCACATACCAAACATCACGCACCCCAGTCTTCACTGTACAACTACTTACCATAGCTAGGACATGGAAGCAACCTATATGTCCATCGGCAGATGAAGGGATAAGGAAGTTGGCATACAGATACACAATTGTATGTTACTCAGGTCTAAAAAGGAATGTGGCCAAGTCAGTTCTAATGAGATGGGATGAACGTGGATCCTATTATACAGGGTCAAATGAGTCAGAAAGAGAAAAATAAACACTGTATGTTAACACAAATATATGGAGTTGAGGACCATGCAGGAGGTACTGCACATCCAACATGCAGAGCAGCAAGTGAAGACACAGACATATAAAGAACAGACTTTGAACTCAGTGGGAGAGCTTGAGGGTGGGTTAATTTGAGAAAATTCTTCTAAAACATTTACATTACCTTATGTAAAATAGATGACCAGTGCGAGTTTGATGCGTGAAGCAAAGCAACCAAAGTCATGTTGAGGGACAACCCAGAAAGACAGGCAGGGGAGGGCAGTGGGTGGCACGTTCAGCATTTGGGGGACACGTGTATACCCATGGGCGATTCATGTTGGCCAATGTGCAGCAAAACCTGTCTCAGTACTGTAAAGTAATTATCCTCCAGTTAAAACAAATAAAAGACTATTCTTCATAATCTTGCACAGTGGTCAGTATTCTCAGAATGAGGGTGCAGGTGAAAAAGATACAGAAGAAAATTAAAAGCAACAACACCAACAAAACAAGTGTAATGATCAAAATGGAATCAAAGGATGGTCAGTGGGCCACAGCCTTGCAGAAAAGAGACTCACAAACCTATGTGGAAAGGGGACTTCATAAAGAATAGCAGGTGGACCCCAATTTAAGAGAAGCCTGAGGGTAGACTTGTTGGCCATGGAATGACAGTTCAGAGATGTGCAGCCGAGCCAGATATCAATTGGAGTGACTTTGGCCTCACCAGGCCACTTCATCTACCTCAGCTTCTCCGTTAGAACCTGGTTTTTACTAGAGTTATCTACCACTCCTATCTTTTGCCAATTCCCTCAGGCCCTGGTGTCACTCTGGATTCCGCGGAGTCTCACTTTCTCCACAAGTGGAAGAACGACCCAATTTCCTGGATAACAGCTATGCCAGTGCTCAGCCCTTGGGCTCCTCACCTCTCGTCCTCCCAGTACCTCTCATGCTGGAGCCTTCCTCCTCACCTAGTACTGCAAAGGATTGGGCCACAGATCCTTTATGATGACCTTCCAGGGCAATGAGCAAGGTCAGCACAGGGCCGGCTAGGCCCTGAGCCCTCCCGTGCACCGCCAAGAACTCCAATATAAATCACCAATCTGGCCCAGTGCCCACGTGGGACCCCACCTCAGCAATTTGGTCAGATCCTGTGAAGCTGTGGTCAGAGAGCCAGTTGAAGAAGTTAACGCTGCTCTTGTGGTTCCTGCGGCTGTATGCCTTACGTTCAAACCCCTGGTGCCACTGAATTGGAGTGGAACAGGATACTTGGTATCTTGCAGGAGAAGGAATATGGGAGAAACACCTAAATCACTTTCCAATTCAACCTCCACTTTTCTGTCCCCACCCCCCAAAATCCAGGGAGCTGCCTCTTACCAGTGACGTTAATGAGATACTTCTTAACAATTAATTCTTTTTGGAAATACGTATTCCTCTGAAAGGACAATGTGATCATGCAGTGATGAGTGGGATGCTGGAGTTCCTCCACCTGCCAGGACAAAGTGTGGCAGGTGGGGGGTGGGTGGGTGTGAAACCTCTTTACAGAAGAGCTGCCTTTTCCTGTCTTCAGGGATAAACCACATCCTCTCCCCTTCCCAGTCACCTCCCCTCCTCAATGATCAGTGTCCCCTGCCTGACTTTCAAGTTGGTCATGAAGTGAAGCATGTCTTGGTCTTGTTTGGTCATCAGACATGACATTTTGGGGTGGTTCGTAAACTGCTTTAGGTCAAGGAGCCTCTAGATGCTCGAGGTAAAAGTGCCAGAAGAACAAACCTAGCCTAAAGGGTAACATGGCTCTGTCTGACTTCAACTTGCTCCTAATTAACTCATCACATTTCTGTTGATGAAGACTGTCTGAACGCCAGACAAGGCTGTGCCTAGGAATGCACTACCAGAAGGAGGTTCTCTTCCTAACAGGAAGGCCCTAAGCTCCATCTCAGCCCCCTGAAAGTTAGCTTACTTCTGGAGAACACACACTGCTAGCTACAACCAGTATGAGCACATACACTGCCAACCTCCCCCCAAATACACTCAGCTTTTGGAAGAAGACCTGGATTCCAGATAAGCCTTTTATCTGAAGAGTCCCTGGTGCTAAGGACAATTCTGACTGGGACCTCTGCAAGAAAAGCCCAAGTACCAATTTGTGCTAGCCAGAATAGCAAGGACATCACACCTAATATCAGGAACAGATATGCAGGACGGTCACCAATACCCATCATCCAAAAATATAAATTTTATACCAGAACTCTCAGATCTATAAACTGTTCCTGCAATAGCACAGGTTAAAAAAAAAAAAAAATCTCAAGCACCACAGCAAGGCATACAACTTTAATCCAGAAACCACGGATTCCCTGGGTGATGGCACTTCTGTGTTCTAGATTCAGCATCCGCCTCTGACAGTTCTTATGTTTCAGGCGAGCGTGCACCCTTTGGGCTTTCTTATTCACAGGCTCCAGCTCCAGCTGCAGGGTCGCCAGCGCCTCCAGTGCAGGCTGGTCACTCGGAGCTCCGGGCCTTGGATGTTCCTGGCACTGCTCCTCCGAGGACACCTGCTCCTGCTCCTCGTACACCACCAGCTCCACCTCCTCCATGACGTCTAACACCAGCAGCTGGACTTCCTGCCCGATTCCCGATATCTCTCCCTCCTCCAGGGTAGCACCTTCCTCCACTGCCTCCACCCAGTAGAGGGTGGCCTCCTCGCTTGGCACACCACCTGGGGCCTGCATCACCTCTGTCACCCCACCAGGCTGCTAGGCCCCAGGGCCCCTTCCTCGTGAAGACCTGGGCTCACAAGATCCAGGATCCCGGGCTGATGCCGCCTTCCCCTGGCCCCATCTCACTCTCCATGGTGTTCTGGTCCTAGCCCGGAGAGGCGAAGAAGCTGGCCACGAGAACACAGCAGGCAGCCTGCACAGCCTGCCCACCAACTGCAGCCTATGTGGCACTACCAACAGCTTCCTTGCCCACAGCCAATGAGCAGGGAAGGGGAGACACTCATGCGCAGAACTGTGCGTCCCCACGCACGAATAGGATGGTGGCCGGAAGGGGCTGAACTCCACACCCTGACCTCCAGACACCAGGACACGCCCCTTGGAATTCTGGACACTCTGGCCACAGGTGACCCAGTGGCCAAACTCGGCCCTGCGCAGAGTACACCGGTCCACGAAGCCGTTTGCCTGACCAACAGTGCAGAAGTGCCTGACCAGCGACTGGGAGAGCAGGCCAGTTGGAGGTGAAGGCAAAGAACCTGAACCTGATGCTGCAGCCATCCTCAAGCTTGACATTGCCTCTGGGGCAGCGGGTGACTCCGTGTACTCAGGGATCCACACAGGTGAGACAGGGTTCGTGGGTACCTCAGGGACAGAGGGGCTCACCTCGGATCCAAGCTACAAGCCCTGGGCAGGGCGTGGGGCTGGGGGGCCGGGGGGCGGTGCAGGGGATCATGGAGGCACGGGGAAGTGGGCGGATCTCATGCTGACCTCACCAACGTGCACCCGCTGCAGAGTGCATCTCTCAACTTGTGCCTTAGGCTTGAGCCATGTCAGGAATGCAGCCATCCTCTGATGAAGAAGCAGAGCACTTTCCTCAGCTCACTGTCCAGGCCCCACAACGCAGCCCAAGCCAGACACCCTGGAGCCCCTGACCTGCGGGCTTTCAGCTCTTGGCCTGTCCCCTGGCCTGGCTTAGAGCAGGCAGCCGGGTGGCTAAGGATGTGCATCTGTGGATGCACTTCCCAGAGGAACAGAGCTTCTCTGGGAAGTGTTTGAAGTGGAGCAACGTGCTCCTCCTGACCATTAGTTACTCCTGCCTCCCAGCCGAACAGCTAAGGTGGGCACACTTAAGTGCCTGGACAGATGCCATGCTCACACTCTGTCTCCTAGGATGTCTGGTGTTTCACACTGAGCACATGCCTTAGACCAGACACACACACACACACACACACACACACACACACACACACACACACAGGTGACACTAGCACACACATGTACACACACACACACACATACAAGGAACAGTGACACAGATGCAAACAGGTGTTTCAGAGACTGAAGAACCAGTGGTTCATATGAAAGACACAGACCTCCTTATTTCTCTGAAGAAAATGTCCATTCTGATCTTCAAATATGAAATATAGAGAAATCCAACTTTCATGAAGGAAAGTTTTTCATACAGGCAATATAGATTTTCATACATGCAATGCAGAGAACTCTATATTTCATGGTGGACAGTCATTGCTTTATATTTGGGAAATACAAAGAATTAAGTATTTCACAAAGAAACAGTGGTGCCGAGAATATAATTTATAAAATAGAGGTGATTCCAATTCCATATTCGTTCCCCATATCTTAATTAGTTAACTTCATGTCAGTAAAATTTCACTGAGGTTTCCATATAGGCAAGGCATACAGTTTCACAATTCAAGCAGGAAAGCATATGCTCAATTTTTCATATCTGAAATATATAGATTTCCCCATTCATGTAGGAAACAGTGTGCACAAATATTTATATGTGAAACAGACAAGATTCAATATACGAGGAAGAAACTTATAAAAGTACGGTTTCAAACATGAAATACAGATTTCCTTTTTCATGTTTAAACATCTGCATCCATGTTCTCACAAGTGAAATAGAGAAAATTCCATATTTCATGCAGAAAAATCATCTCTCAGATTTTCATCTGCATGAAGCAGGGCATGCATAGCAAGGGCTCTGGAACAACCCAGAAGCATAGCATAGGAAGGGATATGGGAGTGGTTCCAGGATGGGTGGGACCCCTACATACTTATGGCTTATTAATGTTGATGCATGGCAGAAACCATCACGATACTGTGTAGTAATTAACCCCCAGTTAATTTCTTTCTTCATTGAGTTTTGAGAAAAGGAAAAGAAGAAGGGGACTCTGCTCTGCTCTGTGGTGACGTAAATGGGAAGGAAATCAGAAAATGATGGGAAATATGTACACCTAAAATTGATTCGCTTTGACATATGTACAGCAGAAACTAAAGCAACCTTGTGATGCAACTATAGTCCAATAATAATTGTTTGAAATAGATTACATGTCAACTAATTCCAGCAATGAATAAATAATCGATGGCCCCGTTGGCAATATATGACCTAGGCAGTGTTATGCTAAGTTAAATAGTTCAGTTAGAGGAAGGCGAAAGCTTTTACATCACATGACATTGTTAAGTTGAAATCCCTGCATTATGAAAACAGAGTAGAGTGTGGTCATTGGGCTAGTTGAAATGGCCCATAATGGTCCAGGTTACCAAGTTTTAGTCCCGGGTTGAATAAGCTCATCAAGGAAGATACTGTAATAGAGGCAGGATGTAAGAGAGCTGTAGGCCTCAGCCCAAGACCATTAGTGAAGCTAGAAAACCCAACACTGTCAACAGAAAGCCTCTCAGCACAATGCAGTGAAAGCTACATTATAGCCTTCCCACAGGCCCCTCCAGGCCCTTGGGCCTCGGGCTGGGTAATGGACTGTGGAGCTTGGGGACAGGCTGTGTCTTGCAGAGTCCCAGAGCCCTTGCTGGAACCACTCACTGGCCTGGCCCAGGTTTCCAAGCAATGGCCAACGTGTCCCACCCCTACCTCCATGTCTGAACAGTTGTGACATCTGCATGGGTCACAGTCTACAGGACCCAGCTCCCCATTAGGGTAGACTGAGGAGGCTGAGGGCCAGCTGCATGCTGGGTACCTGGCTCCCTCATTGACGGCGGCTGGGCAGGGTATGGGGGCCTTCGTAAAGGGAGGGCACAGAGAGCTGAGAACTGCCTCTTCTAGCTGAGACCAGGCACTGCTGGAAGTAACAAGACTGGGTGCTAGATGAATGCTCCCAACAGGATAACTGGCCTGCATAGGGACCCCCTCCTTCCAACCAGGACCTTAGAGGATGAAAGTCAAACTTTGGGCCTTTCCTTTTAGGGAATAGGGAATAATGTTCAGTTCCCTTGAGGATTACAGGATCACAGCTGGCCACCACCTTACCTCAGGCAAACAGGATCTGACAGCAAGAAGTTTGTACCAGCTCATCACACCCCTCTCTCACGTTTCCTATACATGGCCTTTGCTGAAAGCTTTGAGGGAGTTTACATTTTTTTTCCATTGGCTTAGGCTTTTATTCTTTTTTAATGCAAGCATTTAACATTATAAGCACCTCAAGACATGCATCTCATGAGTTCTCATATGCTGATTTTTTTTTTTTTTCTTTTTTTTTTTTGGTCACTCAGCTAAAGTATCTTTTAATCTTTATATTTTACCTCTTTGTTTAAAATTCTGTTTTAATTGGAAGTTAATTACTTTACAGTATTGTGGTGGTTTTTGCCATACATTCACATGAATCAGCCATGGGTGTATATGTGTTCCCCATCCTGATCCTCTCTCCTGCCTCCCTCCTCATCCCATCCATCACGGCCTTCCCAGTGCACCAGCCCTGAGCACCCTGCCTCATGCATCGAACCTGGGCTGGTGCTAGGTTTCACATATGATAATATAAATGTTTCAATGCTATTCTCTCAAACCATTGCACCCTTGCCTTCTCCCGCAGAGTCCAAAAGTCTGTTGTTTACATCTGTGTCTCTTTTGCTGTCTCGCATATAGGGTCATTGTTACCGTCTTTCTAAGTTCCATATATATGGGTTAATCTACTGTATTGATGTTTTTCTTTCTGACTGACTTCACTCCGTATAATAGGCTCCAGTTTCATCCACCTCATTAGAATGGATTCAAATGCATTCATTTTAATTGCCAAGTAATATTCCATTGTGTATATGTAGCAGAACTTTCTTCTCCTTTCCTCTGTCAATGAACATCTAGGTTGCTACTATTGAAAACAGTGCTGCGAGGAACACAGGTGCACGTGTCTTTGAACTCTGGTTTCCTCAGTGTGTATGCCCAGCAGAGGGATTACTGGGTCATATGACAGTTATCTTTCCAGTTTTTTAAAGGAATCTTCACATTGCACTCCATGGTGACTGAACTAGTTTGCATTCACACCATCAGTGTGAGAGGGTTCCTTTTTCTCCACACCCTCTCCAGCATTTACTGTTTGTAGACTTTTGGATAGCAACCATTCTGACTGGCTTGAGATGGTACGTCATTGTGGTTTCGATTTGCATTTCTCTGAGAATGGGTGTTGTTGAGCATCTTTTCGTGTGTTTTTTAGCCATCTATATATCTTCTTTGGAGAAATGTCTGTTTAGTTCGTTGGCCCATTTTTTGATTGGGTCACTTAATTTTCCAGAATTGAGCTGCAGGAGTTGCTTGTATATTTTTGAGATTAATTTTTTGTTTGTTACTTCATTTGCTATTATTTTCTCCCATTCTGAATGCTGTCTTTTCACCTTGTTTATAATTTCCTTCTGTGCAAACACTTGCTTATAGTTTTCCTCCTGCACAAAAGCTTTTCAGCTTAATTAGGGCCCATTTGTTTGTTTTTTCTTTTATTCCCATTACCCTGGGAGGTGGGTCATAGAGGATCCTGCTGTGATTTATGTCAGAGAGTGTTTTGCCTATGTTTTCCTCTAAGGGTGTTGTAGTTTGTCACCTTATGTTGAGATCTTTAATCCCTTTTGAGTTTATTTTTGTGTGTGTAGTGTTAGAAAGTGTTCTAGCTTCATTCTTTTACAAGTGGTTGATCAGTTTTCCCAGCACTGCTTGGTCAATAGATTGTCTTTTCTCCATCGTATATGATTGCCTCCTTTGTCAAAGATAAGGTTTCCATAGGTGTGTGGATTTATCTCTGGGCTTTCTGTGTTGTTCATGGCAAACAGACGGGGAAACACTGGCTGACTTTACTTTTCTGGTCTCCAAAATCACTGCAGATGGTGATTGCAGCCATGAAATAAATGACGCTTACTCCTTGGATGGAAAGTTACGACCAACCTAGAAAGCATATTGAAAAGCAGAGACATTAGCTTGTCAGCAAAGGTCTGTCTAGTCAAGGCTATGGTTTTTCCAGTGGTCTTGCATGGATCTGAGAGTTGGGCTATAAAGCAAGTTGAGTGCAGAAGGATTGATGCTTTTGAACTGTGGTGTTGGAGAAGACTCTTGAGAGACCCTTGGACTGTGAGGAGATCCAACCAGGCCATCTTAAAGGAGGTCAGTCCTGGGTATTCACCTGAAGCTGCAACTCCAATATTTTGGCCACATGATGTGGAGAGCTGACTCATTGGAAAAGACCCTGATGCTGGGAAAGATTGAGGGCAGGAGGAGAAGGGGACAGCAGAGGATGAGATGGTTAGCATCACTGACTCAATGGACATGGGTTTGGGTGGACCCTAGGAGTTGGCAATGGACGGGGAAGTGAGGCCTTGGGTGCTGTGGTCCATGGGGTCTTAAAGAGTCAGACGCTACTGAGGTGAGCTGAACTGAACTGCAGTCAGTTCGGGCCAATGGTGGTGTCGCAGTGCTGTTTGGTGGTCACTGGCGAGCATAGCTTCACGGGTGCTGAGCCGGCAGCATCGTCCGTGCTGTGGGCGCTGCGAAAGAATCGCTGATCCTGCTGAACTCAGATTTCGCTTTACCCAGAACGAACAGTCTGTCTACCCTACATCCTGGGAGTTTCCCCAAATCCTTGTGAGTAAAGAAGGTAGGCTGCATCCTTATATGGGTCCATTTGTAGGAGTTTGGAGATCTGTGGTGACAGAAATCAGGAGAAAAGTGGAAGACCGGGGAGAGGCTAGAAAATGACCACGAGGGGCCCTTTAGGTGACCTGGGGACATCCTCCCTTCTCATCTGCATTGGGGAGAATGGTTTCCAGTGGGAAGGCTAGAGGCAGTGTGTCTGGCCAAAAACAGGTGGCTTTCTCATGAACGTGAAGGTATTTTCTCATTTTATAACATACACAGTTTACGGAACCAAGCTCAAGTGTGCATCATGATATTTTCTCACAGAGGATTATACTTGGGTACCCATCCCCCAGATTAGGATGATTCTTAAAAGTAGAATTCAGATTATGCCCCTCTCCTGCTTTAAAAAGCAGGCGTCTGGCATCTTCTCACTGGATTTGGAATAAGATCCAAACTCCAACAGAATAAAAAGTCCCACAGCCAGTAAATATTAGTCCACTGCTGATGGAGATTCGGTTTGTTTACATCCTTTGCTATGACAGACAGTATTGTCAAAAATAACTCTATATAGAATATGCATGCTTATGTAAATGTATCTGTAGATAGATTCTCAGAAGTGGAATTGACGAGTCAAACTTACAAATAAGATAAACGTTGCCCACTTTCTCTTCTTACAAGTTGTGCCAATTTCAGCTTCCACAAGCACTGCACGAAGCCCCACAGCTCCACCAGCACTGTGTCATAAAACTTTCAAACTTTTGTCAAGCCGATGCAAAAACTGGTATCTCAATATATATGCATTTCTCTTATTATGAGTGAACTTGAACATCTTTGTATAAGTTTCAGAACCAGTTGCACTTTTAACAATACAGTAAGATATCTGTTCATGCCCTTTGATCATTTTTTATTTGGTTTGTTGACTTATTATTTATTTCTAAGAGTTTTTTATATATCAAGGGGGGTTAACACTTATCATTGTCTTTGACTTCAATTTCAATTTGACTTTGGTATCATGTCTTTATTTTTATAATAAGTATCTATTTATGGCTGTGCTGGGTCTTCACTGTTGCAAGGGCTTCTCTCTAGCTGAGGAGAAAGGACCTCCTCTCTAGTTGTGGTGCACAGTCTTCTCATTGCAGTGGCTTCTCTTGTTGTGGAGCACAGGCTGTAGGGTATGTGGGCTTCAGTAGTTGGGGCTTCTGGGCTCTGAGCACACGATCAGTAAGTTGTAGTGCATGCATCTAGTTGCCCATTGAAACGTAGTAACTTCCCAAACCAGGTATTGAACTGGCATTTCCTGCATTGGGAGGCAGATTCTTTACCACTGAGCCACCTGGGAAGGCTTACTTATAATTTTTAGTATGTTTTTTAAGGTGGTCAAATTTCTCAGTTTCTTTCTTTCTTTTTTTTGTTTTTGAGCAAGCACCTTGTCTTATTCAGATATGTGTCTGTTGTGCCTGGGACACTGCCAGTGCATTGTAGGTGCTCAATTAATATCTGATGGAGAAAATATCCACTCCACTTGAATGATTGATTTCTTGAGTAGACATCTGAGTCCATGTGATATAATACTATTACTACTGTTTATTATGTGCTATATATGTTGGCATGCTTTTGGCTGCAAATAACAAAGGAAGAGGAACTCAAAATATTTCAACCATAAGGACATTTTAATCTCACATAAAAAATTTAAGCCATCTTTCCTAAGCAATTATCCTTCTAAGAATTAACCAGTGTTCAATCAATAGAAATCTCTGTTGAATCACTCCTGCCACATCTTTTACCCCATGTAGATTATTGTCTACAAATGAAGCCAAATTAGAGGAAACAGTGTCCAGGGATAGAGACAAAGAGACTGACTTCAAAAGAATTTAAAGATACTTGTTAAATTCTGCCTTTGGGGTGTTGGTGGCCATGGGGTCTGAGATCACACATTCCTGAACCTTTCAGTCAAGTGGCCAAATATCTTTTTCTTTTTTAAAGTCACTTTGATGGTATTTATGCTATTTGCAACTGAAAATTCCAAGGTTAGATCTCTGACTTCTGAGTCCCTTGTGAAACAAATACCTCCAGGCTTGGAGGTTGACCTGAAGACTTCTTTGATTTTCTGTCCTTCTCCTGAGCTGGCCAGGAAGTTCTGGTGTTATGCTCAGATTCCTAGAAGGCCAAGGGTCTTTGTTTGGGAGTATTGCATAGTCCAGCTACTCTACTTCTAAGAGGGTTTCAGAGGGCTGCAAGATCCTGTTGGATAAACAGTGAAGGCAAGGTCACAAGACACCTTCTTAGCTGGAGGAACCCTGGTTGGTGTCCAGCATCTGCTGGGGGAGGTGTGGAGAACCAGGGACCTGGGCTGGTGGGCTGCATCTCTGATGGCAGGTGGTGAGGCCATGGGTGCTGCTATAAAGAATCCAGCTCCAGGGTGTGCCTCAGCAACTTCAGGTCCGCATGGCAGGAGAGCCTCCAGAAAGAAATGTTGTGCTGGAACACAGAACGTTGGACACATGGTTATGGCTGCAATGTGCTGGCACCTCCTGCAGGCCCCCTGGATCCCATGACTGTGGTGAGATCCTTAGGAGAAGTCACCAAGTCAAAACATCATGGTGGAAACCCCATGGGGTCAGTATCCACTGGTCTGGTCATCCTTTCTGTTTCTTTGGAGCCTGTTTTTTTTTTTTTTTTTTTTTTTCTTTCTTTCTTTTTTTTTTGGCTTTGCCCAGTGGTATGAGGGAATCTTTCTTCCCCAACAGGGATGGAACCTGTGCCCCCTGTATTGGGAGTGTGGAGTCTTTTTTTTTTTTTTTTTTTGGCCCACGAAAAAGGATGTTTATTAAGAGTGTGGAGTCTTAATCCTTGGACCACTAGGGAAGTCTCCTTCTGAGCCTATTCTGATGGGTTATCCTGCACTGTCCAACATGTGGACTGACTGACCCCTTTTCCCCTCCATTGTGGCCACCGTGTGCTGAAAGTCCTGGTGTGCTGAAAGTGAAAGTCACTCAGTTGTGTCTGACTCTTTGCAACTCCATGGACTATATCCTGTCAGGCTCCTCTGTCCATGGAATTCTCCAGGTGAGAATACTGGAGTAGGTAGCCATTTCCTTCTCCAGGGGGATCTTCCTAACCCAGGGATAGAACCTGATTGAGTCTCCTGCATTGCAGGTGGATTCTTTACCATTTGAACCAGCAGGGAAGCAGTGCACTGATGTGGCATCAAACGACACAGCAGAAAAGCTATCCCGTCTTAAAAAAATGTGTCCTCAATCATGATATTTCAGATAGAAAGTATTGGCTAGATGCTACTGTGTCTTCAACCCCTCCCTAACACTGACTAATTTCCATGTGAACAAATAGGGCTGGTCCCAGAGACCGTTTTTTTTTTTTTTTTTTTTTTATCTTTTCTTTATAGCAGATGATGCTTGCTGTGTGTTGCTGTCATGCAATGAAGCTTTTCATTTTAAACACAAATGTGTTGACTTAAAGGGACACATGAAGTAGATGATATACAGGCAGCATGCAGATACAGATACAGCAGAAGTTGTAATTGGTATAAAAGAGTGCTATGTTGATTATGGAAAGAAATCACTCGTGTGAAAGGAGAAATCTGTGAAACACTGACATAGTGTGCAGGTTAAATATAGTGCCCTTGTCAAAGCTCTGTTGTACCTTCATAATCTGGGTGACCTTAGGTGATTTTCTCCACTGCTTGCTGTAAAATGGGGATAATACTTGCTGTATACTATGTGTATCTTGTTTTACAAATGAGGAGACTGAGGCACATTGAAATCCTGTCTGACTCCAGAGAAAATACTTGATGGCATATTCCTCACCAGGAAATGTAACCACTGACTAAAGCTATTGCCTTTCCAACAGCCATCCTCCTTCTTCCTACTTCCAGAACCCTTAATTTGACAGCACTGTGCCAGAGAAGTAGATAAGAGGTGAATTATGATCACATAAGTAAGCTATGAAATGGCAACCTTGTTTGTCAGGGGTTTGTCCTGTATCCCTCCTACTGTAGAAGGGAATGGCGAACCACTTCAGTATTCTTGCCTTGAGAAACCCATGAACACTATGAAAAGGCAAATAGATAGGAAACTGAAAGATGAACTCTCCAGATCAGTAGGTGCACAATATGCTACTGGAGATCAGTGGAGAAAGAACTCCAGAAAGGATGAAGGGATGGAGCCAGAGCAAAAACAACACATAGGGGTGGATGGGACTGGTGATAAGAAGCAAGGTTTGGTGTTGTAAAGAGAAATATTGCATAGGAACCTGGAATTAACAATTGCCATGAATCAAGGCAAATTGGAAGTGGTCAAACAGGAGATGACTGAGTGAACATTGACATTCTAGTAATCAGTGAACTAAGATGGGCTGGAATGGGTGAATTTAATTCACATGACCATTATATCTACTACTGTGGGCAGGAATCCCTTAAAAGAAATGGAGTAACCATCATAGTCAACAAAAGAGTCCGAAATGCATTAATAGGAGGTGTTCATTTTCAAGGCAAACCATTCAATATCATGATAATCCAAGTCTATGGTCCAACCAATAATGCTGAAGAAGCTGAAGATGAGCGGCTCCATGTACACTTACAAGACCTTCTAGAATTAACACCCCCCCCCCAAAGATGTCTTTGTTCATTATAGAGGACTGGAATGCAAATGTAGGAAGTGAAGGGGTATCTGGAATAACAGGCAAAGTTGGCCTTAGGGTAAAGAATGTAGCAGGTCAAAGGCTAATAGAGTTTTGCCATAAGATTGCACTGATCATAGCAGACACCCTCTTACAGCAACACAGGGGAAGAGTCTACACATGGTTATCACCAGATGGTCAATAGCAAACTCAGATTGATTATATTCTTTGCAGCCAAGGAAAGGAAGCTTTATATAGTCAACAAAAGCAAGACTCAGAGCTGACTGTGACTCAGGTCATGAACTCCTTATTACCAAAACCAGATTGAAATTGAAGAAAGTAGGGAAAACTGCCAGACCATTCAGGTATGACCTAAATCAAATCCCTTATGATTATACAGTGGAAGTGACAAGTAGATTCAAATGATTACATCTGATAGACAGAAAGTCTGAAAATCTATGGACAGAGGTTCATGACATTGTACATTGTACATGTACAGTGATCACGACCATCCCCAAGAAAAAGAAATGCAAAAGGGCAAACTGGTTGTCTGAGGAGGTCTTACAAATAGCTATGAAAAGAAGATAAATGAAAAGCAAAGTAGAAAAAGAAAGATATATGCATTTGAATGCAGTGTTCCAAAAAAATAGCAAGGAGAGACAAGAAAGCCTTCTGCAGGGATCAATGCAAAGAAATAGTGGGAAACAATAGAATGGGAAAGACTAGAGATCTCTTCAAGAAAATTAGAGATACCAACTTTGCATGCAGGAACTGTTCATGCAAAGATGGGCACAATAAAGGATAGAACAGCATGGACCTAACAGAATCAGAGGCTATTAAGACTCTGAGGTGGCAAGAATACACAGAAAAATACAGAAAAGATCTTCATGACCCAGATAAGCACGATGGTGTGATAACTCACCTCAACCCGGACATCCTGGAATGTGAAGTCAAGTGGGCCTTAGGAAGCATCACTACAAACAAAGCTAGTGGAGGTGATGGAATTCTAGTTGAATTATTTCAAATCCTAAAAGATGATGCTGTGAAAGTGCTGCACTCAGCAGGCCAGCAAATTTTTCCACAAGACCGGAAATGATCAGTTTTCATTCCAATTCCAAAGAAGGGCAATGCCAAAGAATGCTCAAACTACTGCACAATGGCAGTCATCTCACACGCTAGCAAAGTAATGTTCAAAATTCTCCAAGCCAGGCTTTGACAGTATGTGAACCATGAACTTCCGGATGTTAAGCTGGATTTAGAAAAGGCAGAGAAACGAGAGATCAAATTTCCAACATCCACTGGACTATCGAAAAAGCAAGAGAGATCCAGAAAGACATCTACATCTGCTTTATTGACTATGCCAAAGCCTTTACATGGATCATAACAAACTGTGGAAAATAATTCAAGAGATGGGAATACCAGACCATCTGAACTCCCTACTGAGAAATCTGTATGCAGGTCAAGAAGCAGCAGTTAGAACTGGACATGGAACAACAGACTGGTTCCAAACAGGAAAAAGGAGTACATCAAGGCTGTATATTGTCACCCTGCTTCTTTAACTTTTATGCAGATTACATCATGAGAAACAGTGGACTGGATGAAGCACAAGCTGGAATTAAGATTGTGGGAGAAATATCAATAACCTCTGCTTTGCAGATGACACCACCCTTATGGCTGAAAGCAAGAACAAAAGAACCTCTTGATGAAAGTGAAAGAGGAGGCTGAAAAAGTTGACTTAAAAAACAACTTTCAGACAACTAAGATTATGGTATCTGGTGCCATCACTTCATGGCAAATAGATGGGGAAACAACAGAAACAGTGACAAATGATATTTTGGGCTCCTTAATCAATGCAGATGGTGACAGCAGCCATGAAACTAAAAGATGCTTGCTCATTGGAATAAAAGTTATGACCAGCCTAGACAGCTTATTAAAAAGCAGAGACATTACTTTGCCAACAAAGGTCCGCCTAATCAAAGCTATCTATGGTTTCTCCAGTAGTCATGCGTGGGTGTCAGAGCTGGACTATAAAGAAAGCTGAGCACTGAAGAATTGATGCTTTTGAACTGCGCTGTTGGGGAAGACTCTCAAGAGTCCCTTGGATGGCAAGGAGATCTAACAAGTCCATCCTAAGATATATGAGTCCTGACTATTCATTGGAAGGACTGATGCTGAAGCTGAAACTTCAATACTTTTGCCACCTGATGCGAAGGACTGACAGATTAGAATAGACCCTGACACTGGAATAGATTGAAGCTGGGCAGAGAAGAGGATAACAGAGTATGAGATGGTTGGATGGCATCATCGAGTCAATGGACATGAGTTTGAGTAAACCCCAGGGGTGTTGGTGAGGGACAGGGAGCCTGACTTGCAGCAGTCCATCGGGTTGCAAAGATTCAGACACAACTAAGCCACTGAACAGACTGACGGAACTCAAAATCAAAGAAAGAGATTCTAGGAAATGTAGTCCCAGCCTAGCCAAATTAACACAGCGGAGCACAGCCCACGTGACTAAACCCCTCTGCTTTAATTAGTAGGGTGAATTGAGCTTTGGAAAACTGACTTGACTGATAAAGAGACTTGGGACAGGTCTGAAGTGGGTAGACTTTTTAGTCAATGCTTTAACTTTCCATCTTACAAACCTGCACTGGAAACAGACTGAATCTCATTTTTCCCAACCTCCCTTGCAGTCAGAATGTAACTATGTGACCTAGGCTCAATCGATTAGATGCCCCCAGATGGTACCCAGGCTCAGCCACTCAAATATATCCAGATGGTACTTAAGACTCAATTAGCTCCAGCCACATGGAATGCAGTCTTAGCCAATGGATACACCGACAGGTGAAAGCAATGCAAGTGGATTCTGATGCATAGAATTCAATCTAGAGGAGATGGAAGAGACATAAGCCATGTCACTAGTGACAGCCGCTGTGTCTGGAGCCAGTGGTAGTGACAGAAGATCCTGCAATTAATTTCTATATTGTTCATGGCTCTCTCCAGCCCTCTCTCCCAGAGACCTGAGCCACTTAATATCATTTAATAAGTTTCTTTCCTGTTCAAAGTTACCCGTAATGCATTCTATTCTTTTAAGGTAAAAACCTGACACCCCTCTAACTTCACTTAACCATCAAACTTGTTCCCAAACCTAGACAAAGTGAGTAAAAATGTCCACCCCCACGTGCAGTGGAGTCCGGGACAGGCATTTTGTAAAATTACTGCAGTGCCACAGACTCTGGTCCAGTGTCACCTAAGGGGGTCACTGACTTGGGTTGTGAGTCAGGTAGACCAATTTGAATCCTGGCTCTGGCACTGACTGACCTGTTGTGTGACCTTGGGCATATCACTTTCCTCATCTGGGGAATGGACTGTGATTAGTGCTTACCTCCTGGGGTTATCATGCATACTAAAAGGT